>NC_054481.1:18271359-18587094 GCF_017639515.1 Carcharodon carcharias | reverse complement strand
GCTTATTTGGACTTGACAGCTTCACCTCAGTTCTGAGTTTCATTCTTAGCATTTCCAGGCTTCCTTTCAGAACTCAACGGTGCCTCCGAGGACCCCGGAGGATTTTGACCATGTGGACCCTTCCAGGTATCAGGCAGCCTTCTGTTACCATAAGACCATAAGACATAGGAGCAGAAATTAGGCCATTCGGCCCATCGAGTCTGCTCCGTCATTCAATCATGGCTGATAAGTTTCTCAACTCCATTCTCCCGCCTTCTTCCCATAACCTTTGATCCCCTTACCAATCAAGAACCTATCTATCTCGGTCTTAAATCCACTCAATGACCTGGCCTCCACAGCCTTCTGTGGCAATGAATTCCATAGATTCACCACTCTCTGGCTAAAGAAGTTTCTCCTCATCTCTGTTCTAAAAGGTCTTCCCTTTACTCTGAGGCTGTGCCCTCGGGTCCTAGACTCTCCTACTAATGGAAACATCTTTCTGATGTCCACTCTATCCAGGCCTTTCAGTATTCTGTAAGTTTTAAGCAGATCCCCCCTCATCCTTCTAAACTCCATCGAGTATAGACCCAGAGTCTTCAAACATTCCTCATATGTTAAGCCTTTAATTCCTGGGATCATTCTCGTGAACCTCCTCTGGACCCTCTCCAGGGCCAGCACATCCTTCCTGAGATACGGGGCCCAAAATTGTTCACAATATTCTAAATGTGGTCTGACCAGATCCTTATAAAGCATCGGCAGCACATCCCTGCTTTTATATTCTAGTCCTCTCCAAATAAATGCCAACATTGCATTTGCCTTCCTAACTACTGACTCAACCTGCAAGTTAACCTTAAGAGAATCCTGGACTAGGACTCCCAAGTCCCTTTGCACTCCAGATTTCTGAATTCTGTCCCCATTTAGAAAATAGTCAATGCCTCTATTCTTCCTACCAAAGTGCATGACCTCACACTTCCCCACGTTGTATTCCATCTGCCATTTCTTTGCCCATTCCTCTAACCTGTCTAAATCCTTCTGCAGCCTCCCCGCCTCCTCAATACTACCTGTCCCTCCACCTATCTTTGTATCATCTGCAAACTTAGCCAGAATGCCCTTAGTTCCTTCATCTAGATCATTTAATGTATAAAGTGAAAAGTTGTGGTCCCAACACTGACCCTTGAGGAGCTCCACTAGTCACCGGCTGCTGGCAATGGGGATTGCACTGTCTGCTGGAGGCACCTCCTCTGAGAAGGAAGAGAGGGGCAGAAGGGAGAAGAGGTCAGGTTTCCCAAAGCAGCTTCCAGGGGAGCGACCTGTGGGAGGAGAGGCACAGGCACAAGGGGCGCAGGACCAACAAATAGTCCAAGGAGGAAGGGGCCGCAGAAGACGCCTCTCCAAGGACACTGTGACCTCCATTTGTGAGATGATTGGGAATAAGATCAGCTCCAACTAAGTGGGTGGACACCCCATGCCAGTGGCTCTGAAGGTCACTCTGGCCCTCAACTTCTATGCCTCTGGTTCTTTCCAGGGGTCAGTGGGGAATCTGTGTGGAGTGTCCCAATCAGCTGTCTACAGTTGCGGCAAGGTGGTGACAGAAGCTCTGTTCAGGCAGGTAATGACATTTATTCATTCTAGAATAGACAAGGCCAGCCAGGCTGAGCGAGTCAGAGAGTTTGCATAATTGCTGGATTCCATTGCATCTAGGGTGCAATCGACTGCACAAATGTGACCAGTAAAGCACCAGTGGGTCAGCCGGGTGCCTTTGTTAACAGGAAGGGGTTCCACTCCATAAACATACAGATAGTGTATGACCAAAGGATGCATATTCTGCAAGTCTGTGGAAGGTGCCCTGGCAGCTCCCATGACGTGTACATCCTGAGACACTCCCAGGTGCTGAGGCTCTTCAGTGCTCCAGCCCGACTGGATGGGTGGCTGCTGGGTGACGAGGTCTATCCATTGAAGAGGTGACTTATTACGCCTCTCTGCCGCCCATGAACAGAGGCAGAGCAATGGTATAACAGGAGACATGCCTCCACAAGGGCGGTGATAGAGAGGACCATAGGTCTTTTCAAGATTTGCTTCTGATGCTTGGACCATTCAGGGGGAGCACTACAATACACCCCCGAGAGCAGGTGTCACTGATAATGGTCGCATGCTGTGCTCTCCACAGTTTGATACTGACAAAGGAGGACCCAATGGAGGAAGAGGATCTTGAGGCTACAGAGGATTAATCCAGTAGTGAGTCAGAAGAAGAGCAGGGTAAGGAGAACTCTGAGGGCATCAAGGCCAACCTCTGTAACCTCCAGGGAGGCAGGGACGTCAGGAGCACCTTGATCCAATGCTCCTTCAGCTAGGGTGCCAAAGATCTGCTTCCATGTCATGCCAGGGCTGCTGTCTGAAATGACCCTTTCATTTGAACCCAAAATCCACTCAGTGCCTGTGCAATAGTGTTTAGGGTCACTGAAAAAATATCTGGAAGGAGGTAGCAGCCTCGGTCAGTAGCCACAATGTTGTGCGGCACACTTGGGTGCAGTCTCGCAAAAGGTTCAACAACCTACTGCACTCAGGAAGCGTGAATAATGTGTTGGCATGGGTCAGTGTGGTGAAGTGTTAAGGTCTGACCCCCACCCCCCGTGGAGCTCAGGGATCTTAGAGTCTTATTGCCAACTGTCAATGATGCCGGAGCTGGCCAAGGTGGTGAACCCTGGCTGCTTGCGTTGAGTGTTTTGCGGCTCAAGGGCCATGACTTGGATGTGCCCTGCAAGGTGTTCCTCAGGTGGGGTTGGCCAGGCTGCAATGGCGCTGCAGGTAGAGAGTGGACTAATCAACGCTCCTCTGTCCTTTCAGGAGAAGATGAGCCGTAACCACATTGAGAGGTCACGGACAGGCGGAGGCCTCCCAGACCTCCTGATATTGACCAGATTTGAGCAGGACACCTTGAAGCTAGAGAGCCACCACGCACCTCGTTCAGCAAGTCATGGAGAGGCTGGGGTGTCAGACGAAGGTAAGAGTGCAGTGCACAGAGGTGAGAGCTTCGGATGGTGCAAACATTCTTGTGTACTCTCCTAATTGAGGGGAGCCTCAAAACTGGGGTCCCCATTGATCATTGAAAGACGATGGCACCATGATGCAGATCTCCATGGTCTCACCAGGGTGCCTGGCACACACAGTGACATTTTGGGTGCAGGGTACGCCAGTATGGTGCATTTGTCTGGTGCGGTGGCCTCCTCCTACCACCTCTCGGAATGAGGATGTCCCTCCTGGCAGCCACCTCCTCCATGAGCACCGCGAGGAACTCATACAAAAAACGGGGGTGGCCGAGTGCACACCCAACCTGACCTCCCGACTGGCATTTCCAGCCGCTGTTGAGGCCATAGCTTCACTCTCCAGTATGCAGAATATATGATTCTTCCCTGGCAGCCTTCAAGGAGCTGCCTTTGCCATTTTTAAACCACTCACTGGGTCGCCATTGGACCCAGCGCCCAAGAGGCCCCTGGCCCTTCCCGACCATTGGGAAGTCGTGTTTCATGCTGGGCAGGCCTTAATTGGTCAACCATTGTGAAATTGCTGTCGTGGGCCAATTGTGGTCGGTGGCCTGTCTCCTGACCGGTTCTGGCCAGCCGATCACGCATGCCTGCCAAGGGTAAAATTCAGGCCATAGAGAATGGCAGGAATCTGGAATTCTCTTTTCCAAAAGCTGGATCAATTGGCACTTTCAAGACTTGAGATTTTTTTTGGTCAGGTAAGGGTATTTAGGAATATGGAGCAGAGGCGGGTAAATGGAGTGAGGTACAGGGCAGCCATGATCTAATTGAATGGTGGAGCAGGTTTGAGGGGCTGAAAAGCCATGATGACAGTGCAAGTGATTCTGTGTTCAACCAATGCTCCATCCCTCCACTCCCCCCGACTTTCCTTTCTCAAGGTGCCCTGAAACTACATTTAGCCCCCATGTAAAACCACCCCTAGGGGGTGCCTAAATGGTTTATCTTGAGAGTCTAATGCATATTCCCCTGAGAGAATTGTGGCTTCAGTATGTTTAATTCATAAATTAGATTGCTATATATTGAATTTCTAAAGCAAATACCAATGCTAAAAAGGATAAAACGGATGTGAGTATTCTTGTGTGACAAAAGTACATTATCATTGTACAAGACTGCGGAGAAAAAAATGGATACTTGAGAGCATTCATATGACAGTTATTCTAGCTAATGGTTTGCAACGATCTCATAAAGCTCTAAAGTGAAACTTAAGTAGTTTATATCCATTGTCTGAACCCTGAGGTCAGATTACAACTTTGCTAGAGTCTGCTCTTTCTTTGTAATATTTACAGTTTTGATTTTATGACAAAACTTTATTTTGTTTCAAGAAAATGTTTGTGGGAGATGCCAACTGCCAGATAACCTTCATATGCTGTTGACATTCACACCAGAGGAATAATGACTACAGCTTCGCTGATATGATTTTGAGGAACAATCTTCAGTTCAGAAAGGGAACTCATATGCCTATTATCCTTCTCCAGCCCTATGATCCTCTGAGATCTCTGTGCTCCTCCAATTGTAGCCTCTTCTGCATCCCCCTTTTTCTTCACTTCACTATTAGTGCCTGTGTCCTCAGCCATCTGGGCCCTGAACTCTGGAATTTCCTCCTTAAACCTCTCTACCTCGCTCTCCTCCTTTAACTCACTCCTTAGAACTTAACTCATTGAGCAAGCATTCTTAATATCTCCCCAAGTGGCTGTACGTCAATTTTTGTTTGATTATGCTAAATGCCTTGCAATATATAAATATAAGTTGTAATGCATATTATATTTGAACTAACACTGCAGATAACACTACCGAAGGACAGTCATCAGTGCTGCAAAACAGGGCTATCGGCATGAAGATTTCTGATATTCAACGTAAGTGTCATTAATGGGAGAGAAGAGCCTGTTCGCTTCTTAAGGGTCAGCTATGGCCCTATTGGTTTCACTCTTGTCCCTGAGTCAGAAGGCTGTGGGTGCAAGACCCACGCAAGGGCTTGAGTGCAAATAAATCAAGGCTGACACTCTAGTGCAGTACTGAGGGAGAGCTATGCTGTCTTTAGGATGAAATATTAAACCAAGGCCCTGTCAAATGAATGTGAAATATCCCATTGCACTATTTTGAAGAAGGGTCAGAGAAGTTATCCCCAGCATCCTGTTGAATATTTATCCTTCAATAAATATTACAAAAACAGATTATGTGGTCATTATCGCATTTGCTGTTTCTGGGAGCTTGCTGTGTGCAAATTGGCTGCTGCATTTCCTACATTTCAGAGATGACAGCATTGCCAAACTACTTCATTGGCTGTAAGGTACTTTGGGATGTCCTGTGGCCATGAAAGACTCTATATAGTTGCAAGTCCTTTTTAAATCTAAATATACATTCTTTACTAAAGTGTATGTCTTCATGTAGCCTGTCCTAAGCTTGAAAGTTCTTGTAAAAAAGAAAGTGAGAAAGAAAGTGAGGAGGAGAAGGTAAAAATGTGCATTTATATAGAGCCTTTTTCATGACCTCAGGATGTCCTAAAACTAATGATTATGCTTATGAAGTTGATTTGTTGTTTTGATGTAAGGAACAAGGGCACTATTTTGCTAAACCTCAAAAGGAATAACTTTGTAAAACCTTTTTAGTCTTCTTTCAAACCATCCAATCAGACAATGGTGTCTGTTTGGAAAAGGCAGTAATTGTAATGTGGGGAGTATCAAAGTGAATTGTAATGCATGTATAATCAAAAAGTCGAGGTTGCTTCATCAATCAAACTGGTGCATCTCAGCTCCAGACAGATCTGTTTGTCTCACTTTCCCAAAACCATATGGACTGCTTGATAGGAAAGCAGAGAGATAGAACATCTGGTTCACTTTGAGGCTCTGGACCATACTTCATTCTTAATTTGTTGCTGTTAAACCTGGTGCAGCTGTCACTGGATATTAAAGCTGCACTATATTAGAGAAACATTTTTCTTTGTAGCTTAGCCTCAGAAAAACTTTAAGCATCTGCAACATTTAACAAAGCAACCTCTTAAAACAAGAAAAATCTGTACTTAAGGGGTCATCCTTAAATTATCAAATGCTGGCTACATCAGCCACTTTTGGGGGTAAGATACTTAAATTAATTGGTACGGTTCATAGGTAATTCTTAGACTGTCTTGCTGAATATTAGGATTCCGAATGGGACAATATGTTTGTAATGTGATTGCAGAACACTCGCAGACCCCTGACATGAGTTTCTTTTTCCATAGGCACTCTAAACTTCACATTCAATCTGAATTAACAGTAAACCTGGATTCAACCCCTTTCCCAGTGTTTGAACGGTATTAACGTCATTACTGTTCCACAATCAGAACTTCGGTTCCTTCTTTTTGCTTCTTTCACTTTGCAGTCAATAAATAATTACTCGGCGTCTAAATTGCAATAGGCCCAATTCCTCATGGAATTTTAGCAAACTCCAATTGTGCAATCTAAACTTGTATGTGTGTAGTAACGTAGCAGTAGTTTAAACTTTCGGAGGATTAGGAAGCCAGCCTGGAATGGACTAAAGCACACAGCAGGATAGGAAATGCTGGACTCCTGCCTTTTCTGGGATGTTTTGCCCTCAGCCCTAATCTTCAGACTGCCTCTATAGTTTGTGCAGTTGGCTGTAACTTTCGCCTGGAATTTTGATTTGTTGGACTGGCTTTCTATTATGTCAAAATCTTCTGGTAAATCCTAACTAAAATCAAAAGGAATTTAAGGAACAATGGATCACAATCAAGCAACTGTATGTGCTTGTGTTTGTGAGGTGTTTACATGCGTGTGCCTGCATGTGTGCACGTGTGTGTATGCGTGACCTGTGTGTGTGCATGCGCCCGCCTGTGCATGTGTGTATGTGGGGTGGGGGTGGGGGGGGGGGGGGGGGGGGTGGGGGAGGGAGGAGTAGGAGCAATCTTGAACAATGGAAGCATGTGAAGAGTCCGACCTATTTATGAAATAGATTACCTTGATACAATCCAATATTCTGATGAAGTTGTTGAAAAAGTTGGAATTACTGTCCCATGGGGAATCAGCTTAAATCTCCCCACTGATCTCTTAGCAATGTGTTCTCCAGCTCATTTTTAGCAGGGAAGTGTGGCTGGATGATGCGAAGGATGATGGTGGAAGAGGCCATGGAAGTGGGGATTTGTTTCAAAACTCTCCCATATAGTTTCAAGTCAGGATGATATGTGCTTGGAAGCAACTTGCAGGTGCTGGTGATCCTATGTGTCTGCAGCCCATGTCTTTCTAGGTGGTAGAGGTCACGAGTTTGGAAGGTGCTGTCGAAAGGGCCTTGACAAGTTGTTGCAGTGCATCTTGTAGATGATACACACTGCTGCCACTGTACACCAGTAGTGGAATGAATGAATGCTTAAGGTGGTGGATAGGGTGTCAATCAAGCAGGGTGTTTTGTCCTGGATGGTGCCGAGCTTCTTGAGTGTTGTTGGAGCTGCAAAAACAAGGCAAGTGGAGAGTATTTCATTACACTCCTGACTTGTATCTCATAGATGGTCGGCAGGTCTCAGGGACTCAGGAGTTGAGTTACTTGCAGCAGAATTCCCAGCCTTTGACCTGCTGTTGTAGCCATTGTATTTGTACAGCTGGTCCAGTTAAGTTTCTGATTAAAGCTATCCCAGGATGTTGATGGTGGGGCATTCAATCATGGTAATGCCATTGATTGTCAAGGGGAGATGGTTAGATTCTCCTTTGTTAGAGATGGTCATTGCCTGGCACTTAAGTGATGCAAATGTTACTGCTTACGTATCAGCCCAAGCTTGAATGTAGTCCAGGTCTTGCTACCTACAGGTTTGGGACTGCTTCAATAACTTAGGAGTTGAGAATGGAACTGTACACAGTGTAATCATCAGCACACAAGTCTGTAATATTAGGGTGTTCAGGGTTTAAAGGGTTAATGTGTGGGACTTGAGAAACAGTATCACCCACATGGTGATGTAAGAGAGAGTCACATGACTAGGAGTCTAGTAGGAGAAAGCTCATGGCTTCGACTGAGTAATACCTGTAGTTTTGTATACCTGTAAATAGCTATGTTCATACAATAGAACCAGTTATTGTTCTTACAAATCTACATCCCTGCAACCATTCCTTAGCCAGTCACAACCAACATACAACAATTCCCACTTCTGAACTTATGACGGAGGGAAGCTCATTAATGAAACCGCTGAAGATGGTTGGGCCTCGAACGCTACCCCGAGGAACTCCTGCAGTGATGTCCTGTTTGTGTGCAGAGTGGAGCAGTCTTTAATGGTCCCCTTATGCGCTCCAAGACCCAGAAGATGTGGGCCAAGAGCATCTCAGTACTCAGAGCAGGAATCTGAACAGCCTGTTTTTACCTCTGTAGAGAAAAAGGGTGTACAATTGGGTGAGTTACACATTGTTAGAATGTCTAGGTTTTTGCTATATATGTGAGCCACAAAACATTTTGCACCACTTTCATGTCTTGCTCACTGTGAGAATGGATGTTTTATTGTTAATATGAACATACGATCGAGGAGCAGGAGTAGGCCATTCAGCCCCATGAGCCTGCTCTACCATTTAATAAGATCTGGCTGATCTGATAGTAATCTGAAATCTGCATCCCACCTACTGCTGATAACCTATCACCCCCTTACCAAGAATCTATCCACCTATGCCTTAAAAATATTCAAAGACTCTGCTTCCATCACCTTTTCAGGAAGAAAGTTCCAAAGACTCACAACCCTCTGAGTGAAAAAAATTCGCCTCATCTCTGTTTTAAATGGGCGACCCCTTATTTTTAAATAGTGGTCCCTAGTTCTAGATTCGTCCACAAGAGGAAACACCCTCTCTACATCCACCCTGTCAAGACCCCTCAGGATCTTATATGTTTCAATCATGTCGCCTCTTACTTTTCTAAACTCCAGTGGATACAAGCCTAGTCTGCCCAACCAAGTGAAAACACGCATGTAGTTGCTGCTGAATACCTTTGTAAGTAAACTACAAGTTTCAACCTAAGGAGTGTCTGCTGATCAACTCTCTCATTAGTACCAATTCAGCCACCTCTCACCACAAACTGGCATCGAGGATAAAACAAGTTCAAGAGAAGAAATCAAGTGAAACGAAATTGACACTGTACCTTGCCCAGTAATTATAAGTAGAAGTTCCATTCAAATTGAAGAAGTAATTCTGTCTCAGAATGCTGCAATTCGGAACAATTGATCCTTTCGATCCAGCCACGGTCTCATTACATTGAACGCCATGCATTCTTTCTCCAAGCGAATGAGATTACAGGAGGAGAAGAAGCGAGCAAAACCCTCTTAATCACATGTGGGTATAAAACCTACGGCTTGATTTGAAGTTTGATGGCACCCAGTGCACCAGTTTCGAAAACTTTTGATGAATTGGTGGACCTCACGACGGGTCATTATCAGCCAAAGTCCTCAGTAACGATGCAAATGTTTAAGTTTACCTCAAGAAATAGAGCCCCGGGGGAGACAGTTGCACGCTATGTAGCAAGTTTGAAGCAGTTAACAGAAGATTGTGAGTTTGGTACGTCTCTAAGCAACATGCTCAGAGATCGTTTAGTGTGCAGTGTGAATGAGGACACGATTCAGAAGAGATTGGTGTCCAAAGCGAATTTGGATTTCAAGAAGGCGCTAGAGATAGCGCTGACCATGGAAAGCGCAGTAAGAGATTCAAGAGCAAAACAGGGTGCCCAAAATGGTGCCGTCCTCCACACCGAGTGGGAAACCCCCGCCAGAAAGGGCACGAAAATGCAAGACCCTGCCGAGAAGCAGGAAACAAGCTTAGCAGCGAATACAAGGAAGAGGTGGAAGTCTTTTAACGATTGGAAGATTAAAAAATCAAATGTTATTATTGTCACAGAAATGGACAGTGCAAGGAAATATTCAAGCAGGCTTTTAAACAAAAGAAAAAACCCAGTGAGGTCTACAATGTAGAAGAGCTTGAAACAACAAATTCAGATGGTTACTCGTTGTTCAATTTGAAGGCTGAAGGACAGAACCAATATTTGTAACAATGAAAGTAAATGGTAGACCTGTTCGAAAGGAAGTGGACACTGGAGTTTCTACTGCAGTAATTGTGGAACATACCTTCAGATATCTGAATAATAGGGAACATCAATTAAATTTAGAAGGAACAACTGCCTAATTAAAAACATACATCGGTGATGACATTCAAGTTAGAGGCATAAGTAGAGTAACTGTCCAGTATGCAAGCCAATCGGTAAAACTACCAGTGTTGGTATTGAGAGGCAGAGGACCAAGCCTCCTAAAGCGAAATCGGCGAAGGAAAATCAACCTTGAGTGGCCACTGAGATTCCAAAAGGAAGCCGGAAGCGTACCTGTTTTGAAAAAGGAGTGTGTAAGGACTCAACAACCTGAAGAGACGGTATACGCGAAGAAATTTCGAGAAGGACCAAAATGGTTACCGGGTGAAATAAGTACAGTGACTGGATCTCTATCTCACACAACAACAGGTGTCACACCTGCGGGGTTATTGTTGAAACACCGTCTCGGGTCAAGATTGAGTTTAATAATGCCGAATTTAGAGGGGATGCTGGAAAGGAGTCAGGGAGGCCAGAAAACTAGACACGACTGGCATGGTAGTGAGAGGAAATTTACCATCGGAGAGATGGTATACGTGAAGAACTTTGGAGAAGGACCAAAATGGTTACCAGGTGAAATAAGTGCAGTACCTGGACCTCTATCTTACCCTGTGGAGCTGGAAGGCCGAGTTACACGGAGATATGTGGATCATCTAAGGAAGAGAGAAAGAAATCACCAAGAATTGATTCCACCAGTGCTCATGACCGGGTCAGTGTTTCCCTGTTGAGAGTACTCAACCCAGGACAGAAATATCTGATGCTTCTGTAAGAATTGAGGGCACAGAACTGCAGGTACCCACCAAGCAGCTGATGTTCAGGCAACTCTGGAAAAGGAGGTTCCTGACAAAGCATCTGAAGTTGTAGAACTGAGATACTCCACATGCCTAAGGAAATCCCCAGAGAGACTGAACTTGTCAATTACTTACCAGTGTAAATATTTTGCTGTCTTGAGAAAATTGTACTTGTAAATATAAAATGTATATCCAAGAAAAGGGAGAGGTATGTGGTAATTATGGTTTTATTTAACGTGTAATATACCTTTAAGAAGAATGCTTGTTAAGGAAGTTCACAAGATCTTTAGTACCCAATAGGAGAGTAGCATGAACTACCTCAGTAATTAATAGTTAGTAGTGTAGAGATAGTTTGAAGTGAAAGCACACGTGTAGTTGCTGCTGAGTACCTTTGCAAATAAACTAGAAGTTTTCCACCTAAGAAAGTCTTCCATCTGTCTGCTAATCAACTCTATCAATAGTACCAACTTGGCCACCTCTCACAACAGCTTCCAACGTATTTACATCCTTCCATAAATAAGGTGACCAATACTGTAAACAGTACTCCAAATGTCGTCTCACTAGTGCCCTGTATAACTGAAGCATAAACTCCCTACATTTGTATTCAATTCCGTTTGCAATAAATTATAACATTCTATTAGCTTTCCTAATTACTTGCTGTACTTGCATACTAGCCTTTTGTGATTCATGCACTAGGACGGGTGGATCCCTCTGCACCTCAGAGCTCTGCAATCTCTCACCATTTAGATAATATGCTTCTCTTTTATTCTTCCTTCCAAAATGGACAATTGCACATTTTCCCACATTATACACCATCTGCTAGATCTTTGCCCACTCACTTAACCTATCTATATCTGTTTGTAGCCTCCTTATGGACTCTTCACAACTTACTTTCCTACCTATCTTGGTGTCATCAGCAAATTTGGCAGCCATCCCATCCATCCCTTCATCCGTCATTTATATAAATTGTAAACAGTTGAGGTCTCAACACTGATCCCTGTGGCACGCCACTCGTTATATCTTGCCAACCTGAAAAAGACCCATTTATGCCTACTCTCTGCTTCCTGTTAGCCAGACGATCTTTTATCCATGCCAATGCGTTACCCCTTATACCATAAGCTTTTATTTTCCGCAATAGCCTTTGATCTTGCACTTTATAAAATGCCTTCTGGAAATTTAAGTACAGCACCGGTTCTCCTGTGGTCACAGCACATGTTACTTCCTCAAAGAACTCCAATAAGTTGGTTAAACATGATTTCCCTTTCTCAAAACCATGTTGACTCTGCCTGATGACCTTGAGCTTATCCAAGTGTCCTGCTATAACTTCTTTAATAATAGCATCTATAACAGATGTTAGGCTAATTGGCAAGTAGTTTCCCACTTTCTGTCTCCCTCCCTTTTTGAATAATGGAGTTACATTTACTTTCTTCCAACCTAATAGGACCTTCCCCGAATCTAGGGGGTTTTGGAAAATTAAAACCAACGCATCAACTATCTCACTAGACACTTATTTTAAGACCCCAGGATGAAGTCCATCAGGACTCTGGTTCTTATCAGCCTGCAGCTCCAACAATTTACTCCATACCACTTCTCTGGTGACTGTAATTTTTCTGACTTCCTTTCCTACTTCCATTTCCTGGTCTATAGCTGCTTCTGGGATGTTATTTGTATCCTCGAAAGTGAAAACTGATGAAAACTACCTGTTCAATTCATCTGCCATCTCCTTGTTTTCCATTATCAATTCTCCAGACTCACTTTCTATAGGACCAATTTGTTAACTCTTTGTTAACTCTTCACTTTTTAAAATATTTATAAAAGCTTTTAATATCTGTTTTATATTTCTGGTTAGCTTTCTCTCATACTCTAATCTTTCCCTCCTTATTAGTCTTTTAGTCATTCTTTGCTGTTCCTTATATTCTGTCCAATCTTCTGGCCTTCCACCTATATTTGCACAACAATATGCTTTTTCTTTAAGTTTTATGTTGTCTTTAACCTTTCTAGTTAACCACGGATGGTGTGTCCGTCCCTTGGACTTTTTCTTACTCGTTGGAATGTATCTATTCTGAAATATTTTGTTAAATATTAGCCACTGCATCTCTATTGACCTACCCCTTAATCTAATTTGCCAATTCACTTTAGCCAGCTCAGTTTTCATGCGCTCATAATTACCCTTATTTAAGTTTAAAAACTCAGTCTCAGACCCACTCCTCTCTTCCTGTAAATGTAAAATTCAAACATATTATGGTCGCTGCTACCTAGGGTCCTTCATTCTGAGATCATCAATTACTCCCATCTCATTGTACAATACCAGGTTTAGTATAGTCTGCTTTCTGATTGGCTCCAGAACATGCTGTTCTAAGAAACTATCCTGAAAACATTCAATGTACTCCACATCGAGGCTATCTTTGCCCATCTGACTTTTCCATTCTACATATAAATTAAAATCTCCCATGATTATTGCTGTGCCTTTCTGACAAGCTCCCATTATTTCTTCCGTTATGCTCAACCCCACCATGTGGTTACTGTTAGGGGACCTGTACACAACTCCTACAAGTGACTTCTTGCCTTTACCATTTCTCATCTCCACCCAAGCCATTTCCACATCCTGATTTCCTGAACTAAGGTCATCCCTCTCCATTGTGCTAATATCATCATTAACTAAGAGAACCACTCCTTCACCTTTTCCTCGTTTCTTGTCCTTCGTAAATATCCTGTACCCTTCAATATTCAGGTCCTAATCCATGTCCTCCTGCAGCCATGTCTCTGTAATGGCTATCAAATCATAATTAATTTTCTACGTGTGCTTTCAGTTCATCTGTTTTGAATGCTATGTGCATTCAGATACAGAACTTTTAGTTTTTCCTTTTATTCTTTCAAAAACCTCTAGTTTTGTTGTTGATTTACTGTTAGATTTATACTCTCTAACCATTCTTGTCACAGTCTGTTTTTCATTTCCGCTAATAATACCTTTTTCTTTTGTCTCCTCTCTGCTCTTTGATTTACCGCATCTTTCCAAATTTGATCCCTTGCCCCCACTATTTAGTTTAAAACCCTCTCTACTTACTTAGTTATGTGCCAGAAGACTAATGGTCCCAGCATGGTTTAGGTGCAGGCCATCCCAATGGTACAGATCCCACTTTCCCCAGTACTAGTGCCAGTGCCCAACGAACTGGAACTCACTTCTCCTACACCAGTCTTTCAGCCACACATTCATCTCCATAATCTGACTTGTCCTATGCTGATTTGCACGTGGCTCAGGTAATAATCCAGAGATTATGACGTTTGAGGTTCTTCAGAACCTCCTTCTTTGTCCTGCCTATGTCATTGATACCTATATGGACCACGATTGATTGGGTCCTCCCCCTCCCACTGCAAGTATCTCTCCAGCCCCAAGCATATGTCCTGCACCCTGGCACCAGGCAAGCAATGCGGCCATCTGGACTCACGCTCTTTGCTGCAGAGAACGGTGTCAATCTCTCTGACTATCCTATCCCTTACTACCACTACATTTCTTTTTGCCTCCTGCACTTGAATGGCATCCTGTACAATGGTGCCATGGCCAGTTAGCTCATCCATCCTGCAGCCCCCACTCTCATGGGGCTGAAAAATCCTCAAACCTGTTGGACATTTGTAGAGGCTCAAACTCCTGCACTCCTGCCCTCTGAGTCCCCTTACCTGCCTCAGTCACAGTCACACTCTCCTGTCCCTGACCACTGACCAAATTAGAAGACCCTGTCCTAAGAGGCGTGACTGCCTGCTAGTACAAAGAATCCATGTAACTTTCCCCATCCCTGATGCATCGCAGTGTCTATAGCTCAGCCTCCAGCTCATAAACTCTAAGCTGAAGCTGCTTAAACATCAAACAATTACTGCAGACATGTTCGCCCTGGATTGAACTGGCTTCCAGGAGCTCCCACATGCTGCAGTTGTGACACATCACCTGTCCTTACATTCTTAATATGTTCTAATTAACTAATTATTTTATTCAATTGCATACTTTACTCTTGTTTTTATACATCTTATTAACCTTACCACCAGTTGCGAGACTATTTTGAACCTTAGGAATAGAATAAGCCTTAGTAACTTATCAGACACTCACCAAATAATTAGCTTCTTCTCCTGTAGCAGAGTATGGCTACTTCCTGAAAGCTGAGAAAGTTAGAAAGCAGAAAGCAAAAGAGCACCTCTTTCCCTTGTCTCCCTAACTCCCTTAATTACTCAACTCCCAGCATTGTATTCTAAGCCGCAGTTTTCACAGTAAACTTTATGTACAGCTCCTCTTTCCCCCTTTGCACTGAATTCCCACTTGAACCAAATTCCCAAATATACTCACTCAGTCTCTGTCTCACTCAGGCCGAAGTCTCCCATGCTGATTGTGTGCCTCTTATTTTTATATTTATATTTTGGGGAATATTGTGTTACTCTGTAAAGGAGACTGTGTGTCTATGTGTGTATGTGATTTAATTAAGCTGGGCAAGAGTTTGAAAGAAGTCAGGTGTTGGGATTTTTAAACATGAAAAGGATAAAGGTATTAAGTTGAGGTACAAGTAAATAGGTTATATCTAACATTTGCATTTTAGATAAAAGTTGAGAGTTTGATTGAATTTCAAAGGGGAGGCAGAGGTAAAAAGAAAAATGTTTGCATCTTTCAGGAATTCATAGGTAAACACGTAGTGGGAATATAGTATTTTATTGACCCAAAAGCAAAGACAAGATGGAAACATGAAAGATCTTATATTTGGAAGGGTTTGAGTTTTAAAGAGGTGTGAGAACAATAGGAGTGAGGTGAAAGGGCAAAATTGTGTATTAGAGTTTCTGTGGATGGCTGGTTTTTAGCTGTTGAGCTGGATAGCTGTTGAGCTAGAGATGGCTGGAGATAGCTAGAGCTGTTTGAGCTGTTGAGATAGCTGGAGCTCTGGGCTGAAAGATAATGCAGTTTGAATCACCCATCTAGTCAAGCCAGTTAAGTCTTGGGCTGCAGCAAGCATTTTTATTCTGAAGTGGATTCCACTGCAGAGTGGAAGAGGTTAAAGTTCACGTGGTACACCTTTATTGAAGCTACATCAATTTGCCTTGTGTGTTATTGCTGGATTTCGTAGTGTTATGTTACCTAGAAGGTGTTTGCTTGTGGGTTTGACCAAGTAGAGAGTTTCTGGAGAATTTTTTCTAAAACTAACCTTAATTGTGTAACTGTAATCTTGTTTTTGTTTATTTTTTGTTAATAAAACTTTTACTTTTAATTTTTAAAATTCCCAAAAGTGTTACTGGACCTCTTACTACTGAGATTAGTACATCTTCTTCTCGTTAGCAGGATACAAAGAATGGTTGTGGCCCATGAGCCAAATTTCCCTCTGGGATTTGGCTTGTGCAACAATTAACATCAGCTGTCGTCATAACACCAATTCTTGGTTGCTGGCTGGCAAGTGGCCTGTTTAGTTGTGTGATGGTGCATGGTAATATATGAATTGTTGTCAAGTAAATGGACGGGGTGTGTCATTGCAATAGGACCCCTTTGTGTTAGTGACGTTGGAGGGGAGAGACTGCAAAAGTGGCTTTTGCATGTGGTTGTTGGATGGGTGAATTGATCAAATTTAAGTGGACCTTGCAATAACAAGGGCTTACTGGGCAGCATCACCTCCCGTCTCCTCCTCTTCCTCCACCTCAACTTCATTCTCCTCATTGGAATTGTCCAAGGAGGAGACGCTATGGCTTGTTCTTCCTGCAGATCTAAACATTGCTATGACTATTCCGGAGATCCGTGCATACTGATGGTTGCCTTAAGATCTGTCCAGCTATGTGAAGCACATCTTTAGCATGCTGATGTCTTGCTCAATGACACATCTAATGGTCATATGATATTCATTGTATTGCACTGAGGCCTCTTTCCTTGGATTTCTGAGAGGTGTTACCAGTCGTGTATTAAGTGAGTATCCCATGTTTCTGAGCAGCCAGCTGATGACTCTGCTTCCAGGTAGGAATATATTTGGGAACTTGGACAGCGGTAGGATGAAAGCAGCATGGCAGCTATCTGGGAATCTTGGATAAAGATCTTTTTGTGGTAGCACAGGAGCTGCACATTGATGGAGTGGAAGCCCTTATGGCTGATAAGCATTCCTGGATGACCTATAGGTGTGTTAATTGCCACATGTGTGTAGTTGGTGATACCCTGCACTTGTGGGAAGTCAGTCAGGGCTGCAAATCCAAGCACCCGGTCATTCTGACTGGTCTCACTGCTCGCTCAGTTGGCATTGTTGCCAACCCTAGCAAAAAAGTAATCAGTCATCTTGTCTTATGTCATTGTATGAGATTGTGCTAATTTCTCCAGCAGAGCCCTGGAAGAATCCAGAGCCAAGGAGTTGAGGACATTGGTAACTCTGACAGCTACTTCTAAAGCATGGCCACCAGGTCTAGTAGGCAGCAGGTCTCGCTCCAGCGGACTGCAAATGCCTGCCACCATGCAACGTGGCACATTGAGCCTACTGAAACACTGGTATTCTGACATGTTGAGAAAGCTGACCCTCTGCCTGTAGACCCTGAGTGCCAAGTTTGGCCTCCTGCCAGCTGCACCCCTCTGCTAACCCCCTCTCGTGGAGTAGCAGAGCTGTGTGAGCAGCAGTCTGTTTCTGCTACAGGTCCTGTTGCTGCTCCTGCTGGTGCTGGTCATCTTGGTCCTCATCTGAGGTCCGAACTAACACAGCGTAAGTGACATTCGTGCTGATCTGATAACTCAAAAGTGCGGATCAGACCTCCGAACTACCCCAAGTTGGATGAAACCTCCAAAGTCTGTAAAGTCGCCTCTTAGCACAAGTACAAGTACCTGTTCACACAAACAGGCAGAAAAGCAACTCTGAATACTCAGTACTTATTGACATATTTCCCTGGCTTCAGCCCCCAATTTGCCACTTTCTTCTCACCTTGTTTTACAGGCCAGTTTCAGGAAGCCGTGGCAGCCCTTGGAGCTAAAGTTAACATGGATAACCTACCTCTCCTGAGGGGTTTGCCTAAAGCCTAATACGCTACAATTAAATGTGGTAGTTGGAAGGATGGAGCTGGCTTCCCTTCCAGTTCACGATTTTCAAGGAGTTCCATTAAAACTCTCCCCAGAGTGAATATTTTGGTCGTGTGTGGAGGGATGGAAGGTGGGGCAGGATGTGGTTTCAATTTACTCCTAAAGTATAGTAAACAGAATCGATGAATATAACTGTGCCTCTGCAGCAAACTCATGAACTACAGCAAATCAAGTTACAGCAGGATTATTTCTCCAGCAAAATGCAGTGAGTGGAGGATAGTTACACCATTCAAATTCTGAGCACAAAATCAATCTCAGGGGAATTAGTCATTTAACCATAGAAAGATTATGATGCTGAAAGAGGCCATTCAGCCCATCGTGTCTGCCCTGGTCAAAAATAAGAAAAGAGAAACTAGCTGCTCATTTTAATCCCATTCTCCAGCATCTGGCCTGTAGCCTTTCAGGTTAGAGCACTTCAGATGTAGATCCAGGTACCTTTTAAATGAGTTGAGTGTTTCAGCCTCAACCACCAACTTAGGCAATAAATTCCAGACACCCACCATCCTCATTGTCCCCTCTAATCTTTCTACCAATCACCTTAAATCTATGCTCCCTGGTAATTGACCCCTCAGCTAGGGGAAACAAGTCTTTCCTGTCTACCCTATCTAGGCCCCTCATAACTCCATTTTGCATAAGACTTTTGGTGTCACTATACGCAGCTGTAAACATTAAGGGCGGAATTTTATGCTCCCTTCATGGCAGGGGCGGGGCTGTGAAATGCAGCAAGCTATTCAAAAGTCCATTGACTTGGGCAGGACCAGAAAAGTTACGGTGGGAGGGGCCGTAAAATTCCACCCTAAGTCACTGTTTTAAAAAAAAACAATGACGTTGGTTGATTATGCAGGTCTGGCTGCAACTGTGGAGACAGGAACAGAGTTAACATTTCAAGTCCAATATGACTCTTCTTTGGAAGTGTATTTGCTGCTCACAATGCGGCCCCTACATTGGGGAGACTAAACGCAGATTGGGTGACCCTTTTGCAGAACACCTCCACTCAGTCTCAAGCATGACCCCAAACTTGCAGCTGCTTGCCATTTCAGTTCCCCATCTTGCTTGCATTTCTGTCCTTGGCCTGCTGCAGTAAAGCCCAACACAATCTGGAGGAACAGTATCTCATCTTCTGATCAAGCACTTTATAGCCTTCTGGATTCAACAATGGGCTTAACAACTTTGGACCAGGAAACCTGTCCTCTATTTTGAATTTTTTCCCCTAATATCTGTATCCCATTCTAATGCTTTTGCTTTCAGTGCTAACCTTTATTCTGCTATTAACACTTACTTTGACTATGCTTTGTGTCTTTAACACTATCATTACCACTCCCTTTGCCTCTGTTCCGTGGCATTTTTGTCATCTTATCTCCCCTGCTCTCCAACCTATCTCTGACCTACTCTTTTGCTCCAGCTGCCCCTCCCCCTTTTTAATGGCATAAAGCCCATCACATTCCTACCTCTCTTCAGTTCCAAAGAAGAGTTGTATTGGACTCGAGACATTAACTCTTTTTCTCTTTCCACAGATGCTGCCAGACCTACTGAGTTTTTCCAGCGTTTTCTGTTTTTATTTCAGATCTCCAACATCTGCATTATTTTATTTTTATTTGGTTAATTATGCTTTGGATAATGCATTCACATTACCATGACACCAATTTAAACATTAATTATCTCACCTTCACACCAACTCCTTTCAATGTGTGCAAACGAGTGCACAGAAGCAAAAGCAGCAGATCAGAAGTTCAAACATGTGGAGGATTAAGGGCCAGACTAGAGTTGACTTGCGTCCCAATGTGATGCCCTTTGTTATAGTCCTCAGCTCCTTCATCTAGGCTTCTGAATAAAATCTAAATTTATTAACTTATTTGAGAAAAGAAGAGCTCTCAGCTCTTACTTTTCAATTACACTGAGCATTTTGCAGGTACACAAAACTGTGTAGCAATTCCTTACTGGGTCTGTGGTAGAATTTTGAGCAACTGATGGTCAAAGGTAATAAATCTCACATACCAGTGAACATAATATAAAACATGATGGCTGTCTCACATCAGAGTCACATATGAAATGTTGTTCAAAGGACAAGGCCATGTGTTTCTCGAGCAAAGCTAAGTGGCTGCATTTGAAGTGCAAATAAACCAACCCTCAGGCAACTGAATGGGTCAAGGAAACTGAGTTAGACTTTCTGTCATGGAATTGCAGTTGTGATAAACGAATGGCAAATTGCTATACTAATTGTTGACAATGGAAGAAGGCATATGCTGGATCCCTGCTTTCTCCTGTATGCTGTCAGCAAGCACCTGAGGCATCCCATAGTTTTGGTAGTGTACCAGTCAAGGTGATGCTAACCTTGTGAGTAATGGGGCAAGTAGTTGCTGCCTTGCTGCCCTCAAATATACATGCAGAAATAACAACAAAACATTGAAATGCACCATGAAAGTGATGTGACCTTTGGATCTGAATTGATGCTTCACAAGTCTTTTGTCTTTCCAAACTGCAACTTCTGCATCTGCAAATACAACCTGTGCGATGCCAAACTAGATGATGGCTGGGGGCGTGGGGGTGGGATTTTAACCCCTGCCCACAATAACAGGTGCATTTGGTTCAGGTGTGAGATTTAAAAGCTAAATATCTGAAGCAGGAGTCCAACCCATCTCGAACCCTCCCACTTAAGGTTTCAGTGAGACTGTGTGCCTTCATTTTAATCGTGATTCTATTTTTAACCCCAGGTGGCCCGTTCTCTCTGCCCTCGGGAAACCTGGCAGGTAAAAGGAGGCTGGAAGAATTGGATCCATGAGATAAGTTCCTTTACAGCACTGCTTGTGGGCCTGGAGTAGGCAGGAATGTTTCCACCAGGCCCAACAAGCTACCCAGTAAAGTAAGCCTCCCCCACCTGTAATCTCTTTGCTCCCCACCTCCCCTCACTGTAATTGGGTCCCATCCCCCCAAGCCCCAACCACCATTTGCTCCCCCTGACCACAACCTGCCCCTCTCCCCCATATGATCAGACCCACCCCTTGGATTGGACACCGCTCCACGTTCCTTCCCACCCCCTCTAGGGTTGCCTGCTCTCAGCCCAGCTTGAATGTGATCCTAGGCCACAGGATTTTCTGCTCAACAGGCCCCCATCCTGTGAATTAGGCTGGCTGTGGGTGAGAAACTTACAGAAACACATCGAAAGACATATAACTGCAGGATGTTCAGGAAACCCACGCTTCTGCGTTTCCAGACCCCAAAGCAGCCCCAACCCTCCCTCACCACCTCGGAGTTATTGTCCTGCCCATTGCGACTGGTTTTGATGTGTGCGGAATGTCTGTCAGATGATATCAGTTAGGGTTTCCAAAGGGAAATAAGTGAGAGGAGAAAATAAGCAGGAGTGAGAAATTGCATGCCTTGAGGAAATTAAGAAAAACATTTATCTGCTCTTGCAGTTTTTACACGGGATATATGGCACAGAAACAACCCACTCGGTCCAGTCCATACCAGTGCTTATGCTCCACTCGAGCCTCTTCCCATCTTTCCTTATCTAAATCTACCATCATAACCATCTACTCCGTTCTCCATCAAATGCTTGTCTTGCTTCCTCTTAAATGCACCTACACCTATACTATTTGCTGAAACCACTCCCTACCACGCTGTGGCAGCGAAAACCACATTTTTACCATTCTTTGGGTAAAGAAATTTCTTCAGAATTCCCTACTGGGTTTCCTGGTGAGTATCTTGGATTAATGGCCTCTAGTTGTGCTCATCCCTACAAAAGGAAACATTCTCTCTGTATCCACTTTACCAAAACCGTTCACAATTTTAAAGAGCTCCATTACGTCACCCTCAGGGTTACTTCCTCAAGAGGAAAAAGATCCAGCCTGTCAATCTTTTCCTGATAATGTAACCCCATGCATTTTCTCCTTTAGTCCCTTGTCCATATTAGAATTTGCTCAACATTAATATAACTTTTAAGACCTGTTCTTAAATTCTGTCTTGATGATGTTTAAAAGAATAGGAGTAGAAGTGATTAAAGCTAGGTTGTCCTATCTGATTTCAAATATTGGCTCTTCAGACCCATTGGATATAAATTGTGTCAAAACGAACATTACCCTTTGTACAAATAGAGTGTCCAATTCCATTAGTCCCGTGGCGGGGGTGGGAACTGGGAATGTTTCCCGCAGCGGAGGCTGTTGGGAGTTCGCGATGTATCACGCGATGCTGGCCTAATTAGTTATGCAGTCAGGGGTGTCCCAAAGTATTGCACGGTGGGGCAGGCTGGATGACACATGCCCCTCTGTCATACCCAGGAACCATATTCAAAAGGTGCCTTGACATCAACTTCTTTTGTCGCGTATCCACCATTGAAGGAGGAGAAGGTCCGCCGATCCCGGGGCACTCCAGCCCCCAAATTCAGTGACCCTTCCCTCAGTTTGCTGCTCAATGCAGTTGGAGCCAGGAAGGGTGTCCTTTGTCCCGAAGATGGAAGGTGGAAGCAGGTGTCACTAACCTTGCATGGAATGAAGTTGCTCGGGTGGTCAGTGCCCATGGCCTCCACCGGAGGACTGCCCTGCAGTGCCAGAAAGGGTTGAATGAACCCAGCCATGCCACCAGGATGAATGAACCCTCAACTGCTCACACTCACCTCACTGAATGGTAGACAGGACATGGGCCTCAGTGGTAAGGGCACCATCCATGCAGCCCATGATAAACGAGCGACTCAACGTGATTAGGTGGTGCCTCGTAGACCCGTTGCAGGCCATCTAGTCTGCAGATGAAGAGGCAATGTGGGTCCCTGACCCTTCCACACAGAGAGCTCAGATGCTGTCTGGGAGCGGGGGTGAAAGGGTGTTAGGCATTGAGGGCACCAGCAAGCACTGCAGGTGACATGCCTCTGTGAGCCTTATCCTTCTATCTGCATGCGTGCACCGCTCTGAAGGGTGCTGCCCCAGAACTCTTGTGGACAACCTGCAATACATCAATCAGATGGCACACAATCCAGTGGGTTATTTGTAAGAGTGGAAGCATGAGAAAGATGCATGAAACCCAATTGCTCTCAACCCCATCTTCTCTCTTTGTGCAGGAAAAGTTACGGCACAACAGGAGAGAGAGAGAGAGAGAGAGAGAAGACGGGAGAGTCCGGCCCTGTCCTGGACAACCTCACAGAGTTTGAGGGGTGGGCAGCCCAGCTGGCAGGGGAGGAACCAGACTGAACCTGTGCTGATGGAGAGGTTGGCGGGTAGCCTCCATCCAGTAAGGATCCATGCATAATGTAGTTACATAGAAACCTAACAGTCATGCGTCCCTCCATGTCGGAGGCAGCTGATGCAGTCCATCGCTCTCTCCTCTCTTGCTTGCAGGTGCCAGCAGGAAGAGGGGAAGGCAGAAGGGGAAGACCTGTCCAGCAGGTCCTCCAGCCCACAGAGGACCGTGGACATTGGGGAGGAGGAAGAAGGTGCACATGTAGAGCTATCTCAGCAGTCACCTGCATCCTCCACCAGCACAGAGACACACACCTCAGTGGGTGCTAGATGTAGTTCAGGCAGTGTCTCACATTCTGGTGGTCACCACATGGACTCGTGTTTGCAGTAAGAAGAGGCAGGGTCAGCCAAGCTCGCCAGCACTCGGACGACTGCTGGGGAAGAGGCATCTGTGGTGTCCAAGTCGGATGACAAAACTCAAGGATTGGCCCTTCCCCAGATGCTGGAGATGCTGCAAGAAGCAGGGGAACATCAGGCAGAGGTGATGAAGGCCCTTAACAAAATGGCTCAAGAGCTAGAGGAATCCGCCTGCTCTTTGATGAAGTGGTTCCAATCTGTGCACGCATGGAGGTCTCCATGGGGAGAATGGCATACACTGTGGAGAACCTCATCCAGCAGAATGCCCAGTTTCTGTTGGAGATTTTTTTTATTCATTCACGGGATGTGGGCGTCACTGGCTGGGCCAGCATTTATTGCCCATCCCTAATTGCCCTTGAGAAGGCAGTGGTGAGCTGCCTTCTTGAACTGCTGCGCTCCATGTGATGTCGGTACACCCACAGTGCTGTTAGTGAGGGAATTCCAGGATGTTGACCCAGCTACAGTGAAGGAACGGGATATATTTCCAAGTCAGGATGGTGAGTGACTTAGAGGGGAACTTCCAGGTGTGATGTTCCCATGTGTCTATTGTCCTTGCCCTTCTAGATAGTAGTGGTCGTGTGTTTGGAAAGTGCTGTCTAAAGAGGCTTGGTGAGTTGCTGTAGTGCATCTTGTAGATGGTACACGCTGCTGCCACTGTGCATCAGTGGTGGAGGGGGTGAAAGTTTGTGGATGGGGTGCCAGTCAAGTGGGCTGCTTTGTCCTGCGGGATGGTGTCAAGCATCTTGAGTGTCATTGGAGCTGAACTCATGCAGGCAAATGGAGAGTATTGCATCACACTCCTGACTTGTGCCTTGTAGATGGTGGACAGGCTTTGGGGAGTCTGGAGATGAGTTACTCACCACAGAATTCCTAGCTTCTGACCTGTCCTTGTAGCCACAATAGTTATATGACTAGTCCAGTTCAGTTTCTGGTCTATGGTTAGCCTCAAGGCATTGCTAGTGGGGGATTCAGTGATGGTAATGCCATTGAATGTCAAGTACGATGGTTAAATTATCTTGTTGGAGATGGTCATTGCCTGGCATTTGTGTGGCACGAATGTTACTTGCCACTTGTCAGCCCAAGCTTGGTTATTGTCCAGGTCTTGCTACATTTGGACATGGACTGATCCAGTATCTGAGGAGTTGTGAATGGCACTGAACATTGTGCAATCATCAGCAAACATCCCCACATCTGACCTTCTAATGGAAGGAAGGTCATTGATGAAGTAACTGAAGATGTTTGGGCCTAGGACACTATCCTGAGGAACTCCTGCAGTGATGTCTTTGAACTGAGATGATTGACCTTCATCAGCCACAACCATCTTTCTTTGTGTTAGGAGTCAACCAGTGGAGAGTTTACCCCTGATTCCCATTGACTCCAGTCTTGCTGGGACTTCTCGATGCCATTCTGTCAAATGTTGCCTTGATGTCAAGGGCAGTCAGTTTAACCTCACCTCTGGAGTTCAGCTCTTTGGCCCATGTTTCAACCAAGGCTGTAATGAGGTGACAAGCTGAGCAGCCCTGGCGGAAACTGAGCATCAGTGAGCAAGTTATTGCTAAGCAAGTGCCACTTGATAGCAATGTTTATGATCCTATCCATCACTTTAATGATGATCGACAGTAGACTGATGAAGCAGTAATTGGTTGGGTTGGATATGTCCTGCTTTTTGTATATAAGACATACCTGGGCAATTTTCCACATTGTTGGATAGATGCCAGTGCCGTAGTTGTATTGGGACAGCTTTGCTAGTTCCGGAGCACAAGTCTTCAGTACTATTGCCGGAATATTGTCAGAGCCCATAGCCTTTGCAGTATCCAGTGCCTTCAGCCATTTTTTGATATCATGTGGAGTGAATCGAATGGGCTGAAGACTGGCAACTGTGATGCTGGGAACCTCCGGCACTTCTGGTTAATGATGCAAATGCTTCAGCCTTGTCTTTTGCTCCCCTATCATTGAGGATGGGGATATTTGTGGAGCCTCCTCCTCCAGTGATTTGTTTAATTGGCTGCCACCATTCACAACTGGATGCAGCAGGGCTGCAGAGCTTAGATTGATCTGATCTGTTGGCTGTGGAATTGCTTAACTCTGTCTATCACTTGCTGGTTATGCTGTTTGGCTCGCAAGTTGTCCTGTGTTATAGCTTCACCAGGTTGACACCTCATATTTAGGTATACCTGGTGCTGCTCCTGACATGCCCTCCTGTATTCTTCATTGAACCAGGGTTCATCCCCTGATATAATGGTAATGGTAGAATGGGGGATATTCTGGGCCACGAGGTTACTGATTGTGGTTGAGTACAATTCTGCTGGTCCACAGCGCCTCATGTTTGCCAGCCTTGAGTTGCTAGGTATGTTCAAAATCTATTCCATTTAGCACAGTGGTAGTATCACACAACATGATGGAGGGTATCCTCAGCGTGAAGATGGGACTTCATCTCCACAAGGACTGTGCATTGGTCACTCCTACCAATACTGTCAAGGGCAGATGCATCTGTGATAGTCAACTTGGTGAGGATGAGGTCAAGAATGTTTTTCCCTCTCATTGTGCCCTCACCACCTGCCACAGACCCAGTCTAGCAGCTATATCTTTTAGCACTCAGCTAGATCGTTCTGTGATGGTGCCACAGAGCCACTCTTGGTGATGGACATTGAGGTTCATCTGCACCCTGGCCACCCTCTGCACTTCCTCCAAGTGGCGTTCAACATGGAGGAGTACTGACATAGCATGTGGTAATCAGCAGGAGGTCTGACTTGATGCCATGAGACTTCATGGGGTCCGGAATTGACATTGAGGACTTCCAAGGCAACTCGCTCCTGACTGTATACCACTGTGCTGCCACTTCTGGTTGGGCTGTCCTGCTGGTGGGACAGGACATACCCAGGGACGGCGATGGTGGTGTCTGGGACATGATCTGTAAGATATGATTCCAGGAGTATGACTATGTCAGGCTATTGCTTGACTAGCTTGTGAGGCAGCTCTCCCAATCATGGCACTGGCCTCCAAATGTTGGTAAGGAGGACTTTACAGGGGTCCATGCAGGGCTGAGTTTACCGTTGTCGGCTCTGGTGCCTAGATCGATGCTGGATGGTATGTCCAGTTTCATTCCTTTTAGACTTTTTAGTGGTTTGATAAAACTGAGTTGCTTGCTAAGCCATTTCAGATGCCATTTAAGAGTCAACCACACTGCCGTGGGTTTGGAGCTACATGTAGGCCGGACCAGGGAAGGATGGCAGATTTCCTTCCCGAATGGGCATTAGTGAACCAGATGGATTTTTACAACATTCAGCAATGGTTTCATGCTCATCATTCAACTTTTAATTCCAGATTTTCATTGATTTCAAATTTCACCATCTGCTATGGTGGGATTCTCACCTGGGTCCCCAGAGCATTACTCCACCTACAGAGCCTGTATCCACCCCCTTGACATCTCTCCAGTATTCAACGATTTCTGAAAGGCTTGTAGCAGAGTTCCTCTAATTTCCTCCCTTATTTCATTAAGGATCCTTGGATGCATCTGACTGTTCAGCAACCATGCTAGTAGCGATATGAATCATGTCACACCTTATCTCTCCAACACTCTCTAGTTCTTTTTCCACATCAAGTAAGTTAGCTGCCTCCTCTGTAAAAACTGAGGAAAAATACTTATTGAGCACTTTTGCAACAGTTGTCATTGCCCTCACCCACCTCACCTGTTCTCTGCTGTGTCTCCCATACCCCATCGAAAGCTACAGGAGCATTCAGAACTTACAACACAAAAGAAGCACAGGCTTGACTATAGGGTGAAATTTTAAGGGGGAGGGTGGGGTGGGGGCTTGGGGGTGGTGGGGGTTGTAAGCCGTTCAAAACTCCATTGACTTCGGCGGGAACAGAAGATCTCATCGAAGTGGTGGGGGGGGAACATAAAATTCCACCTGATATCTCCATCCGTTCCACAGCTCCAAGACCTTTCCTTTTCAATTATAACTGACAGAAAGCTATCCTAAATTTATCTAATGGGTTTGAATATAGCTGTGATTATTCTGGATTGTAGAACACAATTTTCCAAAGTGCTTTTAACAAGTACTTAAACATTTTATCCCGCAGCCGATTTTGTGTTTTTTGACAGCTGCTTTCACTGATCCTTTCTTATAAAGACAGAAGTCCACGATACTTAACCCTCTCACCCACACTTCCCTTCATAATGATCTTGTAAACAAGGCCGTGGCCTTGTGTGGATAGGATTTCTGTCAAGGATTTACTTCCTCAGGGTTTTTTGCTCATGATGAAGCCCTTGTTTTGAGAAACCCGCTCTACAGAATGGCACAGTTCAGGCAGTGCTGTCAGTGTTGCCTAAGAAGCCAAGCTTTGCAACAAGAGTACTGCATGCTCCTTAATCCCTCACAGATGGTGAGGATAGGAAGAGGCTTGTACCACGCTAAATTCTTGCATGAGAGCTCACAGGCAGAATTTAGTGACTATCTGGAGAAGCTTTGTCAATAATACATGCGGTCCCTTTATATCGCTTTTTACTAAACCCCTGCACCCCATTCCATGTGGAGCTAAACTGCAAAATCAGACTTGAGCCCCATTCACGGTTGACATTCACACTTATGTTGATTGTAGATTCTGCAGCTGATTTGTGTTAAAGTATTGTTGCATAAATATTATCTGGGTTTAACTTTCCATAAAAAAAATTATCAGCCACATGTGCTTCCCATTTTTGTGGAATTCAACTTACAGCACAACATTGTGGGGAATAAAAAGACTCATTTGTCATGAGGATGTTGACATTTGTCCTTCCCGCCAACACTAGATTCTGGATGGCAAAATAGGTTTGATTTCAGGACATATTAAATATAGTGGATGGCAAAGAGTACAAGATGCAGTCTCCTTTCCAATGCTTCTGTTGGTTACAGTGACGAGTGGCTGAATCATACAGCAAAGGAACATCCTATACCCAGTTAGCAATCGACACTGAGTTAGAATTACCTCAGTTAGGGTGCCGCTAGGAGCAATGCAGTTGGTCTCGGTACACCTTGATTTAGGTAGGGACAAATTTGCTAGGGGTTCCTGCTCCCTGTTTCTTATGGGAAGGCTGCATGCGGAAACATCAGGTAGGTACAACATTGAATTTGGGTGCAAATTCTTACCTATCCACTCCCTAATTCAGTGGGAGAAATCGCCCCAAATTTGCACTAAGTGCGGTAGCAGGCGGGGAAAACTGCCAGCCGCAATGGCGGCTTTTCATGCCGTATCATCCCAAACCTGCCACATTAATGATGCATTCCCAGAAACATGCTGTTTCCATGGCAGGCGGGCTCTCATTCGCCCGCCACGCCATCACCTCGCCACTTCATCACACCAGGTGCCATCTTAAAGTCCAGCCGTGCGCACACTTCTCAGTGCCTCCAGCCCACGACTGTTGCAGAGAAGACTGCAGGACCCAGGCTCAATGACGCGTCCCTCGAATGCCTTTTGGACATAGTGGAGGTTCGCCCTGATGTCCTCTACCCCCGCTCTGGCCGCAGGATGGACAGCAACCTCACTAATCCGGCTTAGGAGGCAGCAGCAGCGATGGTCAGCGCCAACACCCTACAAAAGAGGACAGCTGCTCAGTGCTGCAAGAGGATGAATGATCTCCTTTGTTCCACCAAGATAAGCCGCTCTTCTCAACTCACACACTCACAAACCCATCGCAATCCACAGGGCCCTCACTCACTGCCAGTTCAAGGGACATCATCGTTCACCCTCTCGCACACACATTCTTTTGTCCTCACCCCATAGATGGGACAACTCACCACCCACACATGCCAGGTATATGTATCATCTGGCCTTGGCAAGCATCCTGCTTACATTCTCTCCATCTCTATTCACGCAGGACAAGCTGGCACACAACAAGAGGGTGAGGTCGCATACCGGTGGTGGAATGCCTGAAACCAAGGTCCTAACAGACTTTGAAAACAGAGTCATCCAGCTGGCCAGTGACAATCTGGACCAGTCCTGTGCTGACAGTGAGGTTGGCAGTGCTCTTCCATGTGAGGATCCAACAGTGCAACGTCCTTCGGACAACTATGCTGTGAGTAATGTGTCCTGTTTCACAGGGCACTGCCTTGCACTAATTATTTCTCCTTGCTATCGCAGGCACACCTGGGAAACAGCCAAGACAGTCCATGACCCAGGGCCTCCAATCAATCCCCGAGGGAAGCTTAAAAGTGATAGGGTTAGGAAGGTTAAGAAGATGTCGTTGCACAGCCTGGGCAGGGTGTTAATCACTTGTACATAATGTTACTATTGCAAATAAACTCCAAAGAATGCCTCCCTGCCTATGGCTTCTTGTTCTGATGAGCCGTGCCCGTGTCACTCAGATGCGAAATCTTTCTGCATAAGATAAAGGCAGGCGTCTCAGTCCAGGGCCTCTTCCCTGGACTTTGTGCAGCCTTCAGACCAAAGTGATGATCCGGCCTCACACTTCCTGGGAACATTACTGAATCCTGCACCTTAACGGTGCTTGTCATTGCTGCCAGAATGTCATAGGCAGGGCTCAGAGAGTTCCATCATTCTCTCTGTGTGCTCTCAGCACCTTTAAGGTGGGGCTGGCCCCCATTCCTTCAGCATCTGTGATCAGTGATGCTGTGCTGCTGAAGAGCTCAGTTGCTGAAGGTGGACAAAGGATCAGATGCATTTAAAGTTTCATGGCTGAGTCTCTATGAAATGATATGACCCTGATCACAGAGCGCAAGTGAGCTGCCCAATGACCAGATAGGAGTCAAACATTCTCAGAGTCTCTGTGAAGATCTATGGAGTCTCCTCACTGCATGTCGTCACAAATGTAGCCACCATGAGGGCTTCCTAAGCGCACCTGCCTCATCTGGCCAGTGCGAGGTCCTCATCGCCATTATCGTCGCCTTCGAGGATCTCCTCACCCTCGTCCCATTCGACATCCTCCTCATCAGAGGAGACCCCCAGCTCCTCCTCAGCCAGCCCCTGTCCACGTTGCAGCACCAGGTTTTAAAGGGCACAGCAGGCGATGACAACGTGTGACACCCTCTGTGGACTATGTTGCAGGGCTCCATCAGACTGGTCTAGGCACTGGAACCTCAATTTCAGCATCCCGATGTTTTTGCTCCACCAAGTTGCAAGTTGCACCATGAGCCTTGTTGTACGTTCACACTGCTGCAGTCTGAGGCCACTGCACCGGTGTCATGAGCCACGGCCCCTGCGGGTAGCCCTTGTCCCCGAGGATCCATCCCTGCAGCCTCTGAGGACCCTGGAAGACGTCAGAGATCTGTGACCGACTGAGAATGTAGGAGTCATGCACACTCCCTGGAAACTGTGCGCAAACCTGCAGGATGCTTTTGTGGTGGTCGCACACTAACTGCATATTCAGCGCATGGAAGCCCTTATGGTTGACAGAGCTGACCGCGTGTTGCGATGGAGACCTGAGTGCCACAATGGTGCAGTCGATGGCACCCTGCACCTGTGTGAAACCCGAGATCTGGGCAAATCCAATTGCTCTTGCGTCCTGGCTCTCCTGGTTCTGGGCGAAATGCACAAAGTTCTGTGCCTTCGCGAAGGTGGCATTTGTGACCTCATGGATGCATTTGTGGAGGCTTTTGGTATTCTGCAGAGGTCACCCGTGGAGCCTTAGTGTCGAAATTGAGTGCTGCTATCACTTTCACGGCCCTTGGCAGTGGATGCCCTCCATGTCCACGTGGCGCCAAATCCCGCAGTAGCTAGCAGATGTGACCAACCAGTTCCCTGGACATACGCAATCTTCAGCGACACTGGTTGCCAGTCATCTGCAAGAATGAAAGGCGGCGTCTATACACCTTGGGCCTAGCTAGGCGCCAACCAGCAACAGCTTGCTGTGGCTCTTCAGTGGCATGTACGCAAACCCTTCTTCGAGAGGGTGCTGCTCCTCCCTCTGCAGAGCCACCTCCGTCATCTTCGCTCCCTGTACACCATGAGGCATACAGTTAGTTCACCTGGCTTCATGATCCTGATGTACTCCTCCTGCAGGATGAACGAGAGATGCATGGGTTAGCTTGGGTGTTCTAAGAACCTTTCTTGGTTAAGTCCACTTGGATGGTCAGAGATTAGTATGCCGCTTGGCTAAGCACCTTCCTCCACCTTTCTCCGCCCCACTCCACCTCACCGACTGTCAGCAACTTTGCCCACTGGACTGCATGCTGTGCTCTCAGCTCCGGTGTAGGCATTCTCCTAGCCCATGCTGCAAAGCTGCACTGTTAGCTTGAACCATGGGGGAGACTGGTCCAAACTGGGATGATAACATTGCAAGGAACTGTGAGTGCCTCCACCAGTGACTGCTCCACAGCCAGCTTTAGCAATGAGATTATACAGAGCGTGCAGTCATCCAGCTGTTCTGCAGTCCACTAAAACGCTCTTTAATTTGCAGTCTGTGTCTGAGGGATGAAAAGCTCTGGAAAACTTGGTGGCACTTTGATGTCTTTGTGTTTCTTGAGTGGGCAGATAAGCTAGAGGCCTGACTCCAATCATATCAATGTTGCTGTACCTGAACTGTCTCAGCTGCAGACTTTATACAAGGAGCCCATAGTGCATGGCCGCTTCCCTCGCCCATCCCACCTTCCCTGCCCCGCATGTGCTTGTGCGCTACCTTCAGCCGCAGGGCAGCCTTTGCACCCCCACCCCCACCCCAACGCGTTCAACCTTGACATCTAACAGGCGTCCCTTGCATGCGCCCCGCAACGTTATTGTGCACTCCTCTGAGTTTCCCTCAAAGTGCAGCCTGCCAAGTGCATACCTTTTATATGCTGTTGTGAAACATGTCGATGTGCAATCACGCAGTCGTGGGCTATTCCTATAATGATATGCTGATGTATTACAATGAGATTCTAGATGTCTAATTGTGGGAAACACAACCCACTACTGACAGGCAGAGCAGACAATCACAAACTGGTTTCACGAGGTCGTGAAACTGATTTTTGTCCTTCTTGTCATATTGTCCACCCAAGCCACCGAACACGCCAGACGCCAGCAGGTACAGATGATTCCACTCAGTGTCTAGTTCCCGACATGATTGTGGCATTGAAGGACATATGGAATCCACAAAGCAATGTACCAGAACAAATTCTGCCCACAGAAGAGGAAGGGATGTGAGAAATGGATGTTATTTTTAAAATATTTTTGGGGAATATTGTGCTATTCTGTGAAAAAGGCTGTGGGTTCCTGTGTGTGTGATTGTGAGTTAATTAAGCTGGGCAGGGATTGATAGGAGACAGGTTGACTTGGGGGTTTAAAACATGAAAAAGATGGAGGTGTTAGGATGAGGTACAAGTGAATAGGTTATATTTAACATTTGCATTTTTAGATAAGTTGAGAGTTTGTTTGAATATCAAAGACAAGTCAGAAGTGACAAGAAACATGTTTGCATCTTGCAGGAGATCCGTAGCTAAATAGAAGGGAGGATATTATATTTGATTGACCCTAAAGCAAAGACAAGATGACATGAAAGATCTTATATTTGGAAGGATTTGAGTTTCAAAGAGGTGTGAAAACATGGGACTCTGAGATGAAAGGGAAGAAGAGGTATTTTGGAATTACTGTTGAGAGCTTAGGATAGTTGTAGCTGTTTGAGCTGTGGTAGCTGTTGAGCTGGAGCTGTGAGAAGATGCAGTTTGAATCAGCCATCTGGTCAAGCCAGAAAGTCTTGGGCTATAAAAAGCAGTTTTATTGTGAAGTTTGAATTTTCCCAGCAGAGTGAAAGAGAATTTATTAAAACTACAGCAGTTTGCCTTGGGTAATATTACTGCATTTTTAACGTTAAACATCTATAAGGGAGTAAAACAAACACAGAATTACCTGGAAAAAGTCAGCAGGTCTGGCAACATCAGCGGAGAAGAAAAGAGTTGACGTTCGGGTCCTCATGACTCTTCGACAGAACGGATAAGGGAGTGTTGCCTGGAAGGCGTTTACTTGTGGGTCTGACCAAGTAGAGAGTCTTTTTGGGGAAATATGTGGTAAGACTAACCTTAATTGTGCAACTGTAATCTTGTATGCTTACGTTTTCTTTTATTCTGGTTAATAAAACTTTTAATTTTAATTTTTAAAATCCCAGAGGTGTTAGTGGACTTCTTGCTGCTGAGATCAATATGTCCTCTTCTCATTTTTATGATACAAAAATGAGGGTGTGGCCCATAAGCCAAGTTTCACTCTGGGATTTGGTTTGCGCAGCAATTAGTACCGGCTGTGGTCATAACAAATTTGGGGGCTCTTGGTGGGATTATTGAAGCTTTTCCATTTCTATCATGTGGATAGACTTGACTATATGCTCTAATCAATTGGGTTGGAGTTTATGAATCCAAGGGATACAATTACAAGAAGAACGCTGGACTCAGGAGTGTTGTGTTGAGAGGTTTTAAAGTGGTTGCACTGCAAAATAGCTTTGGTAATTGCTGCAACTTTTCTGGGAGTGGAAAGTGTGACTGTGGGGTATTTGAAGTCTCTGACTAAACTTCAGTTGAAAGAATTAGCAGATGAAGTGCAGGTGGACATTAAAGTGGAATCTTTTAAGGCTGATATGGTTAAAATACTTACCCAGCATTTAAAGTTGGAGGAAGGGATATCTGAAACTAGTGTGTCACAACTGGAGGTAGTAAGACTCCAGTGGCAAATGAAGCAGCTTGACATAGAAAGAGGTAGAGAAAGGCAAAAGCTTGAATTGGAAGAAAGAGAAATGGAAAAACCTCAAGCTATAAAGAAAAGAGAAAGGAAAAAGGAAAGGACAGATTAAAAGAAATAGAAATGAAAATGCTTCATTGGGAAAGAGAAGAACAGGAAAAGGAAAAAAAAATTAAAAGAGGTAGAAATGAGAAAGGCTGAACTTCAACTTCAGAGAGAGAAGTTAGCAATTGAGGAAAGAGAAGGAAAGAGATTGAGAGTTTATGAGAGAGAAAGAAGCCTGACAGTTTAAATTGTTTAAAATGAAACTTAGAATAAAGGAAGAATGGAGAGATAATGATTCAGGTGGTGACTTTGATTCTTTTGAGGAATTTGATTTAACTAAAATCTTCAGTTAGTGGCTAAATTTACAGAGGATGGAGTTGAAAGATATTTCATCTCATTTGAAATGATAGCTATAAAATTGAATTGGCCACGAGGTGCTTGGGCTATCATGTTACAAAGTGTTTTGTCAGGGACAGCAAATGAATATGTATGCTCGCTTATCAGAGGAACAGTCTGAAGATTACGAGATAGTAAAGAAGGCAATATTAAATGTTTATGAGCTTGTCCCTGAAGCTTATCAGTGAAGTTTGGAACTTTAAGGAAGAGACCTTATCAGACATTTGTGAAGTCTGCAAGAGAATGGTTCAGGGCATTAAAATTAGACAAGACTTTTGAAAATGTAAGAGAGATTGTGAAGTATTTAGAAACATCATTCCAGTAAACATTAAGACATATTTAAATGAAAGACAAAGCAAAAAGATCAGGGAAGCTGATCTTTAGCCAATATGTATGATATTTCACACAAATAGTTGAGTGTAGGAAAAATGTCATATTGAAATCAGGAAGGAAGTGGGAGATTTAGAAAGCCTAGTGACTGTAAAAATGTTAGTAATAAGGACCAAGATGAAGGATTCCAATCTGTTAAAGGTGGAAAGTAGAGTTGAAGGAATGAAGCTGAGATATTACTATTGTAATAAGGCTGGACATATGAGATCAAGTTGTTGGAAGTTAAACGGGAAACCAATTGCAGTGGCATGAACTCAGAAAAAGTCCTGGAAGTAAGAGTACTGTGATCTCTGAGATCCAGAGGCAAGATAAACCAGTGGTTTTTGTACAGGTGTTGCAGGAAAGAATCAGTGGTAGCCAGAGAAGTGGGAATGTGTTCACAACTTACTCAAGGGAGTTCTGAAGGGCAAGTTGCAGAGGTATTTAAAGATTTTATATGCAAAGGGAGAATGTGTCCATGTGTACAGGGAAGGGTAGGAAAGGATGTCAAAATTTTTAGGGATACTGGGGCCAGCTAGCCCTTAACACTTTGGGATAGTGCCATCTGTTGTCCAGAAGGGTGATTGCAGGAAAAAATATTAATTATGGGAATCCATGGTGAAGTCAAACCTATTTCATTGTGTAAGGTAAATTTAAAAAGTGATTTGAAAACGGGAGAGGTGATTGTTGGGGTAGTGGAGAAATTGCCCATTGCAGAGGTTCAGTTTATTCTAGGGAATGATATAGGTGGATCATAGGTAGGGACTGTGCCTACTATAGTAGAGCAGCCTGTTGAGATACAATTAGCAGAGGTTTTACAGAAAGAGCACACTGGATTATTTCCAATTTGTGTGGTGACGAGACCACAAAAACACAAGTTTAAACAGGAGGAGGAAGAATTTAAAGCACGGGGGGAGGATGCCGAAATCCAGTTGGCTGGATCAAATTTTTGAAATGGTTACTCAGCAAGAGAAGAAGAAAGAGGATGAGGTTGAGGTGTTTAGTTAATTGAAGTTAGTGGAATTACAGCAGAGGGATTCAGACTTGAAGCAATTATATCAGATTGTTTATTCTAAAACAGAAGCAGAATACATTCCAGAGTGTTATAACCTTAAGAACAATGTGTTAGTGAGGAAATGAAGACCACCTCATGTTCTGGCAGATGAAAAGTGGGCGCTAGTCATCCAAGTAGTGATACCATCTGGGTACCAGAATGAAATTTTGAGAGTAGCTCATGAAATTCCAATGGCTGGACATTTAGAAATTAGGAAAACTCAAGCTAAGATACAAAAACATTTCTATTGGCCTGGACTACATAAAGATGTAGTCAAATTCTGTCAAGCATGTCACACATGTCATGAGATAGGAAAACCTCAGGCAGTAATTAAGCCTGCACCTTTAATTCCAATTCCAGCATTTGAGGAACCTTTTAGTAGGGCCCTGAATGATTGTGTAAGGCACCTCCCTAAGACTAAAAGTGGAAATCAGTACTCACTGACAATCATGGATGGTGTCCATGAAATTTCCAGAAGCAATACTTTTAAGGAAAATTAGAGCAAAGGTGATTGTCGAGGACTTAACCAAATTCTTTAAGAGATATGGATTAGCAAAAGAAATACAGTCAGATCAGGGTTCGAATTTCATGTCACAACTGTTTAAAGAAGTAATAAACAGCCCAGGAATAAAGCAATTTGGGTCTCCAATCTATCACCCTGAATCACAAGGTGCTTTAGAAAGATTACATCAGACTTTAAAGACTATGGCCCAGGATCTTCCTGCCCTGTTGCGGGTGGGACCCACCACGGGCGAGGCAGCGCCCTAGCCAGAAGTCTATTGATTTGCGGCGGGACCCGAAGATTGTGGCAACGGGCAGGTTGGAAAATCCCACCCTATGATTAGAGTATATAGCCAAGACTATCCACATGATTGAGATCGAGGGATTCCATTCTTGTTGTTTGCTATTAGGGACGCCCCTAATGAGTCAACAGGGTTCAGTCCTTTTGAGTTAATTTATGGTCATGAAGTAAAGGAACCACTCAAATTGATTCAGGAGATATTAGTGAGTCAAAGTTCTGAAACGACTCTCCTGGATTATGTGACGATATTCAGAAAGAGATTAAGTAAGGCATGTGAGCTACCTAGGAAATATTTAAAGACACCTGAACAAGTGATAAAGGCAAAGGCAGGCAAGAGGGCAAAGGTTCGTAATTCGTAGTTTTGTGGCTGGGGAAAGAGTGTTATTATTGTTGCCAGTGTCAGGCGAACCATTGAAGGCAAGGTTTAGTGGACCGGACCAGGTTGAAAAGAGACTGAATGAGGTAAACTAAGTATTAAAGACCCCCAGATGGAAGGAGTGTGCTGTATAAATATGCTCAAAAAGTACTTTGACAGAAAAGTAAATAGGATGAGGTATGGGTGGTTGTAAGTAAGGAATCAGGGGCAGAAAATGAGGATTCTGAAATTGACCTTCCTCTGATTAAATTGGACAATGAGGAAGCGCTTAAAAATCTAGGTGTAATGTTAGATTACCTTCCAGAAAAGTGCGGGAGTGATTTAAAAGAGCTATTGCAGTCACACAAAGCAATTTGTGGAAATAAACTGGGATAAACAGATTTAGCTATACATGGAGCTGCACCTTCCGGTCGGCAAGTGGGGGGGTGGGGCCCGCTCGCCGACATGTAAAATGACGCAGGGTGATGTCGGGCATGCGTCTGAATCGGCTGTGCACCCGCCAAACTGTCAAAGGCCCATTAAGGCCATTAAAAAAGTAATTAAACTGATTAATGGACCTGTCCGTCCAACCTTAAGGTTGACGGGCAGGCGAAGAGCCCAGGCGGCCTTCAGAAAAAGCATGAAATCTCATCCACTGACGGGATGAGGTTTCATGAGGGTATTAAAATTTGTATGAAATCTCGAAATAAAGGAAATTGACATGTCCCAGCTCGTGGCGAGATGTCAGGAATATTTTTTTCTGCCTTTGATGAAATTTTGAACCTTGAGCCGATCTCCCTGAAGCAGCACTTTGCCTCAGGGAGATCTGTGCGCTCTTTCGTACACATATGCAAAAGAGCGCACTCCCAGCTCAGGGAATCCCCTCCCCCCTCCCTCCCCCCCCCCATCCCCCCAACCTGCACAGGTAGTGCACAGTGCTTCCGAGCAGACGTCACGCTGGTCAGGCCTTAATTGGCCCACCCATGTAAAATGGCGCTGTGCCCCCGACTGGGGGCGCTGATTGGGAACCCGCCCGCTCCTGCACAACTCCCCCGACAGGGGGAAGATGCTGCCCATGATGTTGATGTAGGGAATTCAGGTTCAACAAGGCCCAGATAGATTAAGTCTAGTAAAATCAGCTCAAGTGCGGAAAGCAATTGAATTTACGCTTCAAATTGACATTATAGAGCCCAGCCACAGTAATTGGAGTTCACCCGTTTTAGCGGATCACAAAGACTACGTATTGATTACTGAAAAATGAATGCAGTAACAAAGGCAGATTCATATTCTATACCATGATTAGAGGATTGTGTCAAGAAAGTGGGACAGCCAACGTTTATCACAAAAATTGACTTGCTGCAAGGAAATTGGCAAGTACCCTTATCAGAAAGGGAAAAAGAGATATCAGCTTTTGTGACACTGAACGGTCTATGTCAATGCAAAGTAATGCCCTTTAATATGAAAAATGCACCAACAACATTTCAGAGACTGACAAACAAATTGAATGAGGGATTGAGCAATTGTGCTGTGTATATTGATGACTTAACAGTATTCATTCAAACATGGGAGGAACATTTACAACATTGAAAGGAACTGTTTGATTGGCTGCAGGAAGCTAAGTTGGTTGTAAGTTTGGCTAAAAGTGAATGTGTGAAAACACAAGTTTCATATTTAGGCCACACTGTTGGACATGATCAAGTGGCCTCATGTGTTGCAAATGTGAAAACTATTGTGGAATTCCCAGTGCCTACAGCAAAATGGGAAGTTTTGAAATTTCTAGGCATGAGTGGATTTTATCGGAAATTCATGCCAAACTTCAGCAGTGTAGTTGATCCGCTGACTGAATTGTTAAGAAAGAGCAAAAAAATTACAATGGACACAGGAGTGTCAGAATGCATTTGACAGCTTGGAAGCTGTACTAACTACTAAGCCTGTTCTATCAGCACCTGATTATACAAAGCAGCTTAAGTTGGCTATTGCCACCAGCAGTGTGGGTGTTGGTGCTGTGTTGCTACGAGAAGATGAACTGGGAGCTGAGAAGCCGGTAGGATATTTCTCACGGAAGTTGAATGTACATCAGAAGAAATAGTCAACTATAGAGTAAGAGACTTTAAGTTTGGTGTTAGCTTTGCAACATTTTGAAGTGTATGTTGCAAACAATTCTTCATAGACAGTTATATATACTGACCACAATCCTTTGAAGTTTCTGGAAAAGTTTTGGGATAGAAATGCAAGACTGTTTTGGTGGAGTTTATTATAGCAACCATTCAATTTACAAATTATACATGTGGCTAGACAAGAAAATTTGATTGCAGATGTGTTGTCAAGAAATTAAAATTCAAAAGAACTTGGACATTGGCAAATGGAGAATGGATTGGAATGGACTCTATTTTTACACAAAAGGCTTGTATATATATACATTCGTGGTTAATGCATGTACACTACAGCGTAATAGCTCTGTTTGTATAATTAAATGTAGTAAGGAATACGAACTAGGTTGAGAAAATGAAACCATCTTTTTGGAATTAAGATAGTTCATTTTTTGCCTTTGAGGGAGGTGTGAGAAATGGATGTTACCTTTTAAAATATTTTTCGGGGAATATTGTGTTATTCTGTGAAAAATGCTGTGTGTGTTTGTGTGAGGGAGATTTAATTAAGCTGGTCAGAGATTAATAGGAGACAAGTTGTCTGGGGGTTTAAGACACAAAAAGGATAGAGGTGTTAGGTTTGAGGTACAGGTAAATAGGTTAGATTTAACATTTGCATTTTTAGATAAATTGAGAGTTTGCCTGAATATCAAAAGGAAGTCAGAAGTAACAAGAAATATGTTTGCATCTTGAAGGAATTCCATAGGTAAACAGAAAGGAGGATATTACACTTTATTGATCTGGAAGCAAAGGCAAGATGGAAAGATGAAAGATCTTACATTTGGAAGGATTTGAGTTTCAAAGACATGCGAAAACAAGGGAACCTAAGATGAAAGGCAAAAGAGGTACTTTAGAGTTACTGTGGAGAGCTTAGATTAGCTGTAGCTGTTTGTGCTGTGGTAGCTGTTGAGCTGGAGCTGTGAGATGTACCTGCTGAGCTGTGGCTCTGAGCTGAGAGAAGATGTGGTTTGAATCAACCATTTAGTTGAGCCAGAAAAGTCTTGGGCTATAAAAAGCAGTTTTATTCTTAAGCTTGGATTTTCACAGCAGAGTGGATGAGAGTTACAGGTCATGTGGTATGGCTTTATTAAAGCTACAGGAGTTTGCCTTGGGTAATATTGCTAGATTTCTATAGTTAAACATCTATAAGGGAGTGTTACCTGGAGGTGTTTACTTGTGAGTCTGACCAAGTAGAGAGCCTTTTTGGGGAAATGTGTTGTAAGACTAACCTTAATAGTGCAACTGTAATCTTGTGTGCTTAAGTTGTCTTTTATTCTTGTTAATAAAACTTTTACTTTTAATTTTTAAAATCCCAGAAGTGTTAGTGGACTTCTTGCTGTTGAGATCGGTACACCTTCTTCTCATTTTCAGAATAAAGGGAAAAGTGTATGACCTGTAATCCAAGTTTTGCTATGGGATTTGGTTTGCGCAGCAATTAACACTGGCTGTGGTCATAACAGGGAGGAGAGAGAAATTGGAAATAGGTGAAGTGCTGGCGAAGGGAGTAAGAGATAGAGATGGCTTTGCATCAGTTAACAGGGAAGCGTTGCAAACTCCAGGGCAATACATGCTTTTAAAATAATGACTTTTTGCAGCATTAGCACTGAACAACTGACTGTGTCCCAGCTAGAGAGCAGATCAAGTTCCTTGGGAATGTGAAACACTGGGTGTATTTAATAGAGGGACTCACCTGCCTGCTAGAGAGCGGTGAGGGTCCTCTTTTTGGGAAGGCCCGCCAAATTAAGTGCCAGGGCAGCAGCTGGCATTCCCCAGGATCCAGGGCCCCGAGGGCCAGAAGTCCAACCTGCCAAGAGCTGCTGGCCAATCAGTGGCACCTTGGGGAGGTGGTGGCTGCTGCCAGTGCTACACCCACCCGAGGTCTAGGACCACCATAGACTCAGGCACAGATGAGTGGTCGCAGGAGGGGATAATGGGGTGGGGGTCGCAGGAAGTCGGGGAAAGGGTCAGAAACAAAGGCAGGGGATGGCTCTCAGCAGGCACCCCACCCCCACCCCCCCACAGCGCCTCCTGATGCTGGGTCCCTTGATCAGGCACTGAGTAACTTTTGATGAGGAAACCCACGGGAGCCCACAATCAACCCCGATAGGGTTTGGTTTTCTGGCTTCCGGCATGGCAAGTCCCCCCACCACCACTGAGTTAATACCGGTGGCGACGGGATGAAGTCCTTAAGTGGGCATTAATTGGTGACCTATAGATGGGCCTTCCCACTATGAACTTAACTGGGACAGTGGTGGGAAAGCAGTGTGTTCCCCACCTGACAACCTCCCGCCTGATTAAATATCTTCCCCACCCTCACCACCAAACTCACCAGTGGGGAGGGCATTAAACTCCACCTGCTATGTCTGCAAGTGTCCGGGAAGAAGAGAGAGATGCCTTCCTTTAAATATGATATTTGTGACTAGAAAACATTTTCTCCTTTCAATCAAGCATTTTGTTTTTTTGCCAGGATTAACATTTTTCAGTTTACAAGGAGATTGGGAAAAATCTGAAATAGGCCAGGATGGTGTAAACCCTACCACATCTGGCTTTCCCACATGGGCAATGCATAGGATCATCAATCATTGTTTTTTTATTCAGTTATGGGATGTGAGCATCACTGACAAAGGCAGCATTTGTTGCTCATCCAAGGAACACTGAAAGTTAGCATACAGGTGCCATTAAGGCAACTGGCATGTTGGCCTTTATTGCAAGGGGATTGGAGTACAGGAATAAACTAGCTACAATTGTACAGGGTTTTGGTGAGACAACATCTGGAATACTGTGTGCAGTTTTGGTCTCCACATTTAAAAAAGGAATATACTTGCATTAGAGGCAGTACAACAAAGGTTCACTGAATTAGTCCCTGGGATGAAAGGCTGAGTAAATTGGGTTTGTATTCTCTGGAGTTTAGAAGAATGAGAAGTGATCTCATTGAAACCTATAAAAATTCCGGAGAGGCCCGATAGGTTGGATGCTGAGAGAATGTTTCCAATGGCAAGGAGAAATTACTTCACTCAAAGGATTGTGAACCTTTGGAATTCTGTACCCCAGAGTGCTGTGGATGCTGCATCATTGAATACATTTGAGGCTGGGATAGACAGATTTTTGGTCTGTCAGGGAATTAAGAAATATGGGGAGTTGACGGGAAAATGGAGTTGAAGCCCAAGGTTAGCCATGAACATATTGAATGGCGGAGCAGGCTCAATGGGCCATATGGCCTACTCCTGTTCCTATTTCTTGTGTTCTTGTATCCCTGATTGCCCTTGAAAAGGTGGTGGTGAGCTTCTTGAACCGCTGCTGTTCGTGTGGTGTAGGTACACCACGGTGCTGTTAGGAGGGGAGTTCCAGGATTTTGACCCTGCGACTGAGGCCATTTGGTTCAACTTGGGCAGAGCAGGGGCACAGCTGGGCAGATGAAAGAAACGGAGCATCTGGTCATTTAATGAATTAATAGTCACACGTGTGTTTAATCTCTTCCCTGTGTGCTTTCACATCTGAGCACGTAGTGAGCTTTTTTTATTCAGCTTGTGAGACTCACCATAAATTCATCTTGGGCAGTAACATAAAACGGGCCCCAGTGAATGGACAGCTCATTATGCACTCCACCTGACATTCTTTTCCATTGATTTTAACTTCAATCAGTTCCTCCAAATGTACATTTAATGGGTTTCTTGTTTTTTCGCTGCTTAGCTATTTTTTTCAAATTGTGTTTACTTGCCTCTTTCTGTTCCACCACCCCCCCCACCCCACATTGTCGCTGTAAAATTGTTCACTCAGAATTGATTTAACACCAGAGTTATTAATTTAACAAGAGGATTTTTCTATCCTTTTTAGTTAATGCAACATTTCATGATAATATGTAACCGGAGAGAAACAGATTGATAATGTTACATTAACACCACAGGACTGCCCAATACCTACCCCATTAACTACACTGCCCTGGATAGGAAGCTGCCACTGTGCAATTAGGAAAGGCCCTTCAGCTGAGCCACTCAGTTTGGAGCATTGTGGCAGGAAATGTCAGTAATGACATTAAGAATAGTGAGCTGAGAAAGGGAAAATGTTTGCTATTATGATTCATGGTGGCTTCACTTTTACCTCCTCCTGTCCTGCTTCCAGCTACTTCTACCAGGAGACTTGCTGCCATGGTATGTCATGCAGGTCTGTTTTGCGCCAATCTCAAACATCCACTGAAGCACGTCTGCAACCACTCTGTGATGTCTGTCATCCAACTACATTTTATTAGATTAAACGTGCTATATAAATACAAATTGTTGCTATTGCTGTCATCGCCTAATGCTCTGTGCTTCTTTCAGATAGGATTACAGAGTTGCTGAATGGTGAGTTGCAGTTGCAAACGTTTGTCTGACCATTCTGCAATGCAGTCCTCTGGGCTGTCAGCTTGCTAAGCCAGCAGATCTTCCTCTGATGCTTTATAAAAACTTTCATTTATGCTGTTCATGGAATTTATTGTAAATCAAAATCTACAGAATTAATAGGTAACAACGACAAATGGATTCAAGGTACTGAAACAATCTGTGGCATATGTAAGGTGCTGAAATGCTGGTTTCTAACTTGCTTTCTATGCTTAGTTACAGTACAAGGTGATGCATGGTCATTTAGCAAGATGAAGCTTTGCAGACCAATCAATTGGTGGCACTGATGAAGAACAAGTACAATCGATAAGCAGCCCAGAAAATGTTAAGAATTAACTACTTGATCTAAATTCTGATACAAGCACCTGTCCACAGGCTCAATGGCCTCATTACGCATTAGAAATTAATGATGATACCCAGTATTTGGGTTTTTGATGAGTCAGATAATAGACCACAACTCTGTTTCTTCATCAATCCAAACTCATTTTCTTTTGACCAGTTGCTCTCACCTCCAGAGTGAATATGAGACCCAGAGTTAAGAAGACGCATAAGGGAAATATTTGAAGGGCTGATTTCTTAAGTAAAAGTTGACTCCCAGGGAGGACCCTTTGCCTTTCCCTTTCCCATAACTCTCAGCCTCAATGTCATTTTAGGGGGTGGTTGGAAGTTCCTCCCCTCACAAAGTCAAGAAAGTTCTTCCTATTTTCTGATGGGAACTGTTGAACCCCCATGGAAATATGAGGGTTTTATTCTTACTTGAGCGTCATGATGTAGAGTGGAAAACCTGATGGATCAGGGAATTCTGCAATCTCTGTGGAATCTGTTGGCTTAATGAAACCCATTTTCTTGTTTTATTTTCTATTTCTGTTTCTGGCTTCATCCATCAAACTCTTCTTGTAGCACTGCTGGAGATGCACATCCCTGATAAATTTCGCCTCAGCCTTCCATACATTTATCTGATGGGGTGCTCACTCTAGGGTAGCATCTGGTTCGCACAGTGTGAGAGAGATATTCCCTGATTATCTCATACTTTCCCCTCAAAGCTATTCTGCTTGAACTTGATTTCTCCATTTTATCCCATGATTTTTATAAAATCAGCCTATTGTCATTTCTCTTGAATAATAATTTAGCATGGTGCTAAAGAGGAGATTTTTTTAATGGGATGTGGGTGTCACTAGCTTGGCTTGGGCCATTATTTATCCCTAATTGTCCTTAGGAACTGAGTTTAAGTGGGTACTTCAGAGTCAACTGTATTGCTGTGGGTCTGGAGTCACATGTAGGCCAGACCAGGTAAGGACAGCAAATTTCCTTCCTTGAAGGACATTAATAGACCAGATGGGTTTTCACAACAATCGCTTCTTGATTTTGTTTTACTCAATTCAAATTTCACCATCTGCCATGGTGGGATTCAAACCCAGGTCCCCAGAGCATCACCCTGGGCCTCTGGAGTACTAGTCCAGTGACAATACCACTACACCACCACCTACCTGTTATAGCCCCCCTTGGAATATTGAGTTCTATTGAAATCAAGTGGGGTAAAGTGCATAAGGAATGGTAGGTATGATAGCATCTGTTTTGTGCTACTGGCAAAGACCAATGCATCTATTTGTTCAGCTTGACCTCGTGCAGTAAAATCAATCTGAAAGATCTCACAGCAGTTCCATTTCCAAATAATAGGAATGGAGGATTTTTTAAGACTCAGTTGGGAAATCTGCAGGACTTACTTTATCTTCGAAACAACCTTTGTGATTTGGTTATTTTCAGATATGAGGCTAAAAGGTCACAAGCACCATTTTATTCAAATAGATAGGAAGCGAGGATTGTAAAGAAATGGAATGTAGAGAAACTAGGAATCCCCACCTTGCATTTTCTTTGGCAGGTCTTATATTTTCAGTTGGTTTCCCATAAGATCTGGCGGCTTGTCTTGTCTACAACACAATTCTAAACTTCAAATTTGCCAACCGTACAAAGTTATAGTTTCTGCCTCTCACTGGGAGGTTGTGTTGTGGTCAGTGGTAATGGGAATAACAAGGGGAAAAGATCATTTTTCAGTTGTTCGATGGAATATTTCAATCATACTAATGGACATTGAAAATGATCCAGATGTAAAAAAAATCAGAGATGTGGGTTTTCTTTTCTAGCCCTGCCTTGCGTAATGCTTATATTTCCTTTGTGTTTTGTTTTTTAAAAATTTATTCTCAGGATGTTGGGTGTGGCAGGCAATGCCTGCATTTATTGAACATCCCAAGTTGCCTGATAAGGTACTGAATGGCTTCAAGAGGGCAGTAAAGAGTCAGCCATGTTAGTGTGGGTCTGAAATCATGTATGGGCCCAGGCTGTATCCTTCTCTAAAGGACATCAATGAATTAGTTGGGGGTTTCATAAACATTCAACAGCTTTACAGCTGTTTGTTTTAATGAACAACATTTTATTTCTAGATTCTTTTTATGTGAATTCTCAAACTGCCAATGTTGGTACTTGAACTCAGAATCTTAGGGTTATTAGTCAAGGCCCCTGTTGCCTTGCATCATCATTCCTTTTTTCATTTAAGTACTGCTGCCTTCCACTTTATCACAAAGTTCCCCTTTTGTTCTTTCCTGCTGTTGTCACCTTCCCTGCCTCTGTGTGGCTTATAAACAGTTAAATCTCTAACTTCTGCCAGTTTTGATGAAGAATCATGGACCTGAAACGTTGGGCGGGACTTTTGGCTGCTCTCCAAATTTTCTGGTCCTGCCCGCTCCGATTCTCACCATAGGTAGGACTAGAAAATCCTGGCTTCAGTCTCTACAAATGCTGGCTGACCGACTGAGTATTTGCAGCAGTTTCTGTTTTTACGCCTGATTACTAGGCCAGTAACATAACCACTACGCTACCGAACCCATTTTACCTGTACAGTAAATAGGGTTTCTAAAATCAAAAATGCCACTAAATAAGAGAAAGACATGGGGCAGAATTTTGCTGTCAGTGAGCAGGGGGCGGAGCCCCCCAACGTCACCCCGCCCCATTTAAATTTTCAGGAAGGCGGGGGCGCAGCAAAATCAGCTGCGGGCCCACCGACCTGTCAATGGCCAATTGAGACCATTGACAGGATCAGTTATATAATTAAAGGACCTGCCCGTCCAACCTTAAGGTTGGCGGGCAGGCCAGGAGCCCCGGTGGAATGAGGTTTCATGTAGGGTTTTAAGAAGTTCAATAAACTTATTATGTAAATTATGAACATGTCCCTTCTCATGTGACATTGTCACATGAGGGGGACATGGTAGGGAATTTTTATTTTTCTATTTTTCATATTTTTAAAAGTGTCAATGATCTCCCTGAGGCTGCACTTAGCCTCAGGGCGATGTGTGCTCTTTTGTGCGCATGCGTGAAAGAGCTCACTCTCGCTTTTGGGGAATCCCCCCCACCCCCCCACCGCCTGCACAGGAAGCACATAGCGCTTCCCGCCGGACGTCACACTGGGTGGGCCTTAATTGGCCCGCCCACGTAAAATGGCGGCGGGATCCCCTTCTCCGGCGGGGATTGGCTCCCCCACTGCCGGAGATTGGGTCAGGCCCACCTGCCCGACAGGCAGAAAATTCCGCCCATTGTGTGATTGAAAAGCTTTGACCCTAATTAGAACCAGCTTGTTTCATGTGCAGTCAGACTTTAGGGGACTACTTATGCTCGTACTCTCTGGCTTATGGGGTTAAACTACAATTGCTTAGATGTGAAGGTGCTCAGTGTTGAAAGATAATAGAGACCAACTGAGTCAGCATGTAGACAGACAGAGAGCATGGCGTTATGGTTTTGATATCAGCTCAGCCTCCCGGCAGAACAATCTCTTCTTTGTACATGGTGTGCCTGTCACAGTGCTTCACTCTGCCTCAGTTTACATCCACAGGGCAGCAAAGAGGCTGATAAGGAGACAATAGTCCTTGGAGCAAAGGACACGCGCGCAGACGTGTGGCATGCCAATCTGCTGAATGAAAGGCCTATGCCAGCCTTCGAGTCGTGTGTGTGAGGTGGGTTGGTCACCAGCAGAATGAAGAACATTCCTGCTTCTCAGCCTGGAAATCTCAATGTCTGATAGTAGGCCAAAAAATCCTTCAAATAATTTTTCACTCGGAATCAACCTTGTCGTTCTTCTGTGAACTGCTTCCAGAGCTTGAATGTCTCTCTTATTTCTTGGCAACCAAAACTCGTTGCAGTATTCCTGGTTGGGGCCCGACACTACAGCTTGATCTTTACCTTCTCTGACTTTTATTCTACTGTTTGAGGTATGTCGTTCAACATCTCATTGGCTTTGTTATGCTGCTTTGTATTGTTTGGACCAGTTCATCTTGAAGGCTACGTCGACTTCCAGGACTCTTTCAGCAATGCGAACACAGCTATTCGAACACAATTCATGAAACCCGATACAATAGTAAATTTGAAAAGGGAATTCAATATATACTTGAAAAGGAAAAAAAAAATGGACAGCTTTAAGAAAGAGTGGGGGAAAGGGTCTGGATAGGTCTTTCAAAGAGCCAGCACAGGCACATGGGCTGAATGGCCTCCTTCAGTGCTGTAAGGTTTGATGAAATGTTTGTGTCCATTTTACCTTCCTACATGCACCAAATGTCCAAGTTGGGATGGTGTGTAACTCGGAAGGGAACTTGGAGGTGATGATGTTTCAATGCACCTCTTGTCCTGTCCCTCTAGCTGGTGGAGGTTGCAGATGTGGGTGGTGCTGATGAAAATCGACTCTACTGAGTGTTGCTCTCACATGGTCACTCTCCAGGTAATGGTGGTATTGTAGGTATCAGGCTGGGAATGGTTTATCAATGTTTTGAAAGTTAATGCAGAAAGACTTAAAAAAGGCTTGACAGCAAACAATAATTATTGTGTCAAGTCCTATATTTTTTTTAATTCATTCACAAGGTGTGGGCTTTGGTGGCTAGGCCAGTATTGATTGCCCACCCATAATTGCCATTGAGAAGGTGTCGGTGAGCTGCCTTCTTGAACCACTGAAGTCCATATGGTGTAGGTACACCCACAGTGCTGTTAGGGAGGGTGTTCCAGGGTTTTGACCCAGCGACATTGAGGGAATGGGAATATATTTCAAAATCAGGATGGTGAGTGGCTTGGAGGGAAACTTCCAGGTGGTGGTGTTCCCATGTGTCTGCTGTCTTTGGCCTTCTAGATGGTAGATGTCATGGGTTTGGAAAGTGCTGTCGAAGGAGGCTTGTTGAGTTTCAGCAGTGCACCTTGTAGATGGTACACACTGCTGCCACTGTGCGTCGGTGGTGGAGGGAGTGAATGTTCTGTGGAAGGAGTGCCAATCAAGTGGGCTGCTTTACCCTGGATGGTGTCAAGCTTCTTAGTGTTGTCGGCGCTGCGCTCACCCAGGGAATTGGAGAGTCTTCCATCACACTCCTGACTTGAGCCTTGTGGATGGTGGACAGGCTTTGGGGAGTCAGGAGCTGAGTTACTCACCACAGGATTTCTAGTCTCTGACCTGTTCTTGTAGCAAGTCCAATTCAGTTTCTGGTCAATGGTAACCCCCAGGATGTCGATAGCGGGGAATTCAGCGATGGTAATGCCATTGAATGTCAAGGGGCTATAGTTAGATTCTCTCTTGTTGGAGATGGTCATTGCCTGGCACTTGTGTGGCGTGAATGTTACTTGCCACTTGTCAGCCCAAGCCTGGATATTATCCAGGTTTTGCTGCATTTGGACCTGGACTGCTTCAGTATCTGAGGAGTTGTGAATGGTGCTGAACATTGTGCAATCATAAGTGAACATCCTCACTTCTGACCTTATGATGGAAGGAAAGTCATTGATGAAGCAGCTGAAGATGGTTGGGCCTAGGACACTACTCTGAGGAACTCCTGCAGTGATGTGCTTTAGATGGGATGATTGACCTCCAACAACCACAACCATCTTCCTTTGTGCTAGGTATGACTCCAACCAGCAGAGAGTTCCCCCCCCACCCCCCCCCCCCCCGATGCCCGTTGATTCCAGTTTTACTAGGACTATATGAGATATGAGATGAGGCTGAAGATGAAGCCGTTCAAACGAGAGGAAATGTATGCCTTTCCGAATAAACCAGGAACTACCTGCGTATGGGCCACTTTCTGCTTTCAGCATTCATTTTTAGAGCCCAGTGATTTATCATTACTGAAGTATGATTTGTGTGTGGCCAATTATTTCAAATAAAACTTCACAGTACCACGTGACCCAGCCTCTCAAAAAATTAGCCGTGTTTGACTCATAGGACTTAAGGCGGCTGAATCAAAGCCTCAGAGCCAATATTTTCTCCAACTGAAGTTTTTCTTGGCTCAAACAAACCGAGAGGGAAAAAGAGCGTTTGCTGAATTGGCCTTGAGCCAAAAATATGAACTCAGAGCCAAGTTGCCCTTGGTTGTGGAGCTGAAGTAATTAACTGGTTTACGCCAATCTCCTTCGCACTTCTCCTTGCGAGTTTAACCAGCAGTGACACAACCTTTAAAGCTGAACCAAACAAACAGCCAATTGTGTGAACTAGTCAAAATATCCATCACATTCCCAGCTCCAACCACTTCAGTGACGTTCGGGTTAGAAAAAAGGGAAATGCTTCTGAAGAGAACAGTAAATGTGAATGACTCCTGTGTGACTAAATGATTGATCTTGGAACCAAGGCTGGTACCTGCTTGGCTCCATCATTATGTATTGGCCACTGCAGAAAGAACAAGTTATCACAGTCCACCCCAATGCATCACTAATAGACTTTCTTTCCTACCCAAATGCCAACAAAATCAAATGGTATTTTTTCAGTCGGATGGAAAAGTATTATAGTTTAGAAATTAATTTTTTTCAGCACAAACCTTCTATTCCTTTCGCCTGCTGCTATTCCAACCTTGGTGTGGTATCATAACCTTGTCAGATCTGCTTTTCCTTTTATGGGACCATAAAAATGATGTCACTTTTGCAATTAATTTATCATTGAAGCAGGTCTCTCTCCCTAAACAACAGGGTGATGAAAAAGGGCTAGACACTCTGTCATGTTTAGAAATACAATTATTTGGGTTTTGATCAAGGTGTGGCTCGTTGTCAAGGTTTTTGGATGTTTTGGAATCTTTAAAGAAGGTTTCATAGCTTCTGACATCATGTAAATTTCCCCCGTCACCTTGAGTACATCCCACACTTGTAATAAACTCCGAGCCATCTTTAATCCTCTGTATAAGTGGAAGCATTAAACTATTGTGGTGCAAGTTGAATTAAGTAGCTGTGGTGAGTTTAGTTCTTATCATCTACCACACGAATACAGAAAATCACATGGCAATGGTGAAGCAGACAGGGAAATGCTGTTTTTGCACAGCCAGCGGTGGAGCAACGCAACCAAGACCGCAACTTTCGGATATTTGCATTTAATGTCACATCTCTCCCTTGCCTGAAGTTGTTGTGCCAGTTGTACTTAAATAACCATGAACCCTATTAGCGACAATGACATTTCGATGGCAAATCCTGACCCAAAAGTACGTGACTTTGAATAAATAGTTTTAGAAAGAAATCTTTTGTTGCACAGTTCTTACACCTATCAGGTACAAGATTAAATATCATATATTTTTTTAAAAGACTCCTTATCTATCTTGTATATAAATTGCATCCTTTCCTTGGGAGGTGTATTGCTGGATCAGAAAGCAGTACATAGTGGGCATAATAGCCAATGTAGTCAAACCACGTGCAATGGAGGAAATAATTTTTGGATGAATAACAACCTTATCACATGTTCAACCCAGGGAGGAAAGTCGCTTTGAGTATATAGTGACACATTTAGTATCATTCAGATGCCCTCACTGAGCTTTGGGCCCGTGATGGTGATTCTTGATCACCATGCTATTACTTCATCCTCTTTACTGAAGGGATCCATATGACCTCCGTGATTATTGGGTAAACAATGCCAACTGCAATGACATGATGTTTAGCTTTACTAATAACTTCAGTATTGGAAATCATTTCAGTGAAAACTACAACCTTAACATTCAAGGAAAACAAAAACTTTGTTCTACAAAAAGAGAAGAGTGAAAATTGGATCTGTATTGCACAGATGGAATGATGCACTCTTGGAGGTGCCATCTTTCAACTGAGATGTTAAAGCAAGGCACCATCTGCCTTCTGAGGTGGACATAAAAGACCTCATGACACTATTCAAAGTGTGCTGAGATTGAGTCCTTCTGTCTTGGACTCTAGATGTGGGACTTGGTTCTTAAACAGACAGTAGACATACTCTGGGATCTGCTTGACACTTATTTATTAGTACTTTTTCTAAACAGATTACAGAGTAGACACGTAGCTCTTAGGCATGATACCAACCTGAATCGAACACATGGCTGACTATGTGCAATATGATCAGCGCAGGCTTGGAGGGCTGAAGGGCCTGTTCCTGTGCTGTACTTTTCTTTGTTCTTTGTTCTTGACTAGTGTCAGTGGTACATGATCATCTACGTCATACATTAATGTGTACCATCTGTTAACCCTTCATATTACATCTCCTCCAAAGTATGCTGTTCTACTTTTTAGCAACAACATGGGCAGAATTTTGCCCTCATTGGGCAAGCTTGGGAAGACTATCATAGCTACATCATCAACTGCTGCATCAAAGACTGAAAAGGCATCGAAAATCTGAGATTCCAATGGACTTACTCGATGAAGGAAAAAACAACCAACTTCCTATAAGTCCACCCCCCAGGAAAAGAAGAAGAGATGATTTCTCAATGATATTTCGGGAGGGCTGTCTACTTTCTGTAGGCAGTGGTAAGGGAACCACACCTTTCTGTATGAGGTTGGTCCACTATGGGCAATGGAAAGAACTGCTGAGAATATGGAGAGAAAATACAGCCTCATTTTCTGTAATGAGAGGAATTTCCTGTCGACAATCAACTCTGGGATAAGATTTCTGTACAGGATTCTGCAGCTTCAGAAGCGTTAAAGATTCTGCCACAGCTCTGTGCTGATCTCCAGCTCTAAAGAGATGATTTTCAGCTCAGACTGAAGTATGGGTGCCAATTGACTTTCACCACAGGAAGGTACCAGTTCTTTAGCAGTGTGACCTTTATGGATCCTCTTACCTGGACTCGGGTAAGGCATTCTCTGTGGAAGATTCTTCATAAACAACAGGAGGAAAAGTAAGCAATACATCGGTAGATTCAGTGGAACTAAGATGTGAATGCTGCTCAGCCACTAAAAGCACAGCTGATTCTTCTAAAAAACACAACAGAGACTTCATAAGGCACATCCATCAATGAGAAAGACGAATCATCTTCTATGACCTCAAGCTCCAGGAGATCACTCAGTGCTGTAAGGGATTCTTCCTCATCACTCTTTAGGAAGAGCCAATTCAGGTCCAGCAAGTCTTCATGAGGCTGGTCACCATCTGCTGCAGTGCCTTCTGTATCTGCCATCTCTGACCTTACTTCATGAAGACCTGAGAGAATCATAACTTCCATGTGTGCCCTGGGTCTAGTGGCTGGTGTCTCTGTGAAAGAAATAGACTTGCAGCTGAGTATATGAACTTCCTCAGCTTCTAAAGGCTGAATTTCCACTGCTTCTAAATAAAAGGTTAAGGATTTTTGCATGAAAGACAGTGAGTCATTCAAATAATGAGCATCAGTTGGTTTTTCTAGGATTCCTAGAAGTAGCCAACATCGCCACTCAACAAGGATTTACATTGATTGTAAAGAACAGAGAGAGAATCAATGATCTGCTCCCCTGGTAGCCAAGAGGAGCCTTGGAATGGAAGGTCAGTGCCACCTGGACCTTGTAACTTGATGTCTGATGGATAAAGGATCATCGGCTCAAGCCAATAGATATGTTGATGGTGGCCCCAGTAAAAGAAGTATCGAAGACTTGAATTTGTACCGAAACTGACCAGTGGTCTGGATCTTCCCCGAGAAACTCTGTAATTTCCTCTTTTTCTTGACTTTCCATTTCTTGGAAGGAAGGTGTTTCATAAATGTTTTTTGGTCTTCGACTGGGATTGGAATTGTTGGATTTGCAGAAATGCTTGAAGTGTCCAGTTTTGCCACACTGAAAGCATTCCGCATCCCTGTTGGGCAGTTTAGGTATCTATACTGTCACGCCACAATGCAAACATCTCAAAATGGCTGCCGGTGTGGAATTTTCTGTCCTTTTAGTTCGGTTGGCTGACTTTTGTATAGGTGGGGTCACTGCACATGGGTCTACCAATCTATGGAGTCATATGAAACCTCAGAGTCACCAAAGATTATAGCCCAATTAAATGCTCTAAACTCACCCTGCCTCACACACTGGACCACTTGATCCAAGGTAAGATCATCTTTGGTCTGCAGAAAGTTGGAGAGTTTGTCATCCCAAACACCCATGACTATGCGATCATGGATTAGTTAGGCCTTCAGCAGCCCTTATCCAAAAGAACTAGCTAGGCAACATATGTTGGTTCGGAATAATTCAATCGATTCCCCAGGTCATTTTGAACTCTGGTTAAAATATGCTCATTCAGTTACTAAATTTTAATTTGGACTGAAATAGATGTCAAAGGCTTTAATAATGGAATCAAAATCTATGGTAGACTTCTGCACACCTTGCCATAGGAGAACATCATCTGTTACTGGACCTGCTGCATAAAGAAAGAACTAGCTTGAAGCTTTGGCTCTTTATCGTGAGGACCTGACACTGCTTGGTACCGGAGAAAATAGCATTTCCATAACTCCCACTACTAGCCTCTCTGCAGGCCCTTGAGGCAGTAGAACAGGTGGGGCAAGAGCAGTGATTGCTTACTAGGTACTGTCATCATTATCGCTTTGCAGTGTGTCTCCTTCTGCCACCGAAAATTCTCGAGCTGCTTTCAAAGGTTTCTTCAATCTATTGTTCCTTCAAAAACATGGATGTGTCTTTTACATCAATATCTCCATCGCTGCCACCATGCTCTGAGATTGCGACCTTCTGTCTTGGAGTCTAGGTGTGGGACTTAGACAGACTGTAGACATACCCTAGTGTCTGCTTAACACTTGTTTATTGATACTACTTCTTAGGCATGAGTCTAACCTCTCTCTCTCGAGTCTAGCATATCATTGACTAGTGTCAGTGGTACATCATCATCTATGTCATACATCAGCATACGCCATCTGTTAACGCTTTATACTACAAAAGAACAGCAGAAGAGTTCGCTCTAATGTTTTAGCCAATATTTATCTCTGAACCAACATCACTATAATAGATTATCTCGTCATCACATTGCTGTTTATGGAACCTTGCTGTGAAACAAATTGGCTGCTGCATTTCTTGCGTTACATCAGTGACGACCCCTCATCGGTGTTTCATTGGCTATGAGGCATTTATGGACATCCTGAGGCTTTAAAAGGTGCTATTTTAATGCCAGTTCTTCTTCTTGCTTTCTTATGTTGTTGCAGTATATTAGAAAATATAATGGCGCAGACCTTCTGGTCTCTGGATCGTCAGAGACCAGACGTAGGACTCAAGGTGCACCACGGGGCCCTGTCTAAGTCCTAGCATGCTGACCTCCATGGGAACTGCTCAGAAAGCTTGAGCCTGCTCCCCAGGACCCTCCGCAAAAGTCTCTGAATCTGACTTTGAGTCAGAGAGTTCAGATAATTCCAATTTACTTACCTGAATAGTTACCTAGGAACTGTTAGAGAGAAAAATCTAGTCTAGGTTATTCCAGAACTGAAGCCCCAGTCATTCACACTGTCCTATCTACTACACCCCACCCCCCTGACCAGGCCCCTGGCTCACCAACTATCCCCCTAAACCCCCCCATTACTCCACCGCCCCCCTGATCCTCCGGCTACCCCATCCCCCCAACCAACCCACTAAGTCCCTGACCAATCCCCCACCCGACCCCTAACCACCCAACAACTCCACATGACCCCCCCCAAGAAACAACCCAACCCGACCCAATTACCCCTCCCATCCACATAAACCTCCAGCCACCCAACTACCCCACCACCGACCAGACCGAACGACCTCACTGACCTGACCTGACTAGCCCTTGACCTGACTATCCGTCCCGAAATGACCTGACTACCCCCAACCCACCTACGCATCTTACCCCACCCGCTACCCTGCTCTCCTGCCACCTCACCCACCTGCCACATCACCCACGCACCACCCTACCCATGCACCGCCCTACCCACACACCACCCTACCCATCCACCATCCTTCTCAGCTACCACCCCATCCAGCTACTGCCCTACCCACCTACCACCCTGCACACCTGCCACCTGACAACCTACCCACCTTCCATCCTAGCCACCTGCCACCCTAACCGCTTCCCCCGCTCCACCCGCTTACCTAACCACCCTGCCCATGCACTAACATTCACACTGGATCTTTAATCTTACCTTACAGCAGCTGGTGCTGCTTTTTTAAGCTTTTTGCTGGACTGCACGCTCTGCATTTCTGAAGAAGGCGGGCTCAGGAGACCCGGCCAGAAATGCAGGGCAGAGGCGGAACACAGAAAAGTACAAGCAGAGTGGCAATCCAACAGTGATCACCGCTCCGTAGAAAATCAAGATGTATAATGGTCTTCAGATAACACGCAGCAAATATTGACTTAGGTAAAAGATTTTATTTTATCTTGCTAGAATTTGCCTCTTTATCAACTAACAAATGAAACAGTTTGGCTGATTGGTTTTTTTTTTTGAGTACATGTGGGACCCTTTATAGGGGAGGCATCATGTCTACGTACTTTTCTAGAGAGTTTTCAATTAAGACCAATCCTCCTTCATCTTGCTGACATAACTTGGGCACTGGTAATAGCCCATGACTTTTGACATCCATTTAAAAAAAAAAGCTTGGCGCCTTGCTGGTTGAGTCCTGGGCAGCTTCCTTCCTTTTCATATTTATTTTAATATGTGCAAGTTTGTCTTCACCTCAAAAATGTGGCTTTGGTTGCAGTTGCCATTTTCCAGCCTTACATCAGGTTCACTGGCAAGAGGTCAAATGGCATATTTTCAGTCAAGTTCTAAGTTTACAAAACATCGGCAGACTTCTCATCCTAAAGCCTCACCTCACTGCCAGCCCATAAGCTCAGGGGTTTGATCAAAAAAAACTGCATCTTTTCAGTTGGGTGGTCATCGAGAGTATTATTACTGCCCTTTCATCATCTTGTGTCTCGGGCCTGCTGATCCCAACAGGGGCCAATCAAAAATGATATATTGGAAAACAAAAAAAAACGTTACTTTGCCATCTGTCCCTTCTATTTTTGTCAACAACATGAACGAGGAAGGAGGCTTTGATTTCCCAGGTTCTTTGTCTCACACATGCTTCAGGCCCACTGGAAGGAGTCCGACTCACTTACTCAATGACGTACAATGTTCAGCCGATAGTATAAATAAAATTACATAGCAGGAAGTGATTTCATGGCTGGAATCTAATCGCAGGGCTCGGATGATGAACACAGACTGCTTCACCTCTCCTTTTGCTATTTTATGATGCTTTCTGAACCCCTTGATTTGATTACAACCTGCCTAACTATATTTATTATGTCATGCTCGGAACGCTATATTTTCGGGATCGAACAAGTGGCCCACAAGCTGTATTAAATATTATAGTCTGGAACTTTCACTTTACATGGCTCTTTATTTATAGTCTTGGCATTTGACCAATTAAAACATGTCACTGTACACCTCACAAGCGAGCAAATAACAGCCAAGAGATTTGCCACTGCTTCCTTTGAGAAACTGGGCCGCTTATTCAGAAATTATTTGAATCTTTGCCATTATTGGCTATTTTCTTTTCGTTTTTCCACATTTCCCTCAATTCCTTCTTTAACCTTTGAGTCCTCCTGCAACTGTGAGCAGGAGACACAACTGACAGGCTAGAAGATCACCAATCCAGCTGGTCAGCTGAAAGCTCATAGACCTTGCCATAGACTCATGGCACAAAACAGGCCAGCCCTTCAAGCCTTTGCCAGTATTTATCTCCTCACTCTAATCACACCCTCCTTCTCACTCCTCACAGCTATTGATATTTCTCAAATATATTTCTGAAATATAGTTTATTGCTGAAAAAAAGAGTCATTTTTTGTTGAAGCTTTTCATCTTGCACTCATCAGGGCCATTCATGAGAAAGTACCAACATGAGAGGAAACAACATATTTATCCTGTATGAGAACAGAGTGCTGATTGGTGTTGCTGAGTATGTAGGCCGTACATCCCAATGACTGGAAGATCGTATCAAACAGCATGTCCCAGCCACTGTTCACAATGGGCAAGGTACAGACTGTACCCAGTCAACCCCTGCTTGCAAAACTCAAAACGCAGTGACCAACATGAGACGTGATTCCGCATTTGGACAGTATTTGCTAAATAATCCTCAGTGTGCTAAGAATTCGCTGACAACCAATTTAATATTGCCAGTCAGGCTCACAATGTGGCGCAATTGCATGTACTGGAAGCTACATATATGAATGCACGGGGCCCTATTCTTTGTAGACAGAAAGAACATGTTCACACATTGTGCCTTTTTCAGCTAAACAAAATAAGTGACGGCCTTTACGATAAAAGCAAAATACTGCAGATGCTGGAAATCTGAAACAAAGACAGAAAATGCGTCATGCGGGCTTCAAACTTTAACTCTGTCCTTCTCTCCTCAGATGCTGCCAGACCTGCCTAGTTTTTCCAGCATTTTCTGTTTTGTTTGTGAAATGACAGCCATTCATTGGTTCATTCCCCAGGGCAATACCTGGACAAATCAGAGTCAAGCTGCTTGTTTTAAATTTCAAACAATGCTTGGCAGTTAACTGTCAGTCACAATCAGCTAGTGCATTATGCATGGCAATCCATCTACCAATCAGCGTTCACTTGCCAACCAATCAGCACTCTCTTCTCATATAAAATATGTTGTTTCCCCTGACTTTGAGTTTTTTTTTGCAAATTGCCCTGATGAGTGCAAGACAAGAAGCTTTCACAAAAAATGTCTCTCTTTTCAGCAATACTCAAGTTCCATACTACCAAACAACGATTGGAAATATAGTTTAGAGATTCTGTAGTTTGCAGAATTATACAGCGTAGAAGGAGGCCATTTAGCCCAGCATGTCTGTTTTTTTTGATATTCATTCATAGGATGTGGGCATCACTAGCTAGGCCAGCATTTATTGCCTATCCCTAACTGACCTTGTTCAGGGGTATTTAAGAGCCAACTGCATTGCTGTGGGTCTGGAGTCGCATGTAGGCCAGACCAGTAGATTTTCTTCTGTAAAGGACATTATTGAACCAGATGCGTTTTTATGACAATCAGCAATGAGGTTCCATGGTGATCATCAGACTGCTAATTCCAGAATTTTATTGAATTCAAATTTCACCGTCTGCCATGCTGGGATTCAAACCAAGGTCCCTAGAGCATTACCCTGGGTCTCTGGAACACTAGTCCAGTGACAATACTACTATGCCACCACCTCCCCTGTGCTGGATCTCTGCAAAAGCTATCTGATTAGTTTCAATGCCCTGGCAATTCTTTATACCTCTACAATTTTCTTCCTTTTCCAGTTACTATCCAATTATCTTTTTGAAGTTTACCAATAAATCAGCTTCCACCTTTTCAGGCAATGCATTCTGTTGTATGAGTTATGCAGATATGATACAAGTTTCTAAGTGTGCAACAAGTTTATTTATAAGTGTTTTAAAATGTCTCTGCAATTACAAGATTTCTGCACTCATGCTTACAGCTCAGTTTCTAGTAGCTTCTGTGATGTCTATTTACTTTGCTCTGAGTCCACACCCAGGCTTAATCAATCAAGCACAGTGAGCATAGATCAGTTACCAGACTCACATAATGAAACCAGAACAATTAAACAATTAAATACCATGGACTCCAGGCTATAACAACTTATTCACATCTCCAACTGGCATTTTTGCCAATTGCCTTAAGTCTGCCTCCTTTGGTTACCAACCCTCTTGCCAGTGGAAACTCTTTCTCCTGTCTAATCTATCATAGACCATCATTGTTTTGAACACCTCCATTAAATCTCTCCTTACTCTTCTCTGCTCTGAGGACAATAATTTTTTTTTAACAAAGTTGTATTAAAGCCATCAAAGCAGAAAAAATTGCATCAAGTCACTATGCCCTGTGTGGTAAAGGAAGCGTGTAAACATGAAATGCAATCCCACATCATGACTGTCATAATAGCACAGGAAATCCTGCAATGGCATCACCCCTCCCTAGCTGAGTAACCTCCTGCAGCCTTACAACCCTCCAAGATATCTGTGCTCCTCCATTTCAGGCCTCATCCCTGATTTTAATAGCTCCACCACTGGCAGCTGTGACTGCAGCTGCAAGGTACTAAGCTCTGGAATTCCCTCCCTAAAACTCTTTGCCTCTTTACTCTCATTCCTCCTTTGAGGTGCTCCTTGAAACCCACCTCTTTGTCTGAGTTTTTGGCCATCTTCCCCAATATCTCCCCTTGTGGCTCGGTGTCAAATTTTGTCTCTTAACGCTCCCTGGCCTTGGGATTCTTAACCACGTTATAAGTGCTATATAAATTCAAAGTTGTTGTTGTTTTATGATCAAAATTACACGAAAGGTTACTAAACCATTACCAGGTCATGAATTGAACTCTAGCTGGGTTTCCTACTGTATCATGAGATGGTTTGTTTTTTTGTGTGTGTAGAAACTCAAAAGCCTGCCTAATTCCCCTTGTAATGAAAACCCAGCTGTGGAGATTATTAGCTGTTCGAAATATAAGAGCCAATATAAACTTCATAAATAAATAATACTTGATTTTAAATACCTCTTGCTGCAGTGTCCAGTTCTAGTTTTCCTAGTGAGTGGTGTTTTCTAAGGAAGTGTATCATATGCCTTCCTTTTTGCACAAGATGTAGCCCATTTGGATACCTTTTGCAACTTACTCTGAGGTTTCCACTAAAGTCGAGGTATGGCCTACCTGAGGTCATTTTAGATACCATTGAGGTTTTAATTTCACTTTTTGAAAGGGAAGAACGTTTTCTATTAAGTTCTAAGGAAGTAAATATACTTAATGGAAATCTCTTAGTTATTTATATGGTTAAGTTTCCATTTGCAAATTTAGTTTGCTTGTCAAAAGAACAAAGGCCCAATTTTAACCCTATCTACCAGTTAAAATGGCCACCGCCACTTTCAATCTTGGCTCTTTCCCCCATTGACACATCACTAGATGGCATCCTGGTCAGTTAGGGCCTGAGATCTTCTACCTCAGGGTCACCAACCCGACCGCTCGGGAACCAATCATCTGTTGGGCTCTGCTGCAGAACTACTCCAGATCTAAGGCTGCTGAATCTCTGCTTTAGAATTGCAATAGTTTTTTTTTTCTCACAGGGCTCTGTTGGAGGCATAGCTCAAGTTCCTGACACAAGCCATGAACCAGGTGGAAGGAGGAATACCCCTCTCACCAAGCGGCCAACCTGATGCTCAATGATGGAGAGGGAGTGGGAGTGGTGGTTGGCAGGGTGCCGGGGGGGTGATGGTGGTCTGCTGCAGAATAGAGGTTCCATGACTGCTGCCAGAAACTGGAAATGGGCCAGCAGAATGTGCTGGTCACCATGCATTAGCTGGAGATTCAGGGATTGGAATCTCTTCCCGTCCACCTCTGAGTCACAAGGTTCTAGATTCAAGTCACTCTTCAAGATTTGAGCACAAAAATCAAGGCTGTCACATCAGTGCTGTTCTGAGGGAGTGCTGCACTGTCGAAGGTGCTGTCTGTTGGACGAGTTGTTAAATCAAGGCCCTATCTGCCTGTTTGGCACTATTTCAGAGAAGAGCAGGGGAGTTATCCCCGGTGTCTTTGCCAATATTTATCCCTCAATCAACATCACAAAAACAGATTTTCTGGTCACAATCGCCTTGCTGTTTGTGGGAGTTCGCTGTGTGCAAAATGGCTGCTGCATTTCCTACATGAAAACAGTGCGTACACTTCAAAAAAGTACTTCATTGGCTGTAAAATTCTTTGAGATAAGCAGTGATCACGAAAAGCGCTATATAGATCTAAGTCTTCATTTTAATGAGGGTGAATACCTTAATGGAGGTGAAGGTCCCCTTTAAATAGTGTTTCAGCAATCTGTTTCCAGACTCTTTCTGTCATGATTTGTTGGGCAGGCTTAAGAATTAGCAAATCAGGACCTTGCACAGAGAGAACAATTTCATAGAAGTAGCCCCAAAACAGGTGAAGGACCCTGATTAAAATACTTTAATTGGCTGAAAAATTATTTCAGACAGGTGAGTGGGCCAACTAGGTGGGGTTGAAGTAAAGTGACACTTCTGGTGCATATTGGCCGCATGCCATTGCCACCCAATGTTGGTATGTTTTGCACCTGTTTTACGCCCAAAACATTGGGCAAAACGAGGACAAATTTCTCCCCTTAAAGGTTGGTTCTGGTTCCCCTTTGTGCGTTATGTTATGCACATTAACAATCAAGAAATGGTGTCCATTGGATTGATGCCCATCTCCAGTAGAGTCATCGTCACTCATCCTTACCTGGGGTAGGAATTAAATAGTTTACTCATCTGACGTTCAGTGTGAACTACTGGCCTCCACCTGGCCTCAGCTTTGCATCTCTAGAGCTGTAAGATCGCCACAGCTTCATTACTTTGCTATGAGGCCCTGCTCTTTTGCGTTGGATATTTTGGCCATACACAAAGTGGAAAAAACAACCCCTGACCCTGCAGGTGATACTTTACAGCTGTCATTCTGAAGTGCCCGCACTGAGTATTGTGTTACGCCAGACGGATCACAAATATGCCAAGCCTCACCAGTATGCAGCGTGCACCATTTGGAAAACCAATCCAGATAATAATAATCAATTATAATTGTTGCTTTTAACTCTTTCCATCCCAAGGCGAACTTTCTGAGCACCAGTCCAAAAATAGTGAAGCTATTCCCAAACGTTTATATATTAGATATAAGGGACAAAACCACCATCAATCCTCTCTCAGTGAAGTCAAGTGAACTTGATTTCAGAACAAGTTAACTCTCTGATGATTAGTCGATATAGATTTATTGAACTGCATAATATACAATAAGTTCAGTGCAGTCCAAGGCCAGAACAGCCACTTGACAAAACCGGTTGAAAGCCTTCCTATACATTAATGATAATTTGCTCTGAAGTCAGTGAAGTAAAGGATAAGTAGTTGCTATGGCCAGGTGAGAAGGAATGAACTGACTTCCCTCTGTTCAACCTCCTCGGTCGGTCACAACAAAGGTTTATTTTTTTTTTCCACGAGGATATGCCTTTTCCAAATCCAAATGTATTTAACTATTAATGCAGTGAGCAATAAGGAGCCAAACAAACAAGGTTTTCTCGAGTTAAGGAAAGAATTAACTTATTACCCACTAACCCCAAGGGAAAAAATAATAAAAACCTGACATCACACACACAGGTATCAGAAATAAGGGAAGTTAGAGTCCAATAAAAAAAAATTAAAATAATATACAGATAAGTACTGATTTTGATTGTCCTTGAGACGTAGATTTTGCAGCTGATTTAGGTTCACTCGTTTCTTGGATGTGGTTAGATGTAGAAGAGGTAGCAATTATTATGAGATCTCAGTTTGCTGGTAGGTTTCTGATAGCTGACTTCTCAAACATGGTAATACACTTGTTCCAAAGGAGAGAGAGAGAGCTTCTCAGCCTGTCTCTTTTGCTGAAGTCTTTCTTGCAATCTCTCTGCAGTGTCTGCAGCCTGGCCTGTTAAATTTCATCCATTGTGTATTTCCAAGAGATTTTTGGGTGGGTCTGTCTGTGTTGGCCATTGTTTCGATATGCGAAAGTCCTATTTTCAAAAATAAAGGAGCATAACCTTGTGATATAGTTCAGGATATGTTACTGATGCATATTGTCTGTGCTTGTGGAAATAATCACTGCTGCTCTCCAGATGTATCAACCTAGAAAATCAGCAAATGCTGACCATCACTTCACCAAACATTACCTCAACAATCGCAAGTCCAAGCTCCCTTGCTCCAGTAGCACTATTTCTTCCAGACCAAGACTCACAGTGACATTGTGTTCCAGTCAACTTTTCATTGTTTCTCACAAGCACTGTCCCTCTTTATTAACCATCCCAGTTCAAGCTAGCTGTCTTCTCCCTGTCCCCTCTCAGTTCAGCTTGGCATTCTTCTTTGTCTCCAAACCAGTTCAAGATGCTACTCTTCTTCAAGTTGGTGCTCTTCCCCTCCCCTTTCCACTGAAATCTTCACCCTGAGCACAGGCTCTATGCCATCCATCTCCTCTTTAGTTTCGCCTCTTCACCATGATCTTATTAAATGGCACAGCAGGCTTGAAAGGTTGTATTACCTACCCCTGATCATATTTCTTATGTTTTCAGTGATGTTCCTACATGAATTCTGCTTGAAAGTGAACGCTGCAGGGTGGTGCTCCTGATTAGTGAGAATTCCCACCTACAGGATGCAGCAATCCAAATCCCCAGGCAGCAAAATTCACAGAGTGACTTGAACAGAAGGACCTAGGAGGTGGTGATTTGTCTCAGTTATCAAAGGCACATTGACCAGGCCATTAAAATTCTGACTCTCAGCATTCAATGCTGATGGTTGGCATACATGGCTGTCTAATCTATAATTCTACTGTTATCATTATAATTCAATCATTCTTTTGGAGTTGCTGCTGGATTGTTTCCTGAGATGTTTAAGTCCACTGTTACCTTGCTTTGTCTATCTGCTTGTGAAATTGTTGGCTGAAAATTATAACAATGAATAAAAAACCTAGCAAACCAGTCACCGGAATGACTTGGCCAAGGAAATGGGTGCTTCCTTTTGTTCCCTGTCTCAGAATCTAAATCCAGAACAGTAGGCAGTCAGAGGGGTTTCACTTGTCTCATTCACAGTTTTAACTGCATGTTTTTTGGTCAGCTTAGCTCAGTCCAAGATCTGTTGCATTTACAATGGTGCTCAGGGCTATGCTGGTTGCCTGACTTCAGAATGTTGGTGCCTGGTGTTCCGCATTTAAATTGTTCACCAGATAATCTCATTCTGGGCACCATCTAAAGTCTGTGGTGTCTACGATGGTACCGAGAATGATTCTTGCTGGCCCACACTGATTATAAACCATGCTTTGTACCATTTAGAGTGACACCTGCAGTGATACGGAATGCTTTTCTTTATTGGATGAGGTACAGAATACAAAAGCAGGGATGTAATGCTGGAACTGTATAAAATGCTGGTTGGGCCACAGCTGGAGTTTTGTGTACAGTTCTGGTCGCTACATTACAGGAGGGACATAATTGTTCTAGAGTGAGTGCAGAGGGGATTTACAAGAATGTTGCCAGGGCTGAAAAATTGCAGCTATGAGGAAATATTAGGTAGGCTGTGGTTGTCTTCATTAGAACAGAGGAGACTGAGGGGTGACTTGATTGAGGTGTACAATATTATGAAGGGCCTAGATAAAATAGACAGGTAAGGTAGTAGAGAGGTCAATTACCAGGGTGCTCAGATTTAAGGTGATTGGTAGAAGGATTAGAGGGGACATGAGGAAAAACCTCTTCACTCAGAGGGTGGTGGGTGCCTGGAATTCACTGCTTGGATTGGTGGTTGAGGCAGAAACCCTCAACTCATTTAAAAGTTATCTGGATCTGCACCTAAGGTGCTGTAACCTGCAAGGCTATGGATCGGGTGCTGGAAGCTGGGATTAGAATGGGTGGCTTGTTTTTTATACAGCCGATGCAAACACAATGGGCTGAATGGCCTCATGCAGTGCTGTAACTTTCTTTGGTTCTATGATTCTAAGGACTCGGGTACAAGCCTATGGTTAGCAATGTTTCAGTCAGTGGTACCAAGAGTAGCAATGTGGCAGACTTAGGCTGGAGCTCAATGAAAAGATACAGGTTCAATAGCATCTGATGGCACCTTCTGTGGCTCTGTTAGTTTCAGTTGATGTAGCAATTAGGGATGGTGGTATTAAGTTGCACACCCATGAAATAAGGGTGCCAATGAGATAAATTTAAGCCGGATTCATGGATGTCCTTCATTACCTACAGAAATGTTACTCCGGTGCAACCTGATCTACCCAAAGAATAATTTGGGCCTATAATCTCTGGAGGTCTCATTGAAATGTACAAGATTCTGAAGGGGCTTAGCAGGTTAGACACTGAGAGATTGTTTCCCTTGGCTGGGGAATCTTGAACACGGGAGCACAACCTCAGGGTAAGGGGCCAATCATTTAGGACTGAGATAAGGAGAGATTTCTTCAATCAGAGGGTTGTGAATCTTTGGAATTCTTTACCCCAAAGGGTTATGAATGCTCTATATTTGAATATGCTTAAGACCGATTTAAGACAGATTTTTGGTCTCTCAGGGAATCAAGGTATGTGCGGAACAGGTGAGAAAGTGGAGTTGAGACAGGTCAGCTGAGATTTAATTGAATGGCAGAGGAGCTGGAGGGGCCGAATGATCTGCTGCAATTTCTTTTGTTCTTTAGAGCTTTTTACTCGTAAATTATTGGAAAACCCCATGTGGGTTTACACCGCAGTTTGATATTGGTAATTGCCGCACGTTGTTTACTGCCAGGTCCGCTGTACAATAAAACCTAGACTGGATTAACTCTTTCTGTGCAAGTGCAGCATCGGAATTATCAACCAGGGGATTTTTCTGAACAATCTCACGCTTCATGGCTGAACCATTTTAATGGCGCTACACTGAAAGTGCGATTTCAGCTGGGCTATAACACTAAATGATGCTCCAAAGGGTACCTTAAATTCTGTTAATGTCGCTGCATGTTAGATTCAGGCCTTCACATCATATTGAGTGAAACCTCAACACAATATAGTGGGCCTGATTGTAGACAAACTGTGCATTCACTACACTGCAATGCTCCCTCTAACGTATGCGCAGGTCCATCACAAGTTGCCCCCTTTATGATGCAGCTTGTGTGTGACTGCACACACACACACACACACAAAAAAATAAAGGTACCATGCATTCAAATGAACAGGTTTCACACAACCAGAAACATTTGGAGGGAACTTTGGTTGTCTAATGGCTGGCTTTGGTCACCCTCAAATGGATAGGGTTGCAACCAAACCCACTAAAACTGCCCAGCATCATGTTTGTTGTCCCAAAAGTGCTCACCCCCATCATTCAGTGTTCTGATGAAGAGTCATACGGACTTGAAACGTTAACTCTGTCCTCTCCACAGATGCTGTCAGACCTGCTGAGTTTTTCCAGCAATTATTGTTTTTGATTCAGTGTTACTTTCCTGGGGTGCCTGTTTCCTGGAACTCGAGGGTTTTCAGTAAAAGCAGTGACAAAGCGCATTTACACATGTTTGGGCTTATATTCACGGTTTTTTCTTTTAAGTGCTCAGGCCATTCCCTGGCACCGAATTTCTCCCCATTTTGAAGGTGTAAACTGCCGTGTTACTGGCTGCATGAACTCGCTGACATGCAGAATCTGGTTCAGTCTTGGTTTGCTCACAGCCTGGCAATTTGCACCATCTGGGGAGGGGTGGGGAGTGAGTGGGTTGGGGGGGTGCGCGGAATTAAACTGCTACAGGTGAACTTGCAGCATTGGTCGTGATGTGTGGAATTTCTGATCAGTAGATTCAAGAAGGCTGTTTGGCAGTGAAGGTCCATCTGGAAATCAGGAGAAATAAGCAGCTAATATCAATATACAGTGCACCATGGGGGAAAAAACACACATTCTCACCCACCTGATACAGGCAGGCTAGGCATGTCTCGGAGACAACTTCTGTCTTTATGCGCTCTCTAGCCACTTTACTAGAAAGGGGCAGTGTTTGAGAAGAGCAGCCAATGTTGATAGACATGGCAGGATGGTTCTCGAATCCATACAAAGAGATTACACGTTCCTTGCTTGTCCCCTCTATAAATGAATCACAACTGCCACACGGTACGTGTGTCATGAAAGCTACAGCTAGATCAATGTGTAGGCCGTGTGCACATGGGCAGCCATCAGACGTTTGCCAATCTTTAATCTACAAGACCACAACTGATATGGACATGTAGCAATTGCATTTTTTAAAAAAATCAACATTTTTGGTACAAAAACAGAATTACCTGGAAAAACTCAGCAGGTCTGGCAGCATTGGCGGAGAAGAAAAGAGTTGACGTTTCAAGTCCTCATGACCCTTCAACAGAACATTGGGTGGTCGTTTCTAATTTATGTTGTTTCATATAAATGCATATGCAAAGGTTACAGATTTTGAAACTGGGTGAAATAAAAACCCTTAAGGGTGGAGTGACATTATGGCTTTTCTTTTGGAGTTCAACCCTTGAAATTGGAGCAGGGTTTTATTTTTTCAAACTTAAGAACGAGATGTTGATTAGAAGCCCACTTAATATCTGAAGAGGCAACGGTAAATTGTTTTTTTTTTTGTTTTACCAATACCTGGTTGCTGTTATGAAGTAAGAAAGTCAATTTATGATGTCAAAAAAACACAAAAATATACCTTTGAAGTTGGAGATGCTGTCCTGTCTGCAAGGACAAAGCAACCCTCTTGCGATTGTCGTTATTCTCAAAGTGAGAGCCAGCTGGTGCTTTTCATGTAAAATCTCTTGCTTCACCTGGCAAATTAACCCCTTTGATTATGTAGATTTAGCATAAATTACATTTTTTTTGTAGGTTGGGATGGGGGGCGGTGGCGGGGTGGGTGGGTGGGTGTGCAGTGGCGAGTGAGAGGCATGCATTTTGGGAAGCCTAGCACACTGCTTTCAAACAGCTGCTGGCCTCGGATCTCTTACATTTTTTTTTTAAAATAAAGCACGTTAATAACAAAGTCGGGTCCGGTGAGTTAAAAGTAAAGAGGGAGAACATGTTTTGTTTTGATCCAAACGCAAAACGCAATGGGCAGTCAGGGGGAAACCGATAACTGATGCTGAGGGTTTCTGCTAGAATTAGGACTGCCACTTTCTGTGGGAAGGTTTTGCTGCGTTTGACCCTTACTAGCGGAAGACAAGCAAGTGTGAAATTCACATGATAGGTAAGCAGCTGATAACAGTTCGGTTTACAAAGGGAATATTTTGCCTCTCTCTCACTCTCTCATGTGTTTTTTTTTAATTTCCTATTCTTGGGTTATTTTTGTATGGTTTCCCTCCTTTCCTCCCAGCTTCCTGCCTTTAGCTAAAGGTGAGGAAAAAAGTTGTGGTTTATCCTGGCATATTTACTAATAGAAGTTCGGGAGGCATATGAAATGAGAATGTTTCTCTTTTACCAGTGAGCATCTCTCTCTCTCTCTCTCTCTCTCCCTCTTCAGTCATGCATTTTCGAAGTGAGCACAACTGTTGGTCTTAGATCAGACAACGGATTTGACGACTGCAAGGAAATTGTCCTTTTTTTGTATATCGATGTCCCCAATTCCAAAAAAAAGGACCTGACAAAAGAAGTACTGCATATTTTGTTTACACAGCAATTATTACTAAAAAAAAATCTATGATGCCTAAGGGGTTTGTTACCATAGTTACAATGGGGTTCTAAGGACCATCATCTGCTCTCTGCATCGTCCAATCAGGTGGTGGGACTGAAGCTGCACCATGAAAGTACAGGAGACGCACATCTTCGAGCAGCACAGCACTTAGAAAGAGAACCTACTTCAGGAGTACGGGAGGATGTGGTTAGGACAGTAGAGAGAGAGAGACAGACAGACAGACAGACAGACAGAAAGACAGAGAGAGAAAAAAGCCAAGCACTCTGCGCACTCACGGCGGAACATGCAATCCAGAAGAGAGGAGAGAAGACAGCAGGACACGCAGGTGAGAAGCTCGGCCGCCCGATCCGTCCCTTCCCCTTTATTGTTCCAATATTGCTCTCCGAAACAACAACAACAACAAGCAAAGAACGAGTAGAAAGCAGATTGATCTTTTAAGATGCACCCCCCCCCCGCTCCTCCGCTCCTCGCTTTGAAAACCGTACCTTTTTTTTTTCCATTTTCTTTTGAAATGATCATCGCAAGCATTTCGAATCACATTTCGTTAAAAAAAAATCGTGCCATCAAAGCACTCCAGCTGGGCTCTTATATAGTTCCGATAATTTTCCAGTTCTCAGATGTGGAGAGCATTCAGTGCAAAGTCAGTTCAGCTCAAAGGGCGGGTAAAAAAAAAAGGCAGAGGGCCTACATTGATCATAGTATTCCAAATCTCATTACTTGGAACATCTGATGAAAGATATTTTCAAAAGCCTCCATTTAGAAGCTGTAAATGGAAGCCTCTAGCAGATCAAAGGCAACGAACTGGGACGAATTTTTGTTTGCAGTTGTGTTAGGTTTTAAAAAAAAAGAGCTAGACGCAAGCAGTAAATCTGCAGGATGGCGCAGCACAGCTTGGGCTCCATATTCTAGGGTGTCCCCCCAACCCCCACCCACCACCAACCTCCCCCCCCCCCCCCACCCCACCCCCACCCCCACCTCACCACCTCACCACCTCCCAGCGTTCCCCTCCTGCTGTGCAATCCATGTAGCTGTCGATACTGCAATGTGATGTCAGTCAGGAGACAGAGGGAGGGAGCGGGGGAGAGAGAGAAAGAGAGAGAGAGAAAGAGAAAGGAGAGAGAGTCTGTGCCCTGATCAACAGCACGGATAATAAAAAATGGATCCGCTTCTTGCCTTTTCTCAACAAAAAAATGGCAGCGTTTCCTGACGCGCTCTCCACAATCCGACACCTGCTTTGCACAAGCGTGATTTCACCGCCAGCCAACGAAAATAAGGATTTCAAAAGTTTTTTTAATCTACTTTTGCTTTTCAAAAAAATGAAACGTAGCGGAAAAAAATTACATTTTGCGCATGGCGACTATAATACGATATTGGCATTCCGAGCTCCTTCTTGTTGTCAAGCTCTCCTCCCTACCTCACATAATCCTTCTTTGTGAATCATTTTTTTTTATATACCATTGGTTTGAAAAGAGTGATTCAGGAGATGTGCCCGTTTTTGTCAGTGATCAATCTGTATCCCACTGTGACGGAGAACACCAGACTCTTTTTTAAGTTTCTTTTTCTGAAAAAATACATAACTCTTCGCACCCTCTCAATTTGAACTCTTCTCACACAATAAAGACGCTCGAATGACGATCTCGGGTAAACAAAGCATCTCCCTCGTCCACAAATTCAACTTTCATCATTTTGGTAGTATTACATTTTTTTCTTTTAACAAACATATAAACCAAAGGCTACTTTATATTTGTATTGTCTTCTAGTGTTTGGGCCATTCACAGCTTACCTTCTGAGAGAGGCACTAGCTGCTAAATCTCTTAAGCCACTGTGGCTAATCCACTCTTGATTTTGTTAGTCACAAAATGTGGCAAAACTGCATGACATCAACATGACAGCTACATGTATTTCAATAAAGCCGTTAAGTCCCCTTTTTTCAATGAAGATTGATATTTTATGTAGCGAGGTAGGCAACCTAACTTTACATTTTCTTGTACGCATTGATATTTCCCCTTTCAGGCTTGTCATTTAATGTGCTGTATACACTCAATGGAGTTTAAATTAAAAACAAAACTGCACTAGGATTCCTCAGAACCCTCACCCTCTATGCAACAGGTCTTCACCTATTTTGGTGCTTGCGTTGACCCATATTGACTTTGTCTTAATAGGCTTACAGTCACCATATGCAAGACCATCCTTTCCTTTAGAACTGTGTGAATTAATACTATATTTATACCCACTGGATCAGACCATAATGATATATTTTAAGTTCCACAATCAGCAATGTTGTTACAGAGTACAATCTGTGTGTTGTGATGCTAGTACTCAAAATTTCATTGCTACATTGCAGGCCTGTAGTTATCAATATTGCACATTACAAATTCTGCAATCGCATTAAATTTGACAAAAGGAATTAGTGTTGTGCTAACTAAAATCTTAGTAGGCCTGTCTTAGTTGTCCATTAAAAAACATAACCTGCAGCTTCCGCATGGTAACCTGATTTCTGACTTCATTTTAGAGAAAGCTTTCAGGATAAGGAGCCAGCCCATTTACTAATGTGTGAACCAAGTGTTAAAAAAAATATAAAACTAGCACAGTTGCGTCTCATTTTTGCTGGATTATGTTTTGGCGTGCGTGTTTATATTACACTGCATCCCATTAGACATAGCGTTGACATTACTTCAAGCCAACCTGTTTAGCACATCTAAATGCACTATGTGGCGTGCTTTAATCTGGAAAATGGGCTGTTAGAATTAAAACTATCAACATGGAGCCATTTGTTCCTGTCTGCATTCTACCATAGGTTCAATCATGGCTAAGGGTAAAGAAAGCCACTGATTGGTGGAGAGCCATTGCGAACCTCTCTCTTCCACACCCCGCTCACCTCCCCCCCCCCCCCGCTAAATAATTTTGCAGTTTCACCCAGCCTCATTGTTCTACCTCAGACCTGCTGCTGTGCACTCGTGATCAATAACCCGAGCAGCGCTGAGCTCAACGCCCTGTGCGATTTCCTACGCTTCAGCTTGCCGGGATCCATTTTAGAACTCAGCTGCGCCTCAACCCAAACAGTCCCTGAGATGCTAAAACCCATGTTAAATGGACCCCCCTCTTGCTCTTGGAGATTACAAAGAGAGTTCAGCACAATGGGAGAGTTCTGATGATGTCATAGACCAGAAGCACAAAGCAAGGGCAGATTTTCGAAGCAGACCTGAAGCCAGAGAGGATTGTTCTGGACCAATATTACTTTTAGCCTTAGCGGTTGAAAACTCCGAGATCCTTGGCTGGTTGACCTCAGAGCAGAAAGATTTTTGTGCAGCCTAATGCCCGTGATTGTATGTTATCCGCCCTTTTGACATAATTGTACAGATCATGGCGCATCAGGCGACAGATAGAATCTTTTCACAAGGAGTGCTCCTTTGCAGCAAGAGAACAATTTGTTCACCAGTTTGAAAATACCTCCTTTTTCAAGGCTGAAACCACCGCAGAGCCACTAAACCCTTCATTTTTAAAAATGGAGATTTTCTAAAATGGCCGGGCAGGGAAGGAATGAATGCCCGATAAAGCAACAGAGACGTGTTACACATTGAACACGATAAAGCCCTGTTGGAATCAGAACCTGCATGCTTTATTGCAGCTTGCTACACTTAGTCAGTGGGAATCTTTATTGTTGCATTCCCTATGTGTTTGCCCATAGCAACATCAAAGAGGGGAACATCACAGAGCTCACAGAACTGTACCAAATACCTATATCAAAGAGCCTCAGAGTACTTTTGATTCATTGAATTCCTCCTTGTCGATGCAATTCAGAGTTTTGAAACATTCTGCCTGTGACTAACCACATTACAGGCAGAAATTCTTGATGCCTTTTCAACAATAGCTGGTTCACCAGCAGCTTTACATAATGACATGAATGGCTGAGAAAGTCTCCTAAAATTGGTCAGTGACATCTGTGCATTGGTTCTGAAATTTTATTATTGAACCTTTTTAAAACGTGACTGGTTTTTTTTTTGCTGGAATCATTATCAGTTTTGATCTATTAAGAATCCCACTCCTGAGCTATTAGAGGTGGTGCCCTTAGTAAGCACAAGTAAGTCCAGCTCTAGAATAAGTTTGTCCAATGTGTAGTCCTTAATGTAAGGGAGCATAACTGAATTTCGGTCACATACGTATTTGAAAATCTTGCGTCAAAAGGTTTCTGTATTTCCAAGGAGTAATGACTCAATTTTTAAATTCTCACCCTTGTTTCCAAATCCCTCCATGGCTTTTGCCCTCCCCACCTCCGTAACCTTCTTCAGCCCTACAATGTTCCGAGATATCAGTGCTCCTCCACTTCTAGAATCTTGAGTATCTCCAATGCAGGTGCTGCAGCGCCTTCAACCAGGCCCTAAACCCTGGAGTTCCCTCCCTAAAACTCTGCGTGTTTCATTTTTAAAGACAGCAGAGCTTCTCGGTGCTTTCTCATTGGAGGTCTTTATTGAACTGATCTCTAAAATGGCAGCTTACAGAGACTGCCTCATGGCAGAGGGCACCTGACTATGGCAAGCCAGGTAGGACATGTAGTACTGTTGCATTTCAAAACCTAAACATCCCCCTTTTCACAACAAACAACAGACAGAAACATCTCTCTGTTTGCCGCGGGCAGGTGACCTCTGCCATGAGGCAACCTCTGTAAGCTGCCATATCAGGGATCAGTTCAATAAAGACCTACAGTGAGAAAGCACTGAGAAGCTCTGCTGTCATTAAACACAAAACACTGCGGGCAGGTTTTTCCGGTCGACGAGCGGAGGCGGGCCCCACAGGGATACATTGGGCGCGCGTCCCGACATCACCCCACGTCATTTAGACTTTTAGTTCGCAGGGTGCACTGCCGATTTGGCTGCACGCCCGCCAAACTGTCGACAGCCTAGTAAGGCCATTAAAAAACTAATTGACTTGATTGATGGACCTGCCCGTCCAACCTTAGGGTTGGTGGGAGGGCCGAGAGCCCAGGCGGGCCCCGGATAAAGCATGAAACCTCTTCCATGGTGGTTGGGGGGTGGGGCGGGTGGTGGTGGTTGCAGATGAGGTTTCATGAGGGCTTTTAAATGTTTATCAAATGCTTAAATAAAAGTTAAGGACATGTCCCAACTTATGTGTCAGTGTCACATGAGGGGACGTGTCAAGGAAATTTTTTTATTACCTTTCCGTCAACTTTTGAATCGGAGCCGATCTCCCTTGAGGCAGCACGTTGCGCTGGGCGGGCCTTAATTGGCCCACCCACATAAAATGGCAGCGCCCCTCCCCCAACCAGGGGCACTGATCGGAAGGCCAGCAGCTGGCACCCGCTCCCGCGCTTCCCCCCCAATGCGGGGGGGGGGGGGGGAAATGTTCCCCTGCCTCTGTCTTCTCCTTTAAGATGCTCCTTGCTCCTTAAAACCTACCTCATTGAGCAAGCCTCTGGTCACCTGGCCTAATATGCCCTTATGTGGCTAGGTGTTTGATAACCATCTTGTCTAGTGCCTTGGGACATTTTACTACTTTAAAGGTACTATATAAATACAGGTTGTTGTTGTTAATAAGTGCATTATACTTACTACACAGAGTAAGTATGAAAAATGCCCAGTCCTTAAACAATGCTTTGTTGAGTGTGCCTGTTAATTGTACGCCTTACTGTAAAACCTCTGTCCCCCATCCTGTCTTCCACCATAACCAGGCTAATCTTTTCTAGGAGTCAACAAAATTTCAACTTTCTTCCCAGAATTACCCCCTCATTTTCAAAATAATTGTTTTCTTGGTAAAATTCCTCCTTTCAATCGTTTGGCAAAAACAGGTTAGCCTGGGAAGAAACTACTTCCTCATTTTCTACTTGTATCGAATATTCGCCAAATCACTACTAGAGAAGAGGAATTTACCCCCCTTCAGTTTCAACATTAACAAACTGAATTCGCCCTTAAAATAACAAGCATTTGCCAGAAATCCCCGCAGCAGGGCAAAAATTTGGATATTTTATGGAAAATGCAAGACATGATAGGGAAAATTAACAGCTGGAATATTTCCATATTCCCCACATGATTGTGAGAATAATTCCTATATTACAGCAATGGCTACATTTCCAAATGTACTTCATTGGCTGTAACACATTTTGAGACAACCAGAGTTTGTGAAGGACATCATAGAAATGCAAGCCATTTTTTTCTCCCCCTTTTGAATTGGCAGGGATTCCTTCCAGAAAAACACAAATGGGAAGGAATCTGCAATAATGTTCTAATTCCTGATGAAGTTAAGATTGCATAATTCACGAACATCAAAGCTACAAATGAGTTACAAAGGCTTCTCCCCCAACACCTGAGATAAAAATAGCGTTACATTCACTCAAATGGTATTTGATTTATCCCAAGTATTTAGTGAGTCTGTGTTTGTAAATAATTTCAAATTCTGGCTATCTGATGGGCTGGCTGTCATCTCTGCATAGAGGCGTTTGAAGATAGGACAAAAAAAAATCTCCTAAACAGGAATCTCAGTGGAGCAGCTGTTTCCCTGCCCACTCCCTCAGCCGGATTTTAGATTTACAGTCAAGTGCTGCACATGGCTGCTGAATACAATTATCCCAGTGGCAGAAAGGTGTGCCACAAAATCACAGTGACTCCAAGGCGTATCTCTAAGCTGAGTGCACTGTCCATGCCTGCTTTAGCTGCACTCTTGTTATTTACATCTCAGTCTGTGGAAACCACCAACTTTTTTTTGATTTGTCCTTGGGATGTGAGCATCACTGGCAAGGCCAGCATTTATTGCTTGTTCTGAATTGCTCTTGAAACTGAGTGGCTTGCTGGGCCATTTCAGGGGGCGGTTAAAGGTCAACCACATTGCTGCGGGTCTGGAGTCACATGTAGCCAGACTGAGTTAGGACAGCAGATTTTCTTCCCTAAGAGACATTAGTGAGTCCGATGGGTTTTTTTAAATGACAATCCAGCAGTTTCATGATCTTTATTAATTCCATTATAAATTAGCATTTTATTACTGATTTATTAATTAATTGCATTTAAATTGCCCCAGCTGCCATGGTGGGATAACTCACGTCTCCAGTGCATTAGTCCAGGCCTCTGGATTACTAGTCCAATAACGTTGCCATTATGCTACCATATCCCTAATGTCTAACGCTCCTCAGACAAACAGCTAAAAAGCAGTTTAAAGTACTAAAATGTTTGCGAGCAGGTAGGAAATTGCACAAAAACTTGGTGGAAGCAGGCAGCACAGATTATAGTTCAGTAAAGGCAAGAGAAGCTCATGGGGGAGGAGTGTAAAATGGACTGGCGATTTGCTATCACATTCTATTCAAACTGGAAAGTTGCTGAGATAATGTGGGGAGAAATGTAAATGTATTCAAGAAATTGATACATTTAGTGACAAACTCTGAGAGATAGTCATGTGAATCAATCTTACATACCAACCTTACCAGGAACCTTAATAGAGGGAATGCAATGAAGGTTTACCAGACTAACCTCTGGGATGGCAGGATTGTCGTATGAGAAGAGATTGAGGGCACTGGGCCTGTATTCTCTAGAGTTGAGAAGAATGAGAGGTAACCTTAGTGAAGTGTGCAAAATTATTACAGGGCTTGGCAGGGTAGATGCAGGGAAGATGTTTACCTTGGTTGAGGCGGGGGGGGGGGGGGGGGGGGGGGGGGGGGGCGGGTGGGGGCGGTGGGGAGCGTGGGGAAGTGGGGTCTAGAACCAGGGGTCACAGTCCCAGAATAAGAGGTAGACCATTTCAGACTGAGATGAGGAGGAATTTCTTCATTCAGAAAGTGATGAATCTTTGGAATTCTCTATCCCAGAGGGCTATGGAAGCTCAGTCATTGAGTATATTCAAAGCAGAGACCGATAGATTTCGAGATACCAATGACATCAAGGGACACGGGGATAGTGTGGGAAGATGGTGTTGAGGTAGGAGATCAGCCATGATCTAGTTAAACAACGGAGCAGGCTAGAGGGGCCGAATGAACTATTCCTACTCCTATCTTCATACACACATGAAGGTCACTTTCCTTAGTTAATAGTAACTTAACTTCATTGCTGACATCAGTCTTGGACTTAAATAGCATCTTTCACAGTTTCACGACACCCCAAAGCATTTATTGCCAATTTACCAGTTATAATGTAGTTGTTCTTTTGTTGTGGTCCCTTCTTTTTGACCCCAAGCTTACACATTGGGAAGTTCTATAGATTCAGTGCATTAATGCAGTATAAAAAGAGCATTTAAACCCACCTTCTCAAGAACAAATGGGATTTACAATAAAAGTTGGCTTTGCCAGTGACACCCACAGCCCATGAATGAGAAAAGAAAATGATAAAGTGGTGCATCAAGAAAGAAAGGTCATCCACTGCAGGTGTAAATTTAATTAGAGAGGTTTAAGTAACATTGACATTTACTTAAATTCTTTTTTGCTGAGTTAATGATCGGCAACAATGCCATGTGTGATTGAAATATTACTTTTGAGAATTCAGTGCAATTATAGGATGGAGGAAAGGAAAGGGTCCAACAAGGAGCAGAATGTGTTACAATAATTAAAAAAAACACAGTTGTATGGCATGGTTTGTATTATTATAGTGATTTTCAACACGTCAAAATGGCCCAAAGCACTTCACAGCCAATGAACTACCTTTGAAATGTACTCACTGTTGTAATGCAGAAAACATGGAAACAAAGTTGTGCACAGCAAACTCTAACAAACAGCAATATGATAATGACCTGATAATCTGTTTTCGTAACATTGATTGAGGGATAAAAATTTGTCCAGGATACCAGGGATAACTCCCCTGTTCTTTTAATTGAATAATACTATGTGATTTTTTTACCTCCACCAGAGAGGGCAGATGGGGCATCATTGTCCTGTCTGAAAGACAGCACCAGCGACAGTGCAGCACTTCCTTGGAATTGCGCTGGAATGTCAGCCTTGGCTTTCATGCTTAAATCTCTGGAGTGGGACTCAGTCTCATAACCTTCTGACTCAGAAGTGAGAGTACCACCACCTGAGCCACAGAGGTGACTGTACTGCTTTTCTCTGTAACACTAGGCTTGTGAAACATACTATCAGTTGCCTGCAAGACCCTCTGTAATAGCAACTGTGCCATCTTGAGCTGCGGAGCTCACTGCAATCATGACGTTTTATGCTATTGTCTCTTTTGAGGCTGCAGCAGCAATAAAGGAAATATCTGGCGGCCAACCATGTCAAGTTGCAGACAGGAGGATATCGATGGACCAACAACAAGACCTCTACATTGGAGAGACCAAACGTAAACTGGGCGACCGCTTTGCAGAACACCTGCGGTCTGTCCGCAAGAATGACCCAAACCTCCCTGTCGCTTGCCATTTTAACACTCCACCCTGCTCTCTTGCCCACATGTCTGTCCTTGGCTTGCTGCATTGTTCCAGTGAAGCCCAACGCAAACTGGAGGAACAACACCTCATCTTCCGACTAGGGACTTTACAGCCTTCCGGACTGAATATTGAGTTCAACAACTTTAGGTCGTGAGTCCCCTCCCCCATCCCCACCCCCTTTCTGTTTCCCCCTTCTTTTTTTTTTCCCAATAAATTATAAAGATTTTCCTTTTCCCACCTATTTCCATTATATAAAAAAAAAACCACTAGAGCTATACCTTGAGTGCCCTACCATCCATTCTTAATTAGCACATTCGTTTAGATAATATCACCAACTTTAACTTTAACACCTATGTGTTCTATTGTACTATTGTCGTTGACATCTTTTGATGATCTGCTTCTATCACTGCTTGTTTGTCGCTACAACCACACCAACCCCCTCCACCTCTCTGTCTCTCTATCTCTCCGCCCCCCACACACACACCTTAAACCAGCTTATATTTCAGCTCTTTCCTGGACTCGAACTCAAGTTCTGTCGAAGGGTCATGAGGACTCGAAACGTCAACTCTTTTCTTCTCCGCCGATGCTGCCAGACCTGCTGAGTTTTTCCAGGTAATTCTGTTTTTGAACAAGACCTTTCTGATTATCTTAATTGTTTTGAAACGCAGAAGAGCAGCATTAACGAAAGGTTCCATGCCACAGCGGGTGTTGCTAGCAAACTTGAAATTTTCCATCGCACGTGCCAAGCTGTGCACTCATCCCAGGATGAATGTGTCTACAACTATGTACTGAATACTCAAGGTCAATGTATGGCATTCTCTGAATGCTCGAGATGTCCGACTGATGTACATGACTATTGGGAGAGTATGGATGTAGCATTATCACGACTAATGGCTCCACTGAAAAATCCACACAGAAGTACACAAAGTACACATGTACACAAATGTTAATAATTGAAATAATATTTGAATTCCATTCTCCTGGACTGATTTAAGAGGTGCAGTGCAGTATGTTACAAAATGCATCCTGCAAAATTCTTGGATTACAGTGGACACTGCTCAATTTAATATTATATCCAGGCTGACACTCCAATGGAGTGCTGAGCCTGTGCTGCACTGTCGGAGGTGCCACCTTTTAGATGAGTCATTAAGGATCTGTCTGCTCTCTCAGGTGGGCTGAAAAGATTCCATGAGACTATTTCAAAGAAGAGCACAGATTGGCTGCCACACTTTTTATATTGCAACAATTTCATTAAAAAAAGGATTTCTTTGGCTGTAAAGCACTTTGGAATGGCCTGTAGTCATGAAAGGCACTATATAAAAGTAAGTCTTTATTTCTTTCTCATAAAGGTTTATAATTAGTCTTTAATGAAGAATGTTCACCTCGCTGAGCTCTGACAACCTCTTTATGGAGGTAATGTGTTTGCTTTGGGAGATAAAGACAAGTGGTTAATTATATCCTTGTGCATTACTGTTAGTGACATAGATGGTGAGGAAATAGCTTCAACATCACCTTCCCTATTACATGACAAAACTAGATAAAGAAATTCCAAAGAACCTTGACTGATGTCTCAATATCTTATAACCCCTGTAAGAGAGAACATTAAACTTTGACTTTGGCTCAATGGACGTGTAGGAGTTAATAAAAAAAACAAAAACAGAATTACCTGGAAAAACTCAGCAGGTCTGGCAGCATCGGCGGAGAAGAAAAGAGTTGACGTTTCGAGTCCTCATGACCCTTCGACAGAACGTCAACTCTTTTCCTCTCCGCCGATGCTGCCAGACCTGCTGAGTTTTTCCAGGTAATTCTGTTTTTGTTTTGGATTTCCAGCATCCGCAGTTTTTTTGTTTTTATCTCTGTGTAGGAGTTAATAATGACTTCTAAGATTGCTTGTTCTCTGGTAGCTCATGGGGCACTTGGAGGTTAATGTTGACTTGGGTGATGCTGTAAAATGGGTGATTTTGTTTCAGCATTTCTCCTGATTGAGGAAGTGTGGAACAGGTAGTTGAATCAATAACACCATTTTCCATTTTACCCAATGCCAAAGTTACCCCCATTTAATTTGCACTTCACTTGTCTGCTAATCCAATATGTAACACAGAAGAGAATAACCCTATTTAATGATTTTGGATACATGCAGAGTAAAGGGAGCCTTATAATTCCGTGCTCTAAGACACCATGGAATCAGCTGCAGCTCCTTGAATATCTTGCCTTTCTGAAACTGCTCAATTCCATGTTGACATTTGGAAAGCAATCATGCATGATTTTCTATCCAAATATCCTCAGAAAAAAATGATGCCATGTCTTAATTCATTTTTTATTTTGGAGACTTGTTTATGAGACATCCATTTGCCATTAGATGGGATCCACTGGCCTGGGTTTTCCAACTGCAATGCCGATGGTAACGAATTAAAATGAACAGGCTATCATCAGTGTTGCAACCAGAAAACCTAAGCTTTTACATCAATATTTGCTATGACTTTGTTAAGGTTTGGAGGATTGCCAATGTTATACCTCCATTTAAATGGAAATAAAAAGGATAAATGATGTTAACCCTAACATTAGTAATAGGCTAACGTATAACCAGGGTTAAAATTAATAGTCTTCTAGGTAGACATGGATTAATCTAGAAAAGGGTTTGTTTAAGACAGGTTGCACCAGATAAATTCATTAAGGAATTTCTTTAGGACATAACAATGAGTTATTTAGATGAACTAAGATGAATTTTCAAAAAATATTTGTAGTGGTTTGATTTCTTCCTTATTTTGATTTGTATGTTTAGCATTTGCCCTTAACTGTACCTCACTGGAGGCTTAAGTACTAATTTTCCACGTGTTTAATTGTTATATTCACTTATATCAGTTGTGTTAATTGAGGTGCAAGTGTGAGGTTGAGATTTCTGTATATACAAGTGTGATGCTCAAATATTTGCCAAAGGAATATTGAAAACTGTGGTGAATAAATTGCATCCTAAATAAAATGTGTAATTATTTATAACTGAGTCACACACACCAATTCAGAAGCCTGTAACTAAAAGCACTGGAGGATTATTTTAATGTATCTTAACTGTTATTTTGTAAAGCTAATGTTGACTTGTAAGACTTTACAGTTTTGCAATATAGAAATTTGCCAAGTTAAGATATTAGGCCAATGAAGTTCGAGAGTGTATGTTAGAATTCAAACTTTCCCCAAACGCTTCTACACTTGCGTTCATGTGGAAAAGGTATTTTCTGTTAGAACACCAATGTGTACTGTGAACTTAAACTTGCACACTAATAGATGCCTTGTATCACGTAGCACAGTATAGGGCTTATGACTCTTCTACCATGGTGGTATAATTTGTATTTATATAGCACCTTTAATGTAACAAAACATCCCTGGGCACTTCATATGGACACTATAAAACTATGACACTGAGCCATATGAGTAAATATTGGGGCGGATACCAAAGGCTTGATCAAAGAAGTAAGTTGTAAGGAGCATCTTAAAGGAAGAAAGCCAAGTAGAGAGACAATGTTTAAGGAGGGAATTTCACGTGTTCAGGCTCAGGTAACTGAAGGCATGGCCACTGATGGTGAAGAGGTTAAAGTCGGGGATGCTCAAGGATCCAGAAGTACATGAGAGCGGATTTCTCAGAGGGTTGAATAGCTGAAGGAGGTTACAAAAATAGGCTATGGAGGGATTTGAAAACAAGGGTGAGAATTTTAAAATCGAGGTGTCGATTAAATGTGAGCCAATGTAGGTCAACAAGCACAGGCATAATGGGTGAGTGGGATTTGGTGCAAATTAGTACATGGGCAGCAGAGTTTTGGGTGACCTCAGGTAGAATGTGGGAAATTGGCCAAAGGTGCATTGGAATTGACATGTCTAGAGGCAACAAAGGCATGGATGAGGGTTTCAGCAGCCTGAGGCAGGAACATGTTACTGAGGTGGAAATAGGCAGTTTTAATGGCATAGATATGTGGCTGGAAGCTCACCTTTACTTCTCCAAGTACCAAACACATTCTCCTGCACACCCCAAAAGGTGGTCAATATCACACCATGAAATCTTAACATCCTGGCTATGAAAATTTTACAAAAGTGGTATCCATACCAAGAAGTTAATACTTGGGACTTACAGTGTAACAAACAGCTTCAAAACAGGTTTGTGGCTACAGATTGGGTATCCAGTTGAAAGCTATTGGAAATATATGGAGTTTGCGCATGCCAGGAATGTTATTTTATGTTCCTGAAGTCTTATGCAGGGAGACTAAAAGCAAATGAGAAAATTGCATCAGTTCCCAGAAAGTAACATTGATACATGTACAAATGAGAACAGTCATCTATAGGAAAAAGCACCTCAATTAAGTCATATATAGAGGAATGTTATTATCTGGTGATGTCATGCTTTTTTTTAAAAAAGAAATGATTGTCGATGAATGTTTTACAATATGCATGAGTTTCAGTTAGAAGGGCCAATCAATGATAAGTAACATTTCCCACAATTGGTGCATGCCAACAATAATGAATTGTTTAAATTATTCAGTATTCTTGCTCTATATTTAGAGGCGAATGGAGGAGAGATGCAGGTGAATGCAGAGATAAGGCAGGACTGGATAATGGATGTATTTAAGTGCCTGAATTGCTAACTGGTGCTCCAGTATAAGTTGAAGAGTCAACTTTACAAGTTTCTTAGCTAAAGTGTAGGGGTTGGTTCTGATCTCTACGTTCAACAGGTCTCAAGCCTATTTGTTCTGTTGAGTTAAATGCCAGACAGCAAAAGGATGTGAGTCTCAAGAGCACAGAATGTGATATTGGAATTAGGAAGTTGCACATTTGGAATTTTAAGCAAAAGTGTTGAAAGATAAGAGCTGAAAGATTGGGTGGACTTGGGAAATTGTGGAAGTCAATGGGAAGCTCAAAATGTATGGAATGCAGGCCTGGAGAATTTGATGTTGGCAAAAATGCATTCTGTGCGAGGCAGGGTTTGGTGGCTCTGTCTGCAAGCTGGTGAGCGAGTTTTGAAGTCAGGAAGTTAAAGATTGAGTTCAAAGACAAGACAGGGGAATTGGAAAAATGCAAGTCGGCAGCATTATGAGTAAAGGAGTATCACACTGGAGACTGTACAGATGGGAGATGGGAAGTTACAGAGTTCAGACGCTGGGAAGTTCAGGATGCAGGAGTAGAATTTAAAAATAATAAAAAAATTAAGTTACCTTGGCTTTGTAATAGGAGTGTCAAATTGGAACAAATTTTTTAAGCTGAGATTTTTCTCAAATAGAAAGGATTATGCAGATCATTATAATGGTACAGTGGCATCTTTATCCTTCTGTTGCAATTTATTGATCAAGTAGCAGCAAATCCACATCCACAAGAAAGGTATCACAATTAATTTTATTGCTATTTATTACTTTACACGAGGTGAGCGCAGAAAATATTGCTGATCCTAATTCACTCGAACTTCAGTAATGATTACCAAATTCCTTGCTAAGAATCCTTGTTAAATTTAGCTCCCCTCTTCTCTACCATACTTGCGGCAAGTTTCTGGTGAATTGGCACATTAGAGTCAGTTACTATAACAAATTTTACAAGTCCAGCCCCTTATGCGCACTAATGAGATTTTAAAAAATGCAGAGGAATATGAGACTGCTAATTTTACGAAGGCCTGCACACCAAGCTGTGATAAATGATGCAATGTTCTCAGCCAAATGTTATGTCACCAAAAGTACATTACAAAAATGTGACATCCCATTCATTTAAATACCCCCAAACTTATGCATATTGAGATCAGATGTTGATGCTGTGAAGGGTCAGTGCTTTAGGAAAGTTCAGTTTCATTAATTGAGGGGAACAAAATGAAAAATCCCCACACCAACTGATTGCAAAAGAACCATTTACTCAACACAGCTGAGAAGCATATAGTGTGCAAATAAGGATGTGTGGGAATTAGAGAGAGTGCAGAAAAGATTCACGAGAATAGTTTCAGGGATGAGGAGCTTTTAGTTATGTAGATAGATTAGAGAAGTTGGGACTGTTTTCTTTAGAGAAGAGAGGTTGAGAGGAGATTTGATAGAGGTATTCAAAATCATGAGGGATCTGGATGGAGTAGATAGGGAAAAGAGAACCACAAGATACAGATTTAAGGCAATTGGCAAAAGACGCAATGGAGACATGAGGAGAAACTTTTTCATGCAGCGAGCAGTTAAGATCCAGAATGCACTGCCTGAGGAAGTGATGGGGGCAGGTTCAATTGAGGCATTCAAGGGGGAATTGGATTATTATCTGAAAAGGTAGAATGTGCAGGATTATAGAGAAGGAGGGGGAATTGTTCATTCGGAGAGCCAGCGCAGGCACAATGGGCCAAAAGGACTCCTTCTGTGCTGTAACAATTCTGTGATTCTGTGAAATATCTGTCAGAATTCTTTGACCTGTCTAGCACTACCACACAGCTCTATCAAGCAGGTTTGGAATTTGCTTTTTGTTCCTCATGACACAGTATTGCTGATGTACGTATCGATCATGGAGAAATAATGCATACAAGCGGACATTTAATTGCAATCTTCTCTGTCCCCACTTGCAAATCAATATAATATTATATAAGTAATTCTACTCTCGTAAATTTCACTGGAACCTCAACAATGCCAATAAGCTAAAGGGTGAGATTTGCTGCTAACACTGATTGTTTAAAAAATATGTAGACAGTTCCTTCATTTCATTACATGGCCATTTCATTTATTGACTGACTATGCATTCATGCATTTGCATCACTATTTTTAGGATAGATACTCAGGGAACCACATTTTACTTCCTGGGGCAGAATTTTTACCTCATTTTACCGGGAGCGGCTGCGCAATGGTCCACCACCCACGACTGGGTCCTGACCGCGATTTCACACTGGCTGGCCAATTAACAGCGGGAAGAGCATGAGCGCCGAAGTTTGCGCATCCGCGTGGGTGCGCCCAGTGAAAGCTCCCTGAGAGCACAGAGCTGCCTCGGGGAGCTGAAGGATTTTAACATTAAAAATAAAGACTTCAAAAGTAAGAGAAGCTTGTCCCCTCACGTGACTCTGTCACCTGAGAAGGGACATGTTAAAAATGAGTTTTAAAAGCTTTTATTGCTTTTTCAACTGTTTGAAACCTCATCCCGCCCGTGGATGAGGTTTCGCAAAAAATGCAAAGGCCGCTTGGCCTATTTGCCCACCCGCCAGCCCTAAGGTTGGACGGGCAGGGAAAATTTTGCTCCATTTAATTGATTCATGAGCTTAACAGCCCTCTTGATTGTTGGCGGGCGCGCTGCCGACTCCCGCCTGCGCGGGATGCTTGCCCGACGTCATCGTGTGTTATTTCACGTTCGTCAGTGTCAGGCACTGAAAATCCTGGCCCTGAATTTCCTTTGTTGAAAAATCATTCTTGGGAGGTGGGCATCATTGGCAAGGCCGGCATTTATTGCCCATTCTGCATTTATCTCTAGAAGATGGTAGTGGATCTTCCTCTTGAACCGCTGCAGTCAGTGTGATGAAGCGAGTTTTAAGTAGGGAGTTCCAGGATTTTGGCCCAGGAGCAATGACGGAACAGTTGTTTATGTCCAACTTAGGATAGAGTGTGGCTGGGAGGTCTTGGTGTTCCTATGCACCTGCTACCTTTGTTCTTCTAGGTGGTAGAGCTCACAGATTTGGGAGGATCTGTATGAAGCCCTGGCGATGTTGCTGCAGTGCGCCTAGTAGATTATGCACACTGCTGCCCTGGTGGTGGAGGGAGTGAATGTTTAAGGTAGTAGATGGGGTGCTGATCAAGTGGCGTGCTCTGTCCTAGCTGGTGTTGAGCTTCTTGAGTGTTGTTGCAGCTGCACTCATTCAGGAAAGTAAAGAATAATCTGTCACACCCAAGGATTTTGACCCAGAAATAGCCAGAAATGCCTAATGAATCCCCCGGATTTAATGTTATTTCTCCAAAGATCATGTTTTGAAACATTACCATATGTGAAGCTGGAACAGGAACGTCCTATATCCCAGTAAGAGTTTTTCTAGCAATACAAAGTTAATGGTCAGCATTCCTACTGTAGGGCTTGGAATAAGAGAAACAGGCAATAGGTTCTCCAGATCGGTAAGCAAACCACCAGTGTGTGTTGTGCAGAATACTAGAAAGGCTTCATGTAAGAAAAAAATCATTAGAGTATAGAACAAATGGTCTATTGCTTTGTGCCAAAGAGATATATCCAGGGGCTGGATTTTACAAGGCACCATAGCTTCCTGGCTAAGAAGTTGGAGAATGAGCCCACCCACGATCCCAATGGCTGGCCCACAGCAATTTGACGCTGGGAGCCGCATAAATTGCTTTAAGGCAAGACATCTGCCCCACCTTGGGAGCCTTAAGGAGCTGCCAACCAATTGGATGGTTGGCAGCTCTATAGTCCTGGCAGCGCCAGCTGGGACCGATGGCCATTGCTGGTACTATAGGCAGTCCCAGTGAACGGGGGCCCAGACTCAGAGGTAAGTTCGGGAGTATGACCGGGGCCAGGCTGGCAGGCCTCGGCCAAGTGGGTGAGCGGGCCTGAGTTTGAGAGGCCGGCGGAGGGTGTGGCGTGAGGTGGGGAAGGTGGAGGAAGGTAAAGTGGGAAGTATGATCTTGAGGTGGGGCTTGCCTTAGATGGCCCCGGGGAACTTGCAAAGGAGGTTCCCTCCGCTTCCCCGACACCAGCCCACACAGCTAAAGCTGCCAGGTTCCTGCAATGCATAGACCTCCCCCTGCCGCAGGTTAAATACCAGTGGGGACAGAATGTTATAAAATATGTCCCTGCATGTGACTCTGTCATATGAGCAGGGACACGTTATAAATGAAAGGTAAAACGTTTTGTTTTATTTTTATTTGCTGTTGGAAACCTCATCCCCCCACCACGTATGAGATTTCCTAAAAAGTGCAAAGGCCGCTTGGCCTTTTCGTCTGCCCGCCAAACCGAAATATCGCGCAACTGCGCGCTGACGTCGGGACGCTCGCCCAGTGTCAACGCGCGTCATTTTACGTTTGGGCAGGTCGGGAGCTCACCCGCCTGCTGTGGTAAAAATTCTGCCTAGTAATTTTGCTCTGGGTCCTTTTGACGCAGAATTGAAAATTTACAAGTAGCCAGCTGTTTGCAAACTTCCCTCCCAAACAGCACTTAAACTCTAATTGACTTCAAGCAGTCAAGCATTTTGATTTTGTGTTCTTAAAGGGACAGGCCATATTCACATTAGAACCAGAATGGTACTTTGTGCATCACATGTTTGGGTATTCCTCTTGCACAAAACAGCGTTGCATCCAGCTCACCATGAGAAATGCCACAGGAGATCCATTAGCACTTAGAAGAATGTGATGGTTGTGGACCTCATGTATTTGCAGTAAGAAAGAATGAGCTTTTTTTATTCATTCATGGGATGTGGGCGTCGCTAGCTAGGCCAGCATTTATTTCCCAGCCCGAATTACCCTTGAGGAGGTGGTGCTAAGCTGCCTTCTTGAACCGCAGCAGTCCATGTAGTGTAGGTACACTCACAGTGCTGTTAGGGAGTGAGTTCTTGGATTTTGACCCAGCGACAGTGAAGGAACAGTGATATATTTCCAAGTCAGGCTTGGAGGGGAACTTCCATGTGGTGATGCTCCCATGTGTCTGCTGCCCTTGTCCTTCTAGATGGAAATGGTCATGGGTTTGGAAGGTGCTGTGTAAGGCACCTTGGTGAGCTCCTTCTATTTATGTAGCATCTTCAATGATTCCAGGACATTTTAAGTGTTTGACAGCCAACTTACTTATGAAGTGTAGCCATGGTTTTAATGTAGGTAACATGGTAGCCATATTGTGGTCCCACAGACAGCAATGAAATAAATGACCAGATGATCTGTTGGTTAAGGAATAGATATTGGTCAGAATAATGGGAATAGCTTCTCCATTCATCAATGACATGTGATCTTTATGTCCACCTGAGAGGGCAGACAAGACTTTGGTTTTAACATTTCAGAAAGAAACATTTGATAGATGGCACCTCTGACCGTGCAGCACTCCCTCAGCACTGCATTGGCGTGCCAGTCTAAATTTCGTGCTCAAGTCCCTTTAATGGGAATAAAACCCACACCCTTTGACCTAGATTTTGAGCTCTGATGGCAATTGTCAAATTAATTTGGTGGGTAGAGAAAGAAGTGGTGGCCCCGGAACCACTAACCTACAATGTAGTGTCAAACCCATTGGTGTCAAGCCCACTAATGACATTCCCTCAGCAACATACCTTGCTAGTGCCTACAGCACCCTAACCTTGAGGTCTCAGTCCAGTCTGCTTAGCATCCCACAGCCTACCTACTAAATTTAAATGAGGTCGCCTAGCCTCAAAACTTACCTCAAAAAGGGGTGTGTGGTGGGTGGCAGGATGTTCCTCACTGTGGGCACAGGAGCCTGACCAGGTCGTCTAAGGATCAATTTCTTTGCCCGAAAAGTGCTTGGACTTCGTAGACATGTTATGATGTACTGTAGAAAGGAAAGTTTACCCTTTTGGTAACTGTAGAAGAATATTGTCTTTGCAGTGCACCTCAATCAAGACTGAAAGCAGTTTGCACTGGGAAGATCTTGCTTGCTATGAGCAGGAGGACCAAAGTAAAGGTGGAATTAACAAAAATGGAAATGCGAACTTCATCATTTTGAACTTTTCCAAACGTCCATCTCCTTTTTGGTTTCAATTAAGCAGGCACCGCCATTTTGAAAGGTCTTGTAGCTCAGTAGGTAATGCCCCTGATGGCCACAGAAGGGGTGTTTATGATGCATTTCAGCAGGTTGGTAATCAGCCTGCTAACCCTTCCAACACTTTCTCACTATTCCCCAAAGGGAAAAAAAAAGGTTTGTGAAGATATCAAATAAACAATCATTGCCACCATTGTAACAGCCAAGGCTGTTCCAATAGCCATGCAATTTCCTCTAGAGGTATTGTGGCGCAGTGGGTAGTGTCCCTGTCTCTGAGTCAGAAGTTCTAGGTTCAAGTCCCACTTCAGGCTTTGATGACCAAAAAAGGTGAATCCATAACCTGGCCAAACAGGTTGAGCATCAACTTGTAAATCCTTCCAACACATGCCAATGGCAGGCAGTAAGAGTGGGAAAGACATGTGGTAGAAAGTTAGACCCTCTACCAGAGCTCTAGACTACAACATGCATGTAAAAGTGCATGTTGCTGTAACACTTTACCACCACCGTCTCCTGTCTCCCACACCATCCATGTGGTACACTACAGTGCCTTAAAGAAATATGGGAAAGGGTTGTGGGGAGGAAGAAGAAACAGATTTCAGCAGTGCAGGCTTCCCCTGCCGTCTTGCTAACTGTTAGCTCAACACTCAGCTGTCTTGTCAGCAGTTCTCACGTTTAGTTGCAAGTCAGCTTTAACTGAGAGTGGTCTGCTGATTAGAATCACGCCTGGGGATGCATTCATGGAATTAACAGCTCATATCTATGAAGTAGTAAAAACACACAGTGATAGGATAATGAGTATGTGTAAAATAGGTTTATGTCATGATTTATCAAGAACCTGGATCACTGAGATAGATATATTTAATGCAAGAATAATTGGGCAGAATAACAGAACAAAAGAGCGCTGCTTAGTGCCTCAAATGCACTTTGTAATTTTCAAAATAATATGGTGTTTTCTACATTGTATAGATGATTTTATCTGAAGTCCCACTCTTGAGATTTGAGCACAAAATCTTGGCTGACAATCCAGCGCCATACTCGAGGAGTGTTGCACTGTCAGATGTGCCATCTTTTAAACTGAGGCCCCGCCTGCCGTCACAGGTGGAGGAAAGAGCAAACCACCACAAAATTGGAGACACACTCTGGTGAGCAGTGGAGGGCACGCCCACCCCAAACAATCCAGGCAGCAGAAGCGCCTAAGTCTTGCTCCACAATTTACCTGGTGACTGCATGGCTCTCATTGAAGGCGTGCTCTCCAGGCTTGGTCAGGTGGTGGAGAGGAGTCAAGAGCCAGGTACAGAGCAGGTAGCCTGTCCACCAGCAGCCAGCCTCTGGTTGTTCATGGTGACCCAAAGATGCCTGATACAGGACGAATGCATCAGGGCTGCTGCCAGGAGCTCGGGCATTCACCGGGCCTGGTCTCCTCCTGCTTCTCTCTGGTCAGTGACACGGTGATGAAGTCTTCTCTCCAATTCATGGCCTTTGTCACCTCCCTGATCCAGCAATGGATGGAGAACCACAGGATGTTGCTGATGCTGTCTGCTCCAAACTGGAAGTAACCACTGCCGTAGATTTGAGAGTGATGATAATCTTCACAGCAATTGGCAGCATCACCCTCACCCTGCTGTGCAGCTATTGGTCTGGTTGCAGGAAGTGGCATAGTTCAGTAACTACCTCCTTGCTGAAACAAAACTGCCTCAGACGCTGCTCCTGGCTGAGATGTAGGGTGGGATTTTATGGCCCCACCCACCACCCACCAGGATCGTCCAGTCCTGTCGAAAGTCAATGGACTTTTGGCTGGGCCGCCAAATTTCCCACGGCAGCTCCTGCCACGATGGGGCTGGAAGATCCCAGCTGCGGCTAGGAACAGTGCTCCCTGGGTAGAACCTTCAAGTGAGAGCCTTCCTCTTCCTCCCTCTGTGCACAGCTTCCCCTCTCTGCTGCCTGTGTTAGATGTCCCTGTAATGCTGCAGTCCAACAGGGACTGCAACTATAGACACCATTGGTGAAAGCAGGCTTTTTACTGACAGGCCTTCTAATCCCTTGACCTCCTAGTCAAAGAGCAGCACCATTCCTTCATAAATTCAAAAATCTTGAAAAAAAAGTTATAAAAGCCAGTTATGTGCCCACTGTGCGTGTTTTCGTTGCATTGTTGTCACGTCTACAGTAGCGGCCTCATAGTCAGGCTGTGCCAGTTGGGCCACACTGGAAATGTCCGACCAATACTTTTTTGAGTTTTGAGCTTTTGTGGCGCCAGCACTAAATTCTTGGCAAATATTACTCAATGGTAAAGTTCATAATTTTTGAAAATTTGAGTAATGTAAATTCGGCAGTTCTTAAATAGGTAGCCAGAGTGCCAACCTTCTCGGTGTCAACGCAATCGTGTTAATGCCAGCATCATGCTGGCATTAACCTGCCTTAGCTTCCAGTGGTATAATGTCAGCAGCCACAAAGAAACCATTTGCTCTCTGTCCTCTGCTCTTGGCTGAGGGGAGGTTTCACAGAGTCAAGTTGCTGTCAAAGAGAATGGATACCACTGAGAAAATCAGAGCATGTGAAATGATTAATAAAGCTCATTTGACAAACTGTAACTAAGACACGGAGCCTTCTGCCTAATGATAACTATGAAAATACCACAGGCAAATAAGATTACCATCGCCCACTCCACCATTCCCTGAGAGAAAATCCCAACGGCTTCAGTAAGACTGGAATGTCCGCAGGAACTGGCACCTCTGTCAAATCTGTTCCTTCCAATTACTGTGATGTTTACAAAGACCTGAATTGCTTTATTTTAGTGGAATAGCTTTATTCCCTATAAATTCATTTACTATTCATCAAACATTTTCTACAGAAATTCTACAATTTTCACCCACAGTATTTCAACTCAGTTCTTGCTTTGCAATATTATGTTCTCATTTTTGTTTGACATCCTGCAATTAGTTTAACATTGCTTCCTCAGTCTTGGCACAGGCACAATTGCATAAGTGACAGCCAATCGCTGACTCATTCCTCAGGGCAATGCCTTGACAAATCAGAGTCAAGCTGCCTGGTTTAAATTTTAAACAATGCTTGGCAGTTAACTGTCAGTCACCATCATTGGTGCATTCTCCAGGGCAACTCCTCTATCAATCAGAGTCTATTTGCCAACCAATCTGCACTCTCTTCACATACAGTATAAATTGTTGTTTTCCCCTTGTGTTGGCATTCTTGTAAAGTGTCCAGATGAGTGCAAGATGAAAAGCTTTGACATGTCTCTTTTTCAGCAATTGCATGTAGCTAGAGATCGCTTCAGGATACGAATCCCATAACGTGAATCAAGTACAACAACATGCTTGCATTTATGTAGCACCTTTAGCACAGCCGCCTTCGGTGGAGCAATTAAAATTGAGGATTAAAATAAAAGGCAAGGGGTAAAATTCTGAGGTGTGCAGCGATCACGGAGGGTTGTAGGGCTCGAAGAGGTTATAGAGAAGGAAGGGACAAGGCCATGGAGGGAATTGAAAGCCAAGATGAAAATCCTAAAATTGAGGCATGGCTGGACCAAGAGCCAATGTAGGTCAGTGATTAAACACTGTGGATGAAAATATATTCCTGTAGAAAATGTTTGATGAATAATGTAAGAATTTATGGGGTGATGGGTGAACAGGATGACACATTGCAAAATATAATTACAAAAATGTTTTTTTTCTCCGACTCATTAGATCACCTTTCATCATAGTGGTAGATTTTGACTTTGTGCAATAGTACAGAACAGGTGAAAGCAAATCGGCAACTTGTCTACATCTTCCCCTAGAAATAAAAAAACGGAGTACCCACTCGCTATCACACACTCTGTATTTTCAATCAAGTTCAAGTCTGTTACCAAGCCAAAATCGCCAAACCTTGGAGCCGGTGTCTTGCCCTATGGTGTCATTTATCTCTGTGGGGAGCAGGCCAGCATCCACTCTACAGCATGAATAATGTGGAAAGTTTACCCAAGAGAGGAACCGTAACACAGTACAATGTTCTACTGCCACGGCATGATGTTTTGATGCAATACATTGCAACAGGGTTTTGTTTCAGAATGTGCTTCACAGCAATGAGTATTCTAACAATATGAACAAAGAACAAAGAACAAAGAAAAGTACAGCACAGGAGCAAGCCCTTCGGCCCTCCAAGCCTGTGCTGATCATATTGCCCGTCAACTAAAATATTTTGCACTTCAGGGGTCTGTATCCCTCTATTCCCATCCTATTCATGTATTTGTCAAGCTGCCTCTTAAACAACACTATCTTACCTGCTTTCACCACCTCCTCTGGCAGCGAATCCCAGACACTCACCACCAAGTAAAAAACTTGCCCCGCACATCTTCTCTATAGTTTTCTCCTCTCACCTTAAATCTATGTCCCCTAGTAATTGACTCTTCCACCCTCGGAAAAAGCTTCTGACTATCTACTCTGTCCATGCCACTCCTAAGTTCGTAAACTTCTATCAAGTCGCTCCTCAATCTCCGTCGCTCTAGTGAGAACAATCTGAGTTTCTCCAACCTCTCCTCATAGCTAATAACCTCCAGACCAGGCAGCATCCTGGTAAACCTCCTCTGCACCCTCTCCAACGCCTCCATATCCTTCTGGTAATGTGGCGACCAGAACTGCACGCAACATTCCAAGTGTGGCCTAACCAAGGTTCTATACAGCTGCAGCTGACTCCTCAGCTTTTATACTCAATACCCCTGCCAATGAAGGCAAGCATGCCATATGCCTTCCTGTCTACCTTATCCACCTGCATTGCCACTTTCAGTGACCTGTGGATCTGTACACCCAGATCCCTCTGCCCGTCAATGCACTTAAGGGTTCTGCCATTTACTGTATAATTCCTGCCTGTATTAGACCTTCCAAAATGCATTGCCTCACATTTGTCCAGATTAAATTCCATCTGTTATTTCTCCGCCCAAGTCTCCAACCGATCTATATCCCGTTGTATCCTTTGACAATCCTCTTCACTATCTGCAGCTACTCCAACCTTAGTGTCATCTGCAAACTTACTAATTAGCCTAGTTACATTTTCCTCCAAATTATTTATGTATACTACAAACAGCAAAGGTCCCAGCACTGATCCCTGCGGAACTCCACTAGTCACAGGTCTCCATTCAGAAAAGCACCCTTCCACTGCTACCCTCTGTCTTCTATGACCAAGCCAATTCTGTATCCATCTTGCCAGTTCACCTCTGATCCCGTGTGACTTTACCTTCTGTACCAGTCTGCCATGAGGGACCTTGTCAAAGGCCTTACTGAAGTCCAAGTATATAACATCCACTGCCCTTCCATCGTTGATCATCTTTGTCACTTCCTCGAAAAACTTGATCAAGTTAGTGAGACACGAACTCCCCTTCACAAAACCATGCTGCCTCTCACTAATATGCCCATTTGCTTCCAAATGGTAGTAAATCCTGTCACGAAGAATCTTCTCCAATAATTTCCCTACCACTGACGTAAGGCTCACTGGCCTGTAATTTCCTGGATTATCCCTGCTGCCCTTCTTAAACAATGGAACAACATTGGCCATTCTCTACTCCTCTGGGACCTCACCTGTAGCTAGTAAGAATACAAAGATTTCTGTCAAGGCCCCAGCAATCTCCTACCTTACCTCCCTCAGTACTCTGGAGTAGATCCCATCTGGCCCTGAGGACTTATCTACCTTAATATTCCTCAAGACGTCTAACACCTCCTCTTCTTTGATCTCAACATGATCCAGGCTATCTACACACTCTTCCCTAGACGAATCGGCCACTAAGTCCTTCTCTTTGGTGAATACTGATGAGAAGTATTCATTTAGTATCTCTCCCATTTCTTCTGGCTCCACACACAGATTCCCACCTCTGTCCCTGAGTGGGCCTACCCTTTCCCTGGCTACCCTCTTGCTTTTTACATATGTATAATAGGCCTTGGGATTTTCCTTAATCCTGGTTGCCAATGACTTTTCATGACCCCTTTTAGCCCTCCTGACTCCTTGCTTAAGTTTCTTCCTACTTTCTTTATATTCTCCATGGGCTTCATCTGTTCTCAGCCTTCTAGCCTTTATGAATGCTTCCCTTTTCTTTTTGACTAATCTCACATTATCCTTCATTATCCAAGGTTCCTGAAACTTGCCATGCTTATCCTTCATCCTAGCAGGAACATGCCAGTCCTGAATTCTTATCAACTGACGCTTGAAAGCCCCCCACATGTCAGTTGTTGATTTGCCCTCAAACATCTGCCTCCAGTCTAGATTCCTCAGTTCCTGCCTAATATTGTTATAATTAGCCTTCCCCCAATTAAGCAGCTTAACCCGAGGACTCCTGTTATCCTTATCCACCAGTACCTTGAAACATACTGAATTATGGTCACTTTTCCCGAAATGCTCCCCTACTGAAACTTCGACCACCTGGCCGGGTTCATTCCCTAATACCAGGTCGAGTATTGCCCCTTCCCTAGTTGAACTATCTACATATTGTCATATCTACATAAGCCCTCCTGGATGCACCTTACAAATTCTGCACCATCCAAACCCCTAGCACTAAGTGATTCCCAGTCAATAAGGGGAAAGTTAAAATCACTCACCACAACAAACCTAATGCTTTTACATCTTTCCAAAATCTGCCTACATAACCGTTCCACAATCTCCTGCCGGCAATTGGGAGGCCTATAGTAAACCTCCAACATTGTGGCTGTACCCTTCCTATTCCGGAGCTCTACCCATACTGCCTTGCTGCATGGGCCCACCGAGGTGTCCTCCTGTCGTACAGCTGTGATATTCACCTTAACCAGCAGTGCAACTCCCCCACCTCTTCTGCATCCCTCTCTATCCTGCCTGAAACATCTAAATCCTGGAACATTTATCTGCCAATCCTGCCCATCCTTCAACCAAGTCTCTGTAATAGCAATAACCTCATAGTCCCAAGTACTAATCCAAGCTCTAAGCTCATCTGCCTTGCCTGTTATACTTCTCGCATTGAAACAAATGCATTTCAGACCCCCAGTCCCACTGTGTTCAGTAATTTCTGCCTGCCTGCCCTTCCTCTTAGTCCTACTGGCCATATTCACTGGTTCCCAGTCCTTTATTTCACCTACTGACCTATTGCTCTGGTTCCCACCCCCCTGCCATACTAGTTTAAACCCTCCCGAGTGACACTAGCAAACCTCACAGCCAGACTATTGGTGCCCCTCCAGTTTAGATGCAACCCGTCCTTCTTGTACAGGTCCCACCTGCCCCGGAAAAGATCCCACAGATCCAGATATCCTCCACTATCTGTTCAGCCACGTGTCCAGCTGCATTAACTTCCTATTTCTAGCCTCACTGGCACGTGGCACAGGCAGTAATCCTGAGATTACAACCCTAGAGGTCCTGTTTTTTAACTTTCTGCCTAACTCCCTGAACTCCCGCTGCAGGACCTCATCGCTCTTCCTGCCTATGTCATTAGTACCAATGTGTACCACGACCTCTGGCTGTTCTCCCTCCCCTTTCAGAATGTCCCGTACCCAATCATTATAATGTGCTTCAATATATTTCTTTGACAAAACTTCAAAGAATGCGTGTCCCCACACCTTCATTTTAAAAATAACTTTAATGCAATTTCTCTTCTAGAAAGGAGGAAACTGAGCAGTCCCCCAATACAGGTCTTTAAAATTATGTATGGGTTAGATAGGGTAGACATAGGGAAGACATGTCTACCTGGGGGAAGAGTCCAAAGCTAAGGATCATAAATATAGGATAGTTACTAATAAGTCTAATAAGGAATTCAGGAGAAACTTCTTTATCCAAAGCGTAGTTAGAATGTGGGACCTGTTGCCACATGAAGTTGTTGAAGCAAGTAGCATGGATGCATTTAAAGGGAAGTTAGATAAACATGTGAGTGAGAAAGGAATGGAAGAATCTGGTGATAGGGTTTGATGAATAGAGGGAGTGGAGGTTTGCGTGGAACATTAACACTGGCATAGCTCAGCTGGGTTGAATGGTTTGTTTCTTCTGCAATACATTCTATGTCATTCTGTGCAAAAACCCATCAACATGGCTGAAATTAAATCTACTTATGAATTTTGATCTTTTTAAATACTAATTACAATAAATAGCTTGCAAAATGTTAATATAATATGATTTATCATCCTGGTAGAGACCGGTAACTTTAACTTTCAAGAGATTTGAATCCCCAGTGACTGACTCAGAGGATCACATGACAAGATTTCACATTTTAAGACTTTTACTGTAAAAAAAAGCTAAAATCAACATTGACTAAACATTACTTAGTAGGCAATTAATACACTAAACTACAGTAAAGATGCCGCCTTTAACTTCCTTGCATGACCAAAAACCCAGCCCCACATTTATACATTACACAGCGCTCTCCACAGAGTTGTAGTCTTTACAGGAACCAGTCCAAAGTTACTCCCAGCTTCCAACAGGCCCGCTTTTCCATGATTCACTGAGTTGTAATGTCCTGAGTCCATTGAAAAACATTTCCCTCAGACATTTCGCTCAGTCTTCTGAGAATCCCCAAACCGACTTCCAACAGTAAAGTCCCCTCTGGTGACTCTTTCCCCTGGCCACGCCAGGGTGAACCTTCCAGTGTCCTTAAATCCTCAAACGTTTCACCTCTTTGACCAGAGATCGAGCTCCCACCTGCATTCTGCAGGATGGCTAACAGAGAACAACCCTTTTTCCCCTGCTGTTTGCAGCAACTGCTATTTCCCTGTCTCTCTCTCTCCAGGATGCTCTCTCTCTCTCTGTCCAAGGTCTCTGTGTCAGCAAATCTGAGAGTCTGTAATTCTTTCCATAGCAAAGCCAGCTGCTCCTTTCATTGTGTGCAGATGTGAAATCTGGCAATTGGGTTTCAATAGGACTTGACTTGGGCCCCCTGACCACATGACAACCAGCTCAAATAGACTTATCACTAGGCAGAATTAGTGAGAAGTCCCATTTTAGTGGAAGCTGTAGCCATCCATCTTCACTAGACCTTGAATTAAAAGAGGCAGTTTAAAATATAACCATCTTATAAAACATAATACTCATAGCAGAATGTACAACATGAGGAATGAGGCAGCAAATTAATCCTCATCCTTACATCTTATAAATCACTTGGTTTTCCAGATTTTCTCAGCTAATAAGGCCAAGGTGCTTCATTCTGCAGTCAAGCTTTCTCAAATCTGAACACAGAAGCAAAATACTGCAGATGCTGGAAATCTAAAATAACAACAGAAAATGCTAGAAATACCCAGCAGGTCAGACAACATCTGTGGAGAGAAAAACAGAATTAATGGTCTGAATTTTCCCCCCGTTGTGGGTGGGCACATATGGGTGTGCTTCCGATTGGTGCCCCGATTAGATGTGCGGCGCCATCTTACATGGGTGCGCCAATTAAGGCCGCAGGGAAGCGCTATGCGGGCGGGAGGAAATCCCAAAATTGAGAGCGCACTCATCTCCCTGAGGCTAAGTGCTGCCTCAGGGAGATCAGTTCTAAATATAAAAAAGCTAAAAATAGGAAAATAAAATTTCCCTTACATGTCCCCTCATGTGACAATATCACATGAGTTGGGACATGTCCATAATTTTTACACAATCTTTATTAAATTTGTTTAAAGCCTACACAAAACCTCACCCACTGATGAGGTTTCATATTTTTTACTATTTACCGCCAGGGCTCCTGGCCTTCCCATCAACCTTAGGGTTGGACGGGCAGGTCCTTTAATTGCTTAATTGACCCTGTCAATGGTCTCAATTGGCCATTGACAGGTCGGCGGGTGCACAGCTGGTTTTGCTGCTCTCCAGCCTTGCTGAAAATTGAAATGGGGCGGGGTGACGTCGGGGGTTCCGCTCGACATCATCCCGCGTCATTTTACGCATCGGCGAGCGGGCCCCACCCCCCCCCCCCTGCTCACCGACAGCAAAATTCTGCCCATTAAGTCTGTTTCTCTCCATACATACTGTCTGACAATCTGACTTCCTAGACCCGAAGCATCTCATGACCCTCTCATCTGAGCCACATCAACATCCTATGTCCCGTGCTATAACATAGCGGGAATACCTTGTATCAGTAGAATAAGTAGGAGATCGCTTAAGTAAGGCACTATGGACTGACACCTGGGTGATAATTGGTTTGTATACTAATCCAGTGATTTATAAACTGCTTCAAACTCTTATGGCAGGACTTTCCCCACGAGCTTCAGGACCCCGACATCGTGGTCAAATGGAGGTCAGAAACCTGCCTCTGTGGGCAATAGACACCCAGCTGTGATTTTCCCTGAGTTGGCCAACGAGTGGCCAGAGGCTGGCTTCGCCACCCAATTAAGGAATGTGGGGGGGCGCTTGCAGCTAGAGGGCCAATAGGACACCCTCCAGCACTGAAGAAGCAGCAGGCTGCCTTTTCAGATAAGTTAGGGAGAGCGCGCCTCAAGATAAAGGCGCCCTCTCTCCAACTTCTTAAATTGCTAAATGAAAAATAGAATTAGCAGCCAGGCAGGGGAAATCCTTCCACAAGTCAGCCTACAGCTTCCACAAAAATCAGTGAGTTGTGGACAGCCTCAAAGCCCGCCTGAAGCACCAACCTTCCCCTGTCTACCCCCATGAGGCCTCCTCCAGTTCCCTGATGCCTCGAGGTGCCTGGAGGCTGACTGGGAAATTCCAGTCAGCTTCTGGCAATAGGCCTTTCAGCAGCTTTAATTGGGGCCTAAAAATTCAGCCCTCAGTGTGCCGAGTTTTCCTGGAGTAACCGTTGAGCCTGCAGTCTCAAGTGGCATGAAAGTCAATGTTGGTCTGTTGGCAGAAACAGTTTATTGGAGGATGATAGGAGTTGGAGAGATGTGGGCATGACTGTTAATCTGGAGAGGGTGCATTTCAGTGAGCTCTGGTTGCAGGCTGGCATTGACACCCTAATGCTGCTCTGCTGTTCTCATTGCCAATGACAGGGAAGCTATCTCGCTGGAGATGAAGCGACTAAGTTTGGATGGGTAGGAGTGGGAAGCAAGTCAAACAAGCATATGAAAGGAATGGCGAGAAAAAGCCACCAGCCCCTGGCACCCGGCCCAGCCAGTCAATAGTGCAATCTTGCTCAGTGTTCACCCTAGTCTTTTGTCTCAAGGAGATAGTCAGGCATTGCATCACCAGATATGTCTGCGAATAACATATATATACTTTAAATAAGGTTTAAATGAAACTCACATTACAAACATTCTGAATTGCCTAACATGACAGCTTTTAAATTATGAGGCTGTGTTTGCCTGCAGTCTCTCCAACATGAGGACAATACCCATTTAATCCCCTTGATTTGAGTCAAAAAAAGAAAGCTGAAAAATAAAAATGCCAATATTGAATGTCAGCTTGCAGGGGTAGCACAGACGCTGCATAGCTGGGATGTTAGACTTATTTATACTAATTGCCAAATGGTTCTGATTTGAACAAAGACTGTGACCATCGAAATAGCTTATTGCTTATAGCTGCAAATAACGACTAAGCAAGATGCTGCTGGAGCCGAAACACTGAGCGTTTACAGGGATCATTAGGGGAAATGAAGTAGTGCATGTTGCCTCCGTGGTAGTTACTCCGCTGACACTGGTGGCTTTTGGTGCAATTGATTCTCATTTCGAGATGAATCAAAACCATAGACATGTAAAGAATAAATTGTCTAGTGAGTCACTGGGGAGCAAATTAAAAGGAATTACTTACTTTAGATTTAGTTCCACCTTCCTATGTTAATGAAGTTTGAGGTCCTGGCATGGTATAAACAGAATCCCTCATGAGACTCCTACAGAGAATTGTCTGTCCCCAGTCTAATGAAGGAACAGGTTCAGCTGAATCATAATTCAGTCAATAAATATGAAGAGCCTTTATTAAGTCTTTTATTCTTAGCAGAAAGAACATAACTGCATAGTTATTATGAAATAATGGAACGTTTTATGATTTCCCCACAACATTCATCATGCTGTATTGATATTTAACCTCATATCCTAAGACTGCCTCACAAATCAGCAGATTCTTTAACCCGACAACATACAGGGGAAGCTTTCCTCCCTGTAATTATGTGTAACCAGATCATTCTGTATAAAACGGTTTGATTCCATTATACAGAGACCACAGAGAAAATCTTCCCACAACGCGTTTTATATGGACCCTGGGGGTCATGATATTCTAACTCAAGTTTCATTGTGCAATTTTTGTGAGAATAATGAAAGGGGTCAAATTTGTTTTGAAAATGGAACATGTATTGGATATAAATGTCATGTATTAGTAAAGATATGAGGAATGCATAATCTAAAGCCATTGGTAATGACAGTTTTCCTATTTACATTGTGGCTGTATATATTAGGACATAGGAACAGTTTGTAAGAACATAAGAAATAGGAACAGGAGTAGGCCATTCGGCCCCTTTATCCTGCTCCGCCATTCAAAAAGATCATGGCTGATCACCTTGTGCTTCAAATTCCACATTCCCATCTACCCCCGATAACCTTTGATTCCCTTGCCCAACAAGAATCTATCTACCCCTGCCTTAAAAGTATTTAATGACCACATTGCACCATCTTCTGAGGCAGAGAGTTTCAAAGTCACACAGCCCTCTGAGAGAAAAAAAATTCTCCTTATCTCTGTCCTAAAAGGGTGACCCCTAATTTTAAAACAATGGAGGAGGCCATTTAGCCCCTCAAGCCTGTCCTGCCATTCACTGAGATCATGGTTGATCAGCAAACTAATTCCCACGTACTCTATTCCTAGCCCTGTAATAGTTTAAAAGGAAATAAATGATGGACTTATGAGTGATGGACGTATCAGTGATGGAGGCCATAAAAGTGGTGAGAAGGAGCAAGAGTTCAGGGCCATAAAAGTGGCGAGAGAGAATGAGAGTTCAGGGCCATAAAAGCAGTGAGAGCAAGCGGAGTTCAGGGTCAGCCTCTATTACGCAGTTTGAGTGTTCAGAGCTGTGTATAGAAACAAAATCAAGGTGTGACATCACAGACAAGTTGTAGGTTGATTGGCTGGTGAGTGTCACTGCTTAGGGACTGAGTCGATACAACTGGTAGATTAAAAATGCTAAAAATATTAAGTATTAATAATGAGTAACAAGTGAGTAGCTGGTGAGACTTACCTTTTACTTTTAGGTAAGTTTTATTACTACTGGTAAGGTAAGTATTAGTAGGATTTATCAGCATTAGAAAGGTTTATTAATAGTAGTTAAAGTTTATGAACAGCAGAAAGGTTTATTAGTATTGATAACGTTTGTTAGTATTGGTAAGGTTTATTAACGTTAGCAAGGTCAGCTATATTTAGAAAATGGCAGGGCTGCTCCAAACTCTAGCATGCACATCATGTGCTTTGTGGGAACTCCAAGACACTTCACATGCCCTGGATAAAGATTTGTGCAGGAGCTGTCACCAGCTGTAGCAACTTGAGCTCTGGGTTTCGGAACTTCAGCAACAGTTGGTGTCACTGCGGTGCATCTGTAAGGTTTGCACATTTATAGATGCAGTCATGCCACAGTTTAAGAGGATGCAGGGAGAGAGGGAATGAGTGACCACCAGACAGTAAAAAAGTAACAGACAGAGCAGGAGTCCTCTGACTCGATCCCACTCTCCAACCAGTATTGAGTTCTGAATGCTGATGAGAGTTCATCTGGGGAATGCAGCCAGAGCCAAGTCCATGGCACTACGGGTGGCTCAGCTGTACAGGGGGGTACAAGGAAGTCTGGAAGAGCAATAGTGATAGGCGATTCGGTAGTTAGGGGAATGGGTAGACATTTCTGCGACTGCAGATGTGAATCCAGTAAGGCATGTTGCCTCCCTAGTGCCAGGGTCAAGGATGTCACCGAGTGGCTGCAGAGCACCCACAGGTGGGAGAGTGAACAGCCAGCAGTCCTGGTCCGCATTGGTACGAATGACATAGGCAGCAAGAGGGATGTGGTCCTGCTGTTAGATTTTAGGGAGCTAGGTAGGAAATTAGCAAGCAGCACCTCAAAAGTAGAAATCTCCGGATTACTCCCAGTGCCATGCACAAGTGAATATAGAAATAGAAGGATAAAGCAGATGAATGAGTAGCCGGAAAGTTGGTGCAGGAGGGAGGGCTTTAGATTCCTGGGACACTTGGACTGACTCTGGGGGAGATGGGACCTGAACAGGGAGACGGGTTGCACCTAAACAGAGCCAGGACTGAGATACTTGCAGGGTATTTTGCTAGTGCTATTGGGGAGGGTTTAAAATAATTTGACAGGGATGTGGGAACCAGGAGATAATATCAGAGAGGAATACCAAGATGCATAGAATACTGGGGAGACGGATAGCACTAGAATAACGAATAGTAGGTTAACAGGTGAGGCCAGAATAAGGGAGAAAGTAATAAAGTCTAAATCAGGGTTGCTGAGTTTGTATGGGAATGCATGGAATGTGGTAAATAAGACTTGTGAGACAGATAGCCATGCAGAAGTACAATGTTGCTGCTATAACAGAGACCTGGCTCAAGGAAAGGCAGGACCTGCAGGTGTTAAGGAAATTACACAGAGGGACTTTAATGCCCGAATATGGACTGGGATAGTGGTAGTGTAAAGAGCAGCGAGGGGCAAGAGTTCCTAGAGTACGTTCAGGAAAATTTTCTACAGTAGTATGTCTGCAGTCTAATAAAGAAGGAAGCACTGCTAGATCTGGCTCTTGGAAATGAGGTGAACCAAGTGGATCAAGTGTCAGGAGGAGAACATTTAGGGGACAGTAATCACTGTATTATAAGGTTTAGGCTGATTATGGAGAAGGACACATGACTATCAAGAGTAAGATTAATTAACTGGGGGAAAGCCAAATTCAATGGAGTAAGAATGGATCTGGGCCAAATAAATTGGAATCAATCGTTAGCAGGAGAAACAGTATCTGAACAATGGGCTACCTTCAAAGAAGAGATAGTTTGGGCACAGTCAAGGTATATTCCCTTAAAAGGAAAAGGAACGGCAAAAAAAAACAGAGCTCCCTGGGTGAAAAAAGATATAGAAATTATGATAAAGAAGGAAATGTATGCTTATGACAGATGTCAGGTGGAAATTACTGAGGTTCAGAGGGGAGGTGAAAAGCAAATAAGAGAAGCAAAGAGTGAGTATGAAAAGAGACTGGCAGCTAACATAAAAGGGATTCCCAAACTCTTCTATAGGCGTATGAATAGTAAAATGGTGATAAAAGGAGGAGTAGCACAGATCAGGGAGCTAAAAGGGGATTTACACATCGAGTCAGAAGGCATAGCTGAGGTTTTAATTAAATACTTTGCATCTGCCTTTAACAAAGATGAAGATGCTGCCCAGCTGTGGTGAAAGAGGAGGTAATTCAGACACTGGAAGGGCTTAAAATTGATACGAAGGAGGTGTTAGACAGGCTGTCTGTACTTAAAGTTGATAAGACACCAGGACCTGGTGAGATGCATCCTGGGATATTGAGAGAAGTCAGAGAGGAAATTTCGGAGGCACTGGCCATAATTTTTCAGTCTTCCTTAGACTCAGGAGTGGTGCCAGAGGACTAGAGAATTACATATATTACATCCTTGTTCAAACAAAAACGATGTAAAGGTTAGTCCAGATACTACAGGCCAGTCACTTTAACTTTGGTGGTGGGGAAACTTCTAGAAATGATAATTCAGGACAAAATCAATAGTCGCAGGGACAAACAAATTAAGGAAAGTCTGCATGGATTTCTTAAGGGACAGTCTTGTTTAACTAACTTGCTGGAGTTTTTTGAAGGGTGGTTGATGACAGTAATTCTGATGATGTGGTGTACATGGACTTACAAAAGACGTTTGATATAGTGTCACACAACATACTTGCGAGCAAAGTTATAGCTCATGGAATTAAAGGGACAGTAGCGACATGGATACAAAATTGGCTGAGTGACAAGAAGCAGAGAGTAGTGGTTAATGGATGTTTTTTGAGCTGGGAGGAGGTTTGTAGTGGAGTTTCCCAGAGGTCAGTGTTGGGACCCTTGCTTATCCTGATATATAGTAATGGGCTAGACTTTGGTATACAGGGCACAATTTCAAAGTTTACGAAACTTGAAAGCATTGTGAACTGTGAGGAGGGTAGTTTACAACTTCAAAAGGACACAGGCACGTTGATGAAATGGGCAGACAAGTGGCAGATGAAGTTCAACGTGAAGTGATTTGTTTTGGTAGGAAGAACATGGAGAGACAATATAAAATAAATTGTACAATTCTAAAGGGAGTGCAGGAGCAGAGAGACCTGGGTGTACATGTACATAAGCCATTCAACGTGGCAGGAGAGATTGAGAGCACGCTTAATAAAACATACAGCATCCTAGGCTTTTTAATAGGGGCATGGAACACAAGAGCAAGGAGGTTATGTTGAACTTGTATAAGACACTAGTTCAGCCTCAGCTAGATTATTGCTCCCAGTTCTGGAGAAAAGAATGCTGAGAGATTTGATAGAGGTATTCAAGATCATGAGATGCCTGGGCAGAGGAGTGGGAAACTGTTCTCATTTATGAAAGGATCAAGAACGAGAGGGCAAGTCTTAAAATAATTGGCAAAGGGGGCGAAAGTGACGTGAGAAAAAACTTGTTCACACAGCAAATGGTTAAGGTCTGGAATGCACTGCCTGAGAGTGTAGTGGAAGCAGGTTCAATAGGAACATTCAAAAGGGAACGAGATTGTTGCCTGAAAAGTAAAAATGTGCAGGCTTACAGGGAGAAGGCGTGAGAATGGTACTAGGTGAACTGCTCTTTTGGAGAGCTGGTGCAGACACGTTGGGCCAAGTGACCTCCTGTAACTATAACAATAACGTGATTCTGTGACTTGTCGCTATGAGTGGCTTGGATCATGGAGAGATAAACACAAGTAATATCATAGAATCATAGAATAATGCAGGACAGAAGGAGGCCATTCAGCCCATCGAATCTGTGCTGGCTTTTTCAAAACACAATCTAGTTAGTTTCACTTCCATTGCTCTTTCGTACAGCAGCAAATTAACACAAAAAAGACAGCTAATTCAGTACATTGAAGTATGGTCACTGTTGTGATGGAGGGAAACATGGCAGCCATTTTGCACATTGCAAGGCCCCACAAACAGCAATATGAAATGACCAGATAGTCTGGTTTTGGTTGTTGGTTGAGCAATAAATATTGGCCAGGCCACCAATGACCACTGTGTAACTATAAAACACTGAAAACAAATTTTACATGGCAAAATCTTAGTTCTTGTAAAGGATATGTGACACAGATGCTTCATAGTTAAACTAAAATTAGGAATTCTTTCCTTCTGAATGTGGGCTAATAAAATTCATAATGAAATCAAAGTGGGGAGCCGGATTGGCTATTTGGTCTTTGTAGTAATTATAGTTTTGTTAAATGTTGGACTGTACCTTTAAGAATAATCCTGTGATGTAAGATCACATGCTCTGTGTAAATCAATGTGTAGCAACACGGGCTACCTGCACAATCAGTGTAGAGATAGAGATGGAGTTGAAAGCACATGTGTAGTTGCTGCTGGCTGTATTATAAATAAACCTAATGTTTCCACTTAGAAAGTTGTCTGCAGATCGACTCTATTACAATAGGCGACTTGGCCACATTACAACAAACTGGTGATGAGAATAAATCAGGATAAATCGAGGTAAATTGGAATCGGTCCTGTGGCTCGCCCAGCCGATTGTGAGTATAAATGTCCATTTAAAATAACAGAAAATGTACTCACCCAAAATGCTACAATTTGGTAGAATCAACCACTTTGAGCCAACCACAGATGATTGGTCTCAGTATATACAACACCTTGTGTTCTTCTTTCAAGTGAACGAAATAATGGGGCAGGAGAAGAGGCGAATGATCCTCTGGAGTACTTGTGGGAGCAAAATCTACAGATTGATTCGAAGTTTGACTGCACCAGATTCGATGAATTTCGGAGGATTGGTGGACCTCGTGAAGGGGCATTTTAAACCCAAACCCTCAGTCATGATGCAGAGGTTCCGATTCAATTCGCGAAGTAGAGCCCCGGGTGAGATGATTGCTAGCTATGTGGCGAATTTGAAGCAACTAACGGAACATTGCGAGTTCGATAAGACACTGAACGATGTGCTCAGATAACGTTTATTATGTGGTGTGAAAGAAGACACTATTTTTGGAGAAGGCTGCTGGCTGAAGTGAATCTGGATTTTAAGAAGGTGTTAGAAATAGCGCTGGCCATGGAAAACACTGTAAAAGATTCACAAGCAATACAAGGGGCACAAAATGGTGCCATACTCCAAATCGGGTGGGAACAGTCAGCCGAAAGTGGCAACAAAAAGTGATACTCCATCACAAAGCCAGAAACAGCCATCGCTAACCGAAAAATAAGAAGAAATAATTTAACAGCTAAATCGAAGAACAACTTTAATCAATGTGGAAACAATCAGTCATTTATCGACTGGCAGTTTAAAAAAATAGAATGTTACTTTTGTCACAGAAGTGGACATATAATAAAACTGTGCAAAGAGAGATTTAAACAGCCTTGCAAACAACAGAAGAAGCCTGTGGTAATCTGATGTGTAATGTACCTTTAAGAAGAATGTTATAATGGAAGATCACATGATCTTAGTATCCAATAGCAGAGTAGCGCAGGCTGCCTTAGTAGTCAGTAGTCAGTAGTCTAGAGTCTGTAATGTAAAGACAGGGTTTGAGTTGTAAGCACACAAGTGTAGCTGCTGAGTTCCTTTGTAAATAACTAGAATTTGTTCTGCTTCAGAACTGTCTGCTAAACTACTCTGTCTATGGTACCAATTCGGCCATCCTGAAACAAGCGTGCAACCCAGACCCATTAGTCCAACTAAACTAGTGACCAGGATCTAACAAAGCCCAATGAAATTTACAGTGTAGGAGAGCCTGAAACAACAAATTCTAACATTTATTCATTGTTTAACAGGAAAGTTGATAAGACAGAGCTAATATTTGTTACATTACAAGTGAATGATAAACCAGTAAAAATGGAAGTAGACACGGGAGCTTCCACTACTATAATTGGAGAACATACACTCAGATATTTAAATAATGGTGAACATCAATTACATTTGGGACAAACATCTGCCAAATTGAAAGTGTACACAAGCGAAGAAATCCAAGTAAAAGCTAAACGCAGAGCAACTGTCCATTATAGAAACCAATCAGCACAGCTACACATGGTGGTGGTAGTAGGTGAAGGGCCAAGCCTTTTTGGACGAGTTTGCTTAAAGGAGATTAAATTAAACTGGTCCAAAATCTTCCAGTTGAGAGCAAATGGGCTACCAGAGCTGCTTAAAAAGTATGCCGCCGTCTTCAAGGACGAACTGGGAAAAATCCAAGGCCTGCAAGCCAAGATTTACGTGGATCCAGAAACAACCCCTCACTTCATGAAAGTAAGACTGTTGCCATACACCCTGAGGGAGAAGGTTGACGTCGAGCTGAACCAGCCAGGGAGGCTGGGTGTCATAAAAGCGGTTCAGTTCTCAGAATAGGCAGCATCCACAGTCCTTGTCTTTAAACCAGACCAAAGCGTCTGAATTTTGTGGGGACTATAAACTAACGGTCAACAGAGCAACCAAACTGGACAGGTACCGCATTCCAAAAATTGAAGATCTATATGCCATGCTAGCAGGAGGGACAACGTATACTAAGCTTTGCATGAGTCCCGCATATCAGCAATCAGAGTTGGATGACGCCTCCCAGGAATATATCACAATTAATACCCACAAAGAGTTCGACCAATATATACACTTGCCTTTCGGTGTCTCCTCAACTTGTGCCATCTTTCAGAGGACAATGGAAAGCTTACTGCAGGGAGTCCCCCAGGCTGTAGTCTATTTAGACGATGTGCAGATAACCGGATTCACTGAAAAGGAACATTTAGCTAACCTAGTGGAAGCCCTAAAACGCGTTTTACAAGCAAGAGTGTGACTGAAGAAGGAAAGATGCACTTTTCAAGCAAAGGAAGTAATCTATTTGGGCCACCGGGTAGAATTTCAGGGGTTACACTTGGTTGAAGAGAAGGTGAAAGCAATAAGAGAGGCACCTGCCTCTCCATTCACTGCTAAGAAAGAACCAACGTTGGTCTTGGGAGGCACCCTAAAAAGAAGCTTTCATGAAAGTGAAACAACTCTTACACTCATCCAATCTGTTAGTGCATTATGACCAGATGAAAAGCTTGGTGCTAACATGCAATGCGTCTCCCTATGGAGTGGGAGTGGTACTATCTCATAGAATGGACAACGGCACAGAGTGGCCAATAGGCTATGTACCCAGGATGCTTGCCAGAGGTGAAAAAGGTTATTCTCAGATTGAAAAAGAAGGTCTGTCGCTCATTTTTGGTGTAAAAAAATTTCACCACTATGTGCATTGCCGGTATTTCGCGATTGTTTCAGACCACAAACCATTGTTGGGTTTGTTTAGCAAGGAAAAGGCTATATCGCCCATAGCCTCAGCAAGAATACAATGATGCACCCTAATTTTGGCAGTTTATGAATACAACTTTGTGCATAGGCCTGGCATTCACATTGCAAATGCCAATACCCTGAATCACCTGCCCTTACAAGAGAATGACGAACAGGTCCCAGTTCCACAAGAACTCATTTTACTGTTAAATTTTCTTGATTCCTCACCAGAATGTGCCAGACAGCTCCGAGACTGGATGAGTCGGAACCCAGTCCTATCTCGAGCATGAGACCAAATGTTACATGGTTGGTCCCAGGAGCCAATCTCCAATTAAATGAAACCATTCTTGAGCCAAAGACACAAGGTGAGCAGTCAAGGCAGCATTCTATTGTGGGGTGCATGGGTAATAGTTCCTCCAAAGGGAAGGGAGCCACTTTTAGTCAAACTACATGGTGCCCATCCAGGGATCTCCTGAATGAAGACCATAGCACGCAGCTACCTATGGTGACCGGGGATGGCTAGCAATATTGAAATGTGATAAAGCACTGCGTGCAATGTCAGCAACTGCAAAAGTTGCTGGTGGCAGCCCCATTGCACCCATGGGAGTGGCCTGGTAGAACCTGGGTGCAGCTACGCATCGACTACATTGGACTCTTCCTTGGAACCATGTTTCTACTGATTATAGATGCCCATTCCAAGTGGTTGGGTGTTTGTAATGTGAAGTCACCAATGTTGGGTGCTACAATAGAGAAACTGCGCCAGAGCTTTGCCATCCATGGACCACCAGAAGTAGTCATATCTGATAACAGCACTGCATTCATGAGTGCTGCGTTCCAACAATTTATCAGCCTCAATGGTACCACCCAAGTAAAGGCTGCATTGTACCATCCGTCATCAAACGGACTGGTGGAAAGGGCATTTCAAACTTTTAAGGCGGGCATGAAGAAGTTAACAGGTGATTCATTGGAGACCAAGCTTGCACCCTTTCATTTTCACTACAGAATGACCCCCCACACAATGAAAGGAGCAACACCTGCAGAATTGTTGATGAGATGCCGCCTTAGGGCAAGACTGAGCCTAATATTTCCAAATTTGGAGGGGAAGGTGGAGAAGATTCAAGGAAACCAAGAAGCTACACATGACTGGCATAGTTGTGAGAGACAATTTACTGTTGGAGAAGCATTATATGTAAAGAATTTTGGTGGAGGACCAAAGTGGTTACCGGGTAAAGTAAGTTCAGTGACCGGTATTAGGAAACGGAGACTGTTTAAGTAAGTTATAGTTATATTTGTAGGTGTTAGGAATGAGTTTTAGCTTTAAAGTTTAAGTTTGATTTGTATTTCTGTATCTGGTTGTTAAGAAAGGTCAAATGGAGTTTTAGTTTCACCTTAAAAGGCTGCTTGCATTTCTAATGAGACATTTATGATCCCTATAAAGTAAAAGTAAACACAAGATTAGTAAAACAGTGCTGTTGCCTAGCAACAGGAGGGCCAGATAGGCAGGTTCCTCCCACAGACATACACACAAAAATAAAGAAATAGCAGTTTTAAGTTCAGTTGAAGCCAGGACCCCAGAGAGACTGGACACTGGGAGAGGGAACTGCAGATTTCCCAAAAGAACAAAAAGGTCCCAACTGAAGAAAAAACCCAAAAATCCAGGAGAGTGGAAGAGGAGAAAGTCCAAAGGAGACCTTGTAGTCAAAGGAAGGACAGGAACCTGGGAAAAGATCCTGTTAAGTGAAGTTAAGAATGAGGGGCAGAGAGAAAGGCTACATTTTCAGATTTAAAGAGACAAAAGCTGCAGAAAGGAGATTAGAAAGGGCACCTGGGTGTCCTCGGGCTGGCATGGACAAGATGGGCCGAATGGCCTCCTTCCGTGCTATAAATTTCCTATGGTTCTATGGTTCTAAAGTGAGAACTGCTTGCAAGAAGCGAGAAGGTTCAAAAAGACAACTGAAGGGCTTTAACTCTTTGCAATGTGAAGCAGTGGTATACTGTTACGGCTGAGTTGGTGAAAGAGAGTGCATGGAAGACAGCTTGAATGCAAGTGCTGGCCCAGGGAAGAGGAACACCAGAAGGAGAGTTCAAAACCCTGGAGGTGAACCATTGTGGAAGGTACCTGAGAGAAAATGTCAGTTTGGGAGACGATTCTAAGGTGAGGTCTTGGGAAGTGGAGAGTGGAAACCCTTGTGTGAAGGACAGAATTGAGTGAGACTGGTTGGCTCACGGTGTGACAAGCGTTTGGGGGAAGTTGAGGAGGGATCCATTGCATCTGGTTGAGATGGCATCTGTCACTTGAAGTGTGGTGTGTCTGACCACAGGGTGCCATTAGTTTACATGGACTGGGCACTTATTGTGTACATTAAAGTATAAGATAGCTTTTGTGACTTGTGTTATCCTTACAAATCTGTATATATCTGTAAAGGTATAGTTGTGGGTAAAGGAGAATTGTAATATAGTTCATCTTTTCTTGTTGATAAATGTTCTATTCTTTTGTAAAAAGTTCATCAGCTGACTCCTGTGACTCTGTTCAGTAGCTACTCTCCACGTATTTAAACAAACAAAATAAAAGTTCTGAAGAAGAGTCATACGGACTCAAAACGTTAACTCTGTCTTTCTCTCCACAGGTGCTGTCAGACCTGCTGAGTTTTTCCAGCACTTTTTGTTTTTGTTTCACATTTCCAGCATCTGCAGTATTTTGTCTTTATATTCAAATAAAAGTTAGGATCTATCAGGCCGGGTTCGACCCTGGCATCAGGCTTGTCCAAGGGTAATCTCAGCTGGGGATCAAAACACCAGACCATTATCATACCACATGGAAGTGGATGGCCGGAAAACGCGTAAGCATGTGGACCATTTAAGAAAAAGAGAGATACCACAATAAAATATAGTTCCACATGTAACCATTACTGAACCAGTGCTTCCTGTTGAAGATGCTCAGCCAAGGACTGACATGTCTGATGTCTCTATCGGGGTGGAAGACACTGAACTGCAAGTGCCCACCGAGGTACCTGATGTTCATGCAGTTCCAGAGAATGTGGTTCCTGAAAAAGAATCTGAAGTTGTGGAGCTGTGACATTCCACACAAATCGGAAACCACCTAAAGGACTGAACTTGTAAATTTCATGACTTGTGTAAATATTATAATGTCATGAGATAAAAATACTTATAAATATAATATGTACAGCAAAGTTAAAGGGGGAGGAATGTAGTAATTATGGTTTTGTTAAATGTAGGACTGTACCTTTAAGAATAGTCCTGTGATGTAAGATCACATGATCTGTTAAACCAATGTGTTAGCAGCATGGGCTACCTCCACAATCAGTGTACAAATAGAGATGGAGTTCAAAGCATACATGTAGTTGCTGTTGGTTGTAATGTAAATAAACCCAGGGGAGAATTTTCCCTCCAGCCGGGGGGCTGTGTGGGGGCGGGTGGGGGCAGGCATGGACCCGATCGGTGTCCCCAATCAGATCTGCACCACCATTTTATGTGGGCAGGCCAAATAAGGCCCGCCCGGCATGACGTGTGCCCGGAAGCGCTGGGTGCTTCCTGTGTGGGCGGAGGGGGGTTGGTCGGGGGGGGAGGTTCCCTGAGTGAAGGCCAGCACAGTAATCTCCCTGAGGCACAGAGCTGCTTCAGGGAGATTAGCTTAAGTTTCCAAAATTTTAATAAAGTCAAGAATAAATTTCAAGACGCTGTCACATGAGCTGGGACATGCCAAAGAACATTTATGAAAAAATTTATTTAATTTATAAACCCTTCATGAAATCTCATCCCGCCCGTGGATGAGGTTCCATGAAACATACAAAGGCCGCCAGGGTTCTTCGCCTACCCACCAACCTTAAGGTTGGACGGGCAGCTCAGTTTATTAGTTCAATTGATTTTTAAATGGCCCTACTAGGCCTTTGACAGTTCAGCAGGCATGCAGCCATCCACCGAACTGAAAATCTAAATGATGCGCGGCGACATCGGAATGCCCGCCCAACATCACCGCGCGTCATTTTATACCTCGGCGAGCAGGCCCCGCCCCCTCTTGCCGAGCCAAAGATTCAGGCCCTCATGTTTCCACTTGGAAAGCTGTCTGCAGATCAACTCTATCACAAACAGGTGACTCGGCCACACTACAATGGTCTTCATTCAAACTGAGACATATTTGCTCTACGTTTCCCTTGTAGAAAAAAAGATTTCTATCTCTATAGAATCTGTCATTACCTCAGGATATCCCAAGACACTTTCCAGTGTACTTTTCCGGCATAGTCACTGCGGCAATGTAGGAAATGCAGGAGACATTATGCACAGCAAGCTTCCACAAACAGAAAGGAGATAATGACCAGATAATCTCTTTTAGTTATGTTGGTCAAGGGCTCAATTTTGTCCAGGACACCGAAGAGAAATCCTCTGCTCTTCTTCAAGATGGTGTCTTGCGATCTTTTATATCCACCTGAGAGAGCATACAGGGCCTCATTTGAACACGCCACCTGAAAGGCAGCACCCCTGACAGTGCAGCACTTCTTCAGTACTAGATTGACGTGTTAGCATAGATTTTGTGCTCAATTCACTGGAGTGAGAATTGGACACACAACCTTCTGGCATAGACGTGAGAGTGCTACCAACTGAGCCACACGTGATACCCAAGAGCTTATCTGGCTTATTTTGGGATTCAACGATGCACACCTACAAGGTGCCAAATTTAACTTAGTTTAACCTGAGTTAGCTAATCCCAAAGTGTAGAAGGGCTGGATGCTGCAGAAGGCTTCTGACCCTTTGGGTTAGCAGAGCCAAAACAACCACCCAAGATTCATACTTCTTGATCCGTATCCACCAGTGTCTGTGTACACAACAATCACAATTTTCTACTTTTGTATAGTCCTATCTGCATTTCTTCGGCCATTTGAGTGAACAGCTGAGAAAATCACAGGCTGGTGAGCATAGAAGTGAAGAAACCCTGAACACAGTGAGGATAGGATCAATTATAATTTTTAAAAATTCATTCATGGAATGTGGGCTTCGCAGGCTGAGCCAGCATTTATTGCTCATCCCTAGTTGACCTTGAGAAGGTGGTGGTGAGCTGCCTTCTTGAACCGCTGCAGCCCATGTGGGGTAGGTGCACCCACAGTGCTGTTAAGAAGGGAGTTCCAGGACTTTGACCCTGCGACAGTGAAGCAATGGTGATATATTTCCAAGTCAGGATGGTATCTGAACTGGAGGGAAACTTCCAGGTGGTGGTGTTCCCATCTATCCACTGCCCTTGTCCTTCTAGATGGTAGTGGTCGTGGGTTTGGAAGGTGCTGTTGAAGGAGCCTTGGTGAATAATGCTCCTCTTCCAACGCTGATGGTCAAACATGGATCTCGCATGAAGAACAGTCACATGAGCAATGGGTTGGACAGCACAAGTACAACAATAGTCCAGAACAAGTTGGTACCTACAGAGAGGTGAAATAGGAAAATCCCACCTCTGCCTCTCCCCCTCTCCCCCCTCACTTAAAATGCTGCTTTAAACTTATGGCCAGGAATTTCCTCTCAGCAAATTGGGGGCGGGGCCCGCTCACCGAAGGGAAAACGATGCGGGATGATGTCGAGAGGAACCCCCGACGTCATCCCAGTCTCTTTAAATATTCACAAAGGCGGGTGGACAGCGAAATCAGCTGTCTGCCCGCTGACCTGTCAATGGCCAATTAACCTTATTAAACACCCTGCCCAGCCAACCTTAAGGCTGACGGGCAGGCCAGGAGCCCCAGCGGGCTGCAGGTTATTAATGAAATTTCATCCACTGGCGGGATGAAGTTTCATGTCCGTTTTTTAAAAATTTAATACATTTTTATGTGCTTATTATTAACATGTCCCATCTCATGTGAAATTGTCACATGAGGGGAACATATTAATAATTTTAATATTTATCTATTTTTAGAGTTTAATTACCTCTCACTAATCTCCCTGAGACAGCACTTTGCCTCAGGGAGCAGTGTGCACTTTGACAGATGGGGATGCCCTCCTCCCCCACCCCAGCACAGGAAGCGCATAGCACTTGCTGTCGGGCAGGCCGCTGTGTGGGCCTTAATTGGCCCGCCCACTCAAAATGGCGGCAGGCCCTGTTTCAGCGGCGGGGGTTGGCTGCCCGCTCACCACCGAGCCGGTGGGGCCCAGCCGCCGGCCAAGGGCTAAATTCTGCCCCATGTCTCTAACCAAGCATTTGATCACCTGACCTTCTTTGGCTCCCATCAATATCTTTTTCTCTGATTAACCTCCTGTGAAAAACCATGAGTCATTTTACTATGTTAAAGGCGCTATATGAATGAAAGTTGTTGAGAAGATTTGCTCCAAGAAATGAATGCAACACAAGTGCACTTAAAATTGACCTATCTTTCCTCTTCTATCCAAACTAACATGTTGGTTGGTGAATGGACTTCCTTACAGTGGGCACACTGCAGTAGAGTATCTAGTGACCTAATTAGTGCCATCATCCCCTTTAATAATGGTTACCTGAGATCAAAGTCTAATATAATTATATATAAATAATATGCTTTTTTAGAAGTCTGCTTCTTGTTGTAAAGGAATGACTGGTAATCCCCTTGAATAGAAAAGATTAAGGAGCTATCTAATTGGGATGTCTAAGATAATTAAAAGACTTGATAGGATAGACAGAGGAACAATTTCCTCAGGTGGCGGGGGGGAGTCCAGAATAAGGGGGCATAATCTTAAAATAAGACCAGACTGTTCACGGGTGATGTCAGGAAGCACTTCTTCACACAAGAGGTCATGGAAGTCTGGAACTCTCAGCACCAAAAAGCTGTGTTAAGGCTGGGTGTCAACTGAAAATTTCAGCCCAGAGGAGAACAGATTTTTGTTAGGCAAGTCTATTAAGAGGCATGAAACCAAGGCAGGGAGATGGAGTTAAGAAATTAAAAAAAAAACAGAAGATGTTGGAAATCCAGCAGCCCGTGGAAAGAGAAACAGTTAACATTTCAGTTCCGTGACCTCTCGTCAAGGGTGATCAACCTGAACTGTCAATTCTGCTTCTGTCTCCACAGATGCTGCCTGACCCAATGAGTATTTTCAACATTCTACTGTCTTTGTTTCAGATTTCCAGCATCTGCGGTATTATACTTTTGTGGGTGGGGTTAAGATACTTATCAGAAATGATCTAAATGAATGGCAGAACAGGCTCGATGGACTGAATGGCCTACTCTTGCTCCTATGAGACCAGCTCCTAGATGCTCACTTTGATGCCAATTTGGAGAGGTGGGGACAATGTGAATCGTGTTACAAGTAAAGACTTGATATTTTCAGCTGATGTGTCCACTCACTGGAGCAAATGGACTCTGGTATTGCAACCTATTTATTCCCTCCCACTCTTAGAAGTGTCCCACTCACAGGAGCCCATACCCTATAGGGCACAATGATTGCCCCATATACCCAATAAAAACAAATTTGGCCACGTGCAAATAATTGTTTTTATTAAACTGTGTCCAGAAAAAATACGTACTTTGATTTTATTTCCTTTTTGATGATTTGAGGCTTAAGCCTCTCCAGTATTTATAAGGCCAGTCAGGCAATGCTATACCCCAGCTGTTTGAGTTTTAATGAGAAAACCAGGACAGAAATGGAAATTGCCCCAGTGCACAATGGTTCCTAGTGTGTTAGGCCCCAGCATGTGTCTGTGACTAATACACACTGTACATTCCGCCTAAGACCTAATCATTACATACAATGGTGGGAGGTGGGGGTGGGGTGGTGAGGGGGGGGGGGAGAAGAAAAAGCATTGCTGCTGTCTGTAAATGGCATTTTCAGAATTTCTTCTAAGGCAAAAAAACTGATTAAAAGGACATATATGCAGGGCTTCCTCCGAAATATGACAGTTTCATTGTCTCTTTTTGTGAACTGCCATTAACATCTGCAAGCCATCCATGGACTTATTTACAACATCAAGAAACTCACCTTAATTAGAACCAGCTCGAAGAAGGTTATTAGCTGCGGTTTGACTTAAGTGGATATCTTTCCAGGAAGCTGTAATTTCAGTTTGCCCTCAGGCAGCGCATAACTTTTTTTTTCTCTCCCTCAGATATTGGCAAGAATCAAATATTGTGAGTACTTGTGGGGCCTTTTCCACCCATTCTAGATAAATATTTTTGGTGGCTCTCCAGAGTTCATGTTCTTTTATCTCAATTCACAAGTTTAACCAGCAAAAGAGAAGTGGCGTCTGAGCTCAGTTGCTATTTAAAAAAAGTAAAATTTTCTGCAGGCCTGGGGCCTTAGGCTTCACTGCAACCTGGGATTCTTCTCCATCTGAGAGGCTTTGCAAAGGCTGCTGGGGAATGAAATCAGTGGACATTGAGGTCATTTGAAGCTATGTAATGATACAGTACTATTTTTGTGCAAAGCACTATATAATTTTCAGGGTATTTTTTCAAGGGGGAGAGCTCTATCCATATGTGTGCACTCACAGACAGCTAAGTTTTCATTCGTATATAACTACCTCCTTTTCTTCTGCCCCCAAACATTCCACAAGTAAAAATGTTGCAGAAAGGAGAGACACGTTGTCGAAGCTTTTCACCTTGAACTTATCAGAGCAAGAATTGCAAGTCCTGATGAGCGAAAGGCTTCAGCAACGCAATCTCCCTTTTCAGCAACATTCAAGTAAAAGTGTGGATGGTAAAAATTAATGGAATTGAAAATTCCATTCATGAGAGACGGGATGATTTTAACTTTGGGGAAGGGTGCAAAAAACGGGCAAGATCAAATTAGCCATCCATTTTATGTCCTGCCTGATTTAGAGAGGCGGTTCTGATATCTACATTAGTCAGACAGCATTACTTACACACTTTGGAATTATCAACCATACAACTTCAATACCAAGATTACTTTAGGGGTTAAAAATGTGCATCCAAACTCAAACAAAGCAATATTCCAAGGAAAGAATTCCCATCAGCACCATTAAAACACCCATACTAATTCCTGGGCAATATTTTAGACGGGCGTTAACCCGTTTCAAACAAACAGCTTCACAAGGCCTCGTAGGAACAGAGGATGAGCGTGATTAAATTTTCTTCCTGTCATGTGGGGGAAGAGGTTCAATTAATGTTCAATTCTGTGCAAGTTTCTAATAGGAACTATGTCTGGGTCATCACACATGGTGATGGTCATGTCATTGGGGCAGGTACAATGCAAACAATGGAGAAGCTGGCACTCATTCTCAGAGCTTTTGGAAGTGATAAACCATTGGCCAAGTGATCATCATTTACACATTTCATGGGACAAATGAATACCAATTCTTCCCGCACTAGCACAAATTACTCTACTTGTGTGCCAGGTTCTCTGCTATATTGTATGTACAGTTCTCCCAGCTTAAGCAAGCTACAGGAACTAACAGATTTGCTGCTTGCATTTCCATTTATACTCAACCATGCTTTGCACCAAACAAGCTCAGCTGCTGCCTGCCTTGAGACATCTTGATGAGGAAAGAATCCGCAAAGCTTCTGACTTGTATTTTTCGATAAATGACGTCAAAGACATATATGCTGTCAAGACAAATGATATCAAAAGGTGGGAATGGAGCAGAAATAGCCCACTGAGGCCTGCCCTAAGTTACCTTGATGTAACTCTGCACCCCGTGACCCTCTATCTACCCCTTCATCCACTTCACCGCCTTCTCCCCACTTACCAATCTCACAGTTTCTTGTGAGAGATGAATAAAAAAATCCATAGGCCAAGTTAGAAAAAGATCTGGGAATTTTTTCTCGGAACTGCAAAGATGATCAAACAGGTTCCAGGACTCCATAGTTTTTTTTCTTCAATTGTTCACGGAATGTGATTACCCGTGAGAAGTTGGTGGTGGAGCCACCTTCCTCAACCGTTGCAGTCCTTGCACACCCACAGTGCTGTTAGGGAGAGCATCCCAGGATTTTGATCCAGCGACGTCGAAGGAACGGGCGATATATTTGCAAGTCGGGATGGTGTGACTTGGAGGATGTCCCCACGTGCCAGCTGCCTTTATTCTTCAGCAGTCAGCTTTCAACAATCTATTTCAACTTTTCAAAATTTGAGCATCCCAGGAGTACATTAACGTTTGAGCACTGTTCAGAGTTTCAGCTTAAGTAGTCTAATTTTCAATCATTTTAAAATTACCCTGTACTAAGTGTTATGACAATAACAATTATAAAGTACAATGTCAACCCTTGTTATCTATAAAGCTACTTTGCTTATTCAGGCAAAGTAAAGAATAAAGCATGAGGAACGGCACTCGCAAGTTTAGCTGTTCTTGCTAGGCATTTGCTGATTCTGCAAAGTCATGTCTGTGTTTCAGCATTGCATGTCATTACTTTGAATTTATTTCTGGAAACAGCCTGTGGAATTTCTGTGGGTCAGTATCTATGCTTTCAGCTTCAGACGGAGAAAGCTACAATTTTCTTTGAGGCAGAACTCAAATAGGATTCAAATTCAGGACTAACATTTGCATTTGATTGCTAATGATCCAACATATCAGAAAATTGCCTATATCATTAAACTTGGGAAAGCAGAGGCCTATACTTTACCAACAACCACTGAACCTGCAAATGAAATTCTACCTCTTTGTGTGTATTCCCCTAGAGATTGATAACCTATTGAGTACAGGTGATGTCCCAATGTGAGGTCAAGGCCAACTGTGGAAAGTTTTTTTTCACCTCCATTTAGAACAAAGTTGGCAACTCATCTTACCCAGAGTTATGAATAACTGTTATATTTTCAATCACAATATTTTATGCATTCCTGGTACTTGTGTGGGACATATTTGGGGTTCTGTATTAACGAGGAAACATTAAATAAGTACTAAAACAAATGGGTTGTGGTAGTCCTGGCTCAGTCAGTAGCACTCTTACCTCAGAGTCAGAAGGTTGTAGGTTCAAGCTGCACTCCAGAGACTTCCAGGCTGACACGCCAGTGCATTACTGAGGAGGTGCTGTTGGAGATGCCGTCTTTCAGATGGGACATTATCTGCCCTTTCAAGTGAATGTAAAATATGCCACAGCACTTTTTTAAAGAAGAGCAGGGGAGTTCTCTCTGGTGTCCTGACCAATATTTACCCTTCAACCCACATCACTAAAAAGATGATCTGGTTATTATCATGTTGCTGTTTGTGGGACTTTGCTGTCTGCAAATTGGTTGCCACATTTCCTAAAAAGTGTTTCTTTGGCTGTAAAGCACTTTGGGATGTCCTGAAAGGTACTATCTAATTGCAAAACTTTCTTTCTTTATGGTATGTGTTACTGTATAATTCTCTATAAATATTCCATATACAAAACCTGCACTTTTCAATAACTTTCAGTGCAGCTAAACCTTAAACCAGAAGATTACAGCCCTGCTGCAAATTGCTTTATACATTTATGTTGGGTACTCCAGGATCTAATGCAGTTTCTTACCTTAGCTGTAATACTCAGAGGGCATTGGCTTTTGGTTTCTTTTTTATTTAGCTAATAATGGCAAAAGACTAAGACCACAAAGCTCATAATGATCTACATTTAACTTCATCATTAGTTTCAATTAGTATGCTTGTTAATTCAAAACCAATTGGCAAGTAACCTGCTTACTACATTTCTGAATTGTTGATGAATGGGTATCCAAGTTGCCAGCAAATTTTCTGATCCAGCTTGCAGTGACACCTCTGCATCCCTCCAATTCTGATCTCTTGCGCATTTCCAATTTGCATCCGGGCCCTAAGCTATGGCATTCCCATCCCCATCTCTATAACCCTCTCTCCTCTTTTAAAATGCTTCTTAAAAGAGCACCTGTCCTAATATCTCTTTACATGGCTTGGTGTCATTTTTTTTTGATAATCGCTCCTGAGAAGCATATTGGGTGCTATGTGAATTCAAGCCATTGTTGCATTCTTTCCAATGTTAGCGATAGATCACAGAGGGCTTAATGCTTCATTAAATGATCATTTTTGATTAAATTAACAGTTTATAAAATCCAGCAAATGAATTCAAATGAGGTTCAAATTTAGACATTCAATAAACCTTCCAAGTAAAGAGATCAAAGAATTATTGTACAAAAAATGTCACTGACATTAAACCTGGGTAAACCTCTGTTCCCCTCTGCTACTTTAGAAACTGAATCTGAAAAATAAATCCGTTGATCCCTCCTCTCCAAGTTACGGACAATAAAATATAATCTGGGTTAGATTTATGAGCAGAGTATTATATTTACAGTTAAAATGCTCAACGACCTTCTGTTGCCTACCTGCCAACTTGTCCAGTACCCTACTGTGTAAACATTGATGCACGACTTTCACACGCCCTTGAAGGTCCTTTACATATTGGAAGAGGCTGGATAAATCCTCTCACTACCCCAGCAATATTAGGCTGTAGTTTTAGTCTGCCATTCCCACTCATTATCTCAATACTACAACTCAATATAATCTTGATCCTAGCCTCATTGCTCTTTGGAAACAGGCCATGCTCCTTCTCAAGATTCAGCTTAAAAATGAAAGGCATCATATTTGTCTTGTGACATAGCTACAAGAATCTTCTTCAGATCTTCCCAAAAGGTCAGCCAGATTAAAAATTTATCACAGAAGGATGTATAAAGAGCAGTGGAATAGCACCTTCTATTGGGAAATGGCGCATAGTTGGTAGTGTTGTGCCCACCATCCATTATACTCTCCCATCTGATATGCACCGCTTCCGATATACACCCCATCCAATATACACCCCATCCGATATACACCCCATCTGCTATATAAACCGTCTGATATACACCCTGCCCGAACGACAGCTGCCTATTTGATACACAAGCTGTTCGATATACACGTTGCCCGATATACCCACTGCCTGATACACAGTCCCCCATCTGATATACATCCTGCCTGCTATACACCCTGTCCGATATAAACTCCATCTGATAAGCACCCTGTTCAAAACACACCCTGTCCGATATACACCCCATCCAATATACACCCTGCCTGACACGCAGTCCCCTATCTGATATACACCCTGTCTGATATACACCCTCCCTGATACACTGCTTCTCCAATATACACCCCATCCAATATACACCCTATCCAATAAACACCCTGCCTGATCCATAGTCCCCCATCTGATATACACGCTGTCCGATATGCACTCCCTTGCCCAATATAATCTTCATCTGATATGCACCCTGTTCAATATACACCCTGCTCAATATACACCCTGTCTGATTTATACTCCTCCACTCAATATACACTCTCCCACCCAATATACACTCAACCTGATATGCACCCTGTTCAACACCGTGCCCAGTATACACTCCCCCGTCCAATAGGCATCATGCCCAATATACACTTCCCTGCCCAATTTGCACACCCCAATCTGAGATACACCATGTCCAATGTACACTCCCTCGCCTGATATACACTTCATCTAATATATGCCCTGTTCGATATACATTCTCCCATCCAGTATACACTGCACCTGATATACACACCCTGTTCGATATACACCCTGCCCGTTATACACCCTCTCCAATATACTCCCTCATCCAATATACGCTCCATCTGATATGCATCTTGTTCAATACCCTGCCCGGTATTCACTCCTCCGTCCAATATACATCATGCCCAATATACACTCCCCTGCTCAATATACATTCCCCTGCCCAATATATACACCCGTGCGAGATACACCATGCCTGATATACATTCCCCCGTTTAATACATGCCTGCCCTGCCTGAAATACACTCTGCTGCCTGATACAGTTCCTTCCAAATAATGATGTATTTTTGTGAAGCCTGGGTTTTGATTATCAGGATGGCTTCCTATTTCAAATGTGTGCTCATCGAATTGAAGGATGGCAGGAAAATGAAGTTTTTGTCATTGTACGCAATGAGAACATAAAACATCCAGGGATCAACGCGTTATTGGATATGAGGCTTCAGAGGGCTCGTTACCATCTTGAACCAATCACTGAAGAGCACCCCCTGCTGTAGGAATGTAACATTTCAATTCCTATTCCTATCACCTCCTATTTGCATGGCCTTCCTGAATAAGATTGCATAATTAATGCAAGATTATTGTCATTTTTGGTCATGGGCTCACATCCTTGGAGAATTTGCCTACACAGGCTTATTTGATATGAAGATCCTTTGTAACCTTTTAGCCATTATGACTGACTCAGTTTCATCCCAAGATCCCATGGGACAAAGGAGCCTGGAACTCACAATCCCTTGAGTTCCTTTGTAAGTGTTCCAACGTGACACCTTTCAAAATACATGCCCTCCTTCAGAGAACGCACAAGTTTTGTCTTGCTTTGAATCCTGAATGTTACAGAGCAGAATTAGAGGGAAATGCAGAAACTGCGAAATTGAATACCTGACTCATAAGAGGCAGGTGAGGAGTTCAACTGTTCAAGCTGCTTGTGGCTCAGACTCCCCTATCTCAGCCCATCATTTCCCTGCCAGGATGCTGCATAGTGCCCCTCACAACACCAACAATTCCACCTCAAAGTAGGAGGTAAACAAACTATGAACCATTGATAAAGGCAAAATACTGCGGATGTTGGAAATCTGAAACAAAAACAAAAATTGCTGGAAAAACTCAGCACAACTGACAGCATCTGTGGAGAGAGAGGCAGAGTTAATATTTTGAGTCCGTATGACTCTTCTTCAGATCTAAAGGAAAGTAGAAATGTGGTGAAATATATACTGTTTAAGGGGGGTGGAACAGATGAAGCTGGATAGAAGACCAGTGATAGGTGGTGGCAAAGAAGAGATTGCAAAAGATGTCATAAACGAAGGGTCAACTGGGTGTTAATGGTGGTGGTGCTGGCTCAAGGAGGTGCTAATGGTGACATTAAGAGTAGAAAGCAGAATGTGATAATGGCCGGATCAGAGTAAACTATCAACCACGTCCCATTTACACTCTTGTGTCTTCAAACACCTAATGTTGGAGCTATGCTGCTAAATTGTGCTGAAATTTGAAGTTCTCCAAACTTTTGCACTACTCAGCTGAGTGAAGATGGTGTCATCACATATTTCCTCAATGGCATCATCTTTCCATGAATGTTACAGGATTTTACAGCACAGAAGGAGGCCACTTGATCCATAGTGCTTGTGCCAGCTCCTTGAAAGAGCTATCAATAACAGCAACAATTGGTATTTATATTTTTAATGTAATTAAGTGTTTCTACGTGCTTCACAGGTGTTATCAAACAAGGTTTGACACCTAGCCTTAGGAGGAAACATTAGGGCAGATGGCCAAAAGCCTGGTCAAAGAGATAGGTTTTAAGAAATGTCTTAAAAGAGGAAATTGATGTAGGGAGGATAATGGAGGAAATTTCAATGTTTGGGACCTGGGCAGCAAAAGGCACAGCCACCAATTACAGATCAGTTAAAATCCGGGATGCTCAAGAGACCAGAATTAAAGGAAATCCTATAAGTTCCCCTCCTCTCTGAGCTCTTTCCCAATATCCCTGCATTTTTTTCCCTTTTCATGCAGATATCCAATTCTCTTTTTGAACATTTCTATTGTATTTGCTGCCACTCTCCTTTAGGGCAGTCCATTTTAAATCAAAATAATTTGCTGAGTAAAGCAATTTCGTTCCTCCCTCTGGTTCTCTTGCCAATTATCTTAAAACTGTGGTTATCGACCCTCCTGCTAATGGAAACAATTTCTCCCTTCGACTGTATCAAACCTCTTCATAATTTTGAACAACTCAATGAAATCTCCCCTGGACCTTTTCTGCTCTCAGGAGATTGATTCCAGCTTCTCTTGTGTCTTCCTGTAACTGAAGCTCCTCATCACTGCTACCTAGTAAATCTCTGCCTCTGCTCCAAGGCCTTTATAGTGTCCTTTTCTAAGAATGGGCATTGAAGACCTACTGCAGACCAGATTCTGCAAATGGTTGCTAACATTTGCTGGACAGAATGCTACAATTAGGCTTGATGGCTTTAACTAAATCAGAAACACTTTTATAGGAAGCATCGTGGGTATGATGGCTCCATGGTATTTATCATCAATGATCCAAGAAGAGAGAAAAGGAACTCCAAGACCAATTTTCAGAATTGCGCCAAGATAAAAAGTACATTCTTGTCAATGATTGGAATTATGGCAAAATAAATATTTCAGACACATTTTAGAACCTAGTCCCAACACAATAGATTTCTGCAGGAAATGATAAAATTCTGTTTCAAATGACTTCCCAAATCATGGTAATTTCAGTGTAACATATTACAGATTTACATCATTGACTGTGGGTGTCCTTGTAGAATAATTGAAGTCACATGTCTTCATGTGTAGCAGTTCAGTTTGGCATGACTGAAATCTCAAAGAAAGAAATTTCATTTAAATAGCACCTTCCAATACCTTAGGATGTGGCAAAGTACTTCACAGCCACTAAAGTACTGTTGAAGTCACAGTTGTAATGTAGACAAACAATTTGTAAAGAAAAAGGCCCCACAAATCTTCAAGTGTCTGCTATGGCTTAATTAATAGCACTCCTCCCTTTACATCAGACAGCTAAGGGTTCAGGTCTTGCTCCGGAGACTTAAGCTCAAAACCTACAGTATTGGAGGTGCTGTGTTTTGGATGAGATGTTAAACTAAGGCCATATCTGCCCTCTTGAGTGGATGTAAAAGATCTCGTGGCACTATACCAAAGAAGAGCAGCTATGCCTATTGTCCTGGCCAATATTTATCGCTCAATCGACATCACTAAAACATTAATGGTCATACTTGTGGAAATTTGCTGTGCACAAATTGCCTGCCTGTATTACAACAGTGATTACATTTAAATACATAATTGGTTAGAAAATGCTTTAGGAGGGTCTAAGTTTGTGAAAGTCACTATATAAATTCAAATCCTTCTTTAAAGTATAGATCATATAGACGACTGGATAATGCTTTTTCAGTGATGTTGATTGAGAGATAAATATTAGCCAGGATACTGGGGATAACTCCCTGCTCCTCTTCAAACAGTCCCATGGGACCTTTTACATGCTCCCAACATGGCAGACGAGGCCCCAATTTATCATCTCATACAAAACAAAATTCCTGCAGTGCAGCATTGCCACCAGCTTAGATTATTTACACACACATCTGTAAGCAAGCTTGAATGCATGACCTTCTGATCTTGAAACAAGAGGGCTACCACTGAGCCAAGAAACATTAGGCCATTTATCCTCTCAAACTTGATCTGCAATTTCATTAAAGATTATGGCTGATCTGTACCTCAACTCCATTTATCTTAGCTCATTATCCCTTGAAACCCTCACTTAACAAAAATCTATCTCTCCTGAAAGTTCAAACTCTTCGAGCATCCATAGCCTTTTAGAGGAGAATGTTCCAGTAGAAGGCTGACACTTACCCCGCTGATTTCGCAGATATAAGTTTTTGTTTGTTTTCAGTAAATGACATGAATAAAATATGAGCTTGGGGAATACATATTTCCAACTGATATGAGTATCATTTGATTAGTCATGACATATTTCACGCACTCAAATTACAGCTGATAATCCTTAAAGATCATATAGAAAATTACACTGGGTTTAAATGTTCCAATTTCATTGGACTGTGAGAAATGGGGATTTTTCACAATCTAAACTGCTGAACTTGCACAACTCTTCCAAATCACAGCTGCAGATGCCGGAATATTTGTGCACACTCAGCTACGATTATGAAGAAAGTCAGTAATGAGTCATGAGGTGTCTGGACAGAGTAGATTGGGAAAAACTGTTCCCATTGGTGGAAGGATAGAGAACGAGAGGACACAGATTTGAGGTAATTGGTGAAAGAAGCAATGGCAACATGAAGAGAAACTTTTTCACACAGTGAGTGGTTAAGATCCGGAATGCACTGCCTGAGAGTGTGCTGAAGGCAGGTTCAATCAAGGCATTCAAAAGGGAATTAGGTTCTTATTTGAAAAGGAAGAATGTGCAGAGTTATGGGGAGAAGGCAGAGGATTGGCATTTGGTAAATTGATCCTACAGAGAGTCAGCGCAGACACAATAGCTCCTTCTGTGCTGTAATAGTGCTATGATTCTGAGATTCTGTATTATTATGTACCATGAGGAACCTCCCAAGAAAGTAGTCACTCAATGCTTCCTAGTCTTCACTTGAAAATTGGTAAAAATCACATTTGCTTCCATATTTGGTGGTGGGGGGTGATGGTAGTGGGGGATAGAGCAGGAGTGGGAGGGGTGGGGGAACAAGGAAACTGAATATTTTTTTCCCCAAATCTATAATTAACAAGTAAGAGGAGTGTACAAGAATGTTTTTTTTTCACCTCCATCTGGTCACAATGATATATATCAAGAAGCCTTCTGGATCACATCAAAGATTTAAATCTATCTTTCTATTAAGCTGTAAATACCTCAAGCTGTGAACTGTACCAAATTTTCATGTCCCGATTTAGGATTTATCCACCAGTGAGATTTCAGCCATAAATACAAACCCATGACATCCAAATCCGTCAAACCCATTATAAAAATATATAAGCACCTGGTTCATAAGTCAGTTTTCAGCCCTTGCCAGCCGTATGTGGTCCATGGCCTATAGTTGGGAACAGTAGAGGTTGTAATCTGGGTTGTTCTCTGTTAAATCGCGCTAAGCCAATTTAGATGTGTTTGGTTCTTTTGGCTTGTTAATTGCTCGTCCCAACCCGCAACATATTTTGCCTCACTGATGTATGACTCCCAGTTATTAGCAGGATAATGGTTAATATCTCTAAACTGAGACTGTCTACTCAGTTGGTTTGCTGAGAATCTGAACCTACTGTAGGCAAGATACAATAAAGCTGGTGCTTGCCAAACTAATGGTTTTGTAACCTTTGCCAATCATTATTCAAGTGAGCTGATGAGATTTAAGACATACAAGAGTTGAAACTCAGTAAATTTGTTCAAATAAGCCTTGAAAAATCCACAATCATCTGATTCCAAATATTTATAAAATGCCCTAAATCGGAGAAATCCGATATCAGACATACACCACTAAAACTGCTGCACCCTAGATTGATTTGAAGGTCAGAGAAAAACTGCCTTGTTATAACATTCCCATGAAAGGGAATGCATTACTTGTCTTTATTTTCTCCTAGTTGTGGTTTAAGTTATTCCACAAATTACATATGGACTCCAGAAGCCAACATGTGACTGATCGATTGCATCCGTATTACAAAGAGGATTTTAGCATTAATCCAGGGATCCAAGAAGTTAGCCTGATTCCATTCATTAGAGCAGAGTCCTTAAAATTAACATCAGCTGTCCTTGACATCCTTAGTAAAATAAACAGTGATTCCACATCCTATCCGTTCCTGAGTCTACAAGATTCTTCCCTCACCGGCTTGGCTCTCATTGGTGTTTATATGGAAACACATGATTATAGTTGCCTTGTCTTCCTGGTCCTAAGATTTCATACTAAACCTCATAATGGCCACTGTTGGCAGAAAGAGGATGAATACACTCACTTGAGGTTTAGACAGTTTGTGAGAAGTTTGATTTTAAAAGGAAGTGTCCAATCTGCTCAGTGTCTCAGACATTCTTTGGTTATGTTCCAGTCTGAAGTATCGGAAAAGAATGGTCGCTAGTGCCACGCAAGTAAATTGAAATATGGGATCACCAATAGAGGCAAAAAAATTGAGGAATGAAGTAGGCCATGTAACATTAAATTAACCTGAGTTGGTTTCTTGCCAAGAAGTCCATGTTTTCCTCACTGAGAAGCCACAAGGCTCCTATCATTGTGGTCCGATGGAGATTTAAAGATGTCTTATACACACCTGCTACTTGCTAATTTTAGATTTGGGGAATAATTATTCAGTTTCCTTGTACCCCTGTTCCAACCCCTACCCCGCACCAACCACCACCCCCTAAAACATCGGCCTGAATTGTACCTTTGGCGGGCGTTTGTGATCAGCGGGCCTGGGAGCAGCTGGAAAACAGTCCCCCCGACCGCGATCGGCCCCCCCTACCGTGATTTCACGCTGGCTGGCCAATTAACGGCCCAGCCAGCACGAAATGTGAGCTGAAAAGCTCAGCACCGCCGGGGTGGGGGTGGGAAGAGGGCGGGCGATGATGTCACTGTGGGCGCGGGCGAGCACTGCGAGAGAGCTTCCTGATGGCAGACGGCTGCCTCTGGGAGCTGCAGACCTTCAAACGATCAAATAAAGGTCTAAAAAGCTGCAAGAAAATGTCCATGCTTCGCAAAGAAACACCTGAAAATACACCTCATAAAAATGCTGTCCACAGATATTTATTTTTATTTCATTTCATAACGGAGATCTCATCCCAGCCTTGGATGAGGTTTGATGAAAAATGTAAAGGCCGCCTGGCCAATTCGCCCGTCCGCCAACTGTAAGGTTGGACGGGCCACGAAAAATCGGAGACAATTGCGCTGTTAGTGGGCTTATTTGCCCGCTTAATTGAGTGACGTTAATTGAGACACGAGTGCGCGATGACATCAGGACACTTGCCCAAAGTCTTCTCACACAATTTTATGCCCGATCAGGTCGGGCATGTGCCCGCCCGTGGGACTTAAAATTCTGCCGATGGAGGCGAATATGCATGTGATTTTTACCAGTGCTCAAGAGGAGATTCAGAAGTATTGGGTGGCTACCATCACTCTGTGAACTGCAATATTGTAAGCAAATTAAAAAATTCAAATTGTGTTAGGAGAGCATACGTTTCTAGATATATAAACTTTGACTGTGGGTTACAATCTTTAATTCACCCCTTTCCTTTTTTATTTTACATAATATATCGTACTCCGCAGAAACCAAATGAGAAGACTGTCATGCATGTCAAGTGTGAATAATCGTGGCTGTTTTTGAACGTTTTATAGAAGCATTGCTGGTGGTCTTTATTTTAAACAATTTGGAACCACTGACCCACCTTAGAAAGCAGGAATTACAGCAAGAATTCCATAGTCTCACCCCCTCCCTAACTCTGTATCTCCTCCAGCCCTACAACTCTCTAGGATCTCTGCCTCTTGGGCATCCCAGATTTTAACTGTTCTACCATTGGTGACCGTGCCTTCAGCTGCTTAGTCCTAAGCTCTGGAATTCCCTTCCTAAGCCCCTCTGCCTCTCAACCTCTCACTCCTCCTTTAAGACACAACTTAAAACCTACCTCTTTACCCAAACTTTTGACCAGAGATTTGACCAATAACTCCTTATATGGCCCAGTGTCAAATTGTGAAACAACTTAGGATGTTTTACTACATCAAAGGCCCTATATAAATAAAATTTGTGGTTGGTAGCTATTTCTACAGACCAGAACTGTGAGCTTGGAAATGTGTGCATTTGATGGGAAGCAGTGGCCACCATGTTGACACATATGGAGAACAGACATTTGAGAAACATGTATGTTTTCCTAATTGAAAATCCAAATGAAGATTTATACGACAGAAAAAAGACAACTTGTATTCGAACAAAATTTAAGAACTAAACTGTTTTTAGTAATATCCAACAGAATGAGGTCAAATATGACCAGTGATTTATTGATGCTCCTTTTGGGAATGTTCTAATTATATAATACTCTGTCAGTTGTCCATGACTGCCTGATGATCAATTGTTCTTTATCTGTAATGTGGAATAAAATAAATGTTCCCACATATTGAATGCTCACGTTAGCGATAGAAAAGGACACAGTAATTAGGCTGCACTGTTATAACATTAGGTCCTTCCATTGTGCAGCAAGAAAGTATAAAAATGTCCCAGAGGAAAAGCTGGTGAATTCTATTACAACGAACTGCCGAATTACAGGCTAGTCGATAGGTGACAGGAGGCTGCAGGTAGACAGGCAGAGATTAATTCAAGGTCACTGCAGTAGAAACAAACATTGCCTATTGAATAAAGCATTAGGTCCTTGTCTCATTTTTTTTTGTTGGAATAAACATGTTTTTAGGAACATAGGGAAGTACAGGGCCAAAAAATACCATCTGTTCTGTCTCAAAAAAAATGTAAAACTCTTCATTGCCCACTCTGTCAAATATCTATAAAATTCTCCCTTTTTTTAACTCCATGCTGCCTGGATAATTGTTCCACACATTCACCATCTTCTATATAAAGTACTTAAAAATAACTCTCCGACAACCTTCCCTCTCCTTTAAGCTGAAGCTTGTGTTTTCTAGTTCTACAGTTTATGCCAAGCTCAAACATATTACCAAGGTTCAGTTTATTTATTCCCTTAAGAATCTTCAATAATATATTCCCTGCATCTTATCCTTCTATCTCTCCTGATAGCTCAGATACCTTGAGCTAGTATAAATAAAAACAAAAAAAAATGCTAGAAAAACTCAGCAGGTCTACAGCATCTGTGGAGAGAGAAACGGAGAAGCAGCTCTGAAGAAGAATCATGCAGACTTGAAATGTTAACTCTGTTTCTCTCTCCACAGATGCTGCCAGACCTGCTGAGTTTTTCTAGCATTTTTTTTGTTTATTTCAGATTTCCAGCATCCACAGTATTTTGCTTTCATCTTAGTTATTACCTTGAGCTAATGACCAGTTTGGTTGACTTTTCTGCATTAGCCCCAATTGGGTGTCCTTGCTGTGGCACAGTGACCAGACTGTACAAAATATTCCAGGTGTGGGAGCTTATAATTATCATTATCACCTCCTGGGGTTTGTGGTCCATCCCTAAGGCTATATGCAATCTAACATCCAGTCAGCCCCCCTTGCCGCTGCTGATTGCTGCATTTCGCTTCATTGTGCCCCAGACCCTTCCCTGTCCTGTCATTTAAAGCCACTTCATTTCTATTATCGCTGTTTCTTTCACTAGCCAAGGCATATTATAGAATCATACAGCTTAGAAGGGGGCCATTTGGTCCATCTTGCCTGTTTCAGCTCTTTGAAAGACTGTCCAATTCATAATACTCCCCCTGTTGTTTCCCAAAATCCCAGCAGGCTTTCTGACATCTCGTATTTTCCACATTAAGTTAAGAAAATTGGCACAGCCATTCTGAAATCTAACTCTGAAGGGCAGCTTATTGAATTCATAGAGCTCACTCCAGCTAACTTAAAACAAGTCAAAGATGAACAATTAATCTCAGTGGTAGCAAGTTCCACATTCCATACACACACTGGGTGAAGAAATTTCTCCTGAATTCCCTATAGAAATTATTAGTGACTAACTGGCATTTGTGGCCCCTAGTTTTGGTCTCCTCAAATCCTGATTAGTTGCTTTGTTTACCACCCAAACATCAATTCAAAGGGATCTATCATCACAGTTCTTGAGCTTGGGCACAATTATGAGAGGGAAAACTCAATATTGAAGACCATCTGAGACTTTAATTACCTCCCTACTCCCCTATTCCTTTTGCTTCAAATTTCTTCTGCAGAGTAAACGATCTCTTGCAGAGATGCTGAATGATAGGAATAAAAGATTTATCAACATGTGCTTTTACCCGTATGTCCTTCTTCTTGCTTATACTGACAAATGCATGTAAGAATTCACTGCAAAAAGCTGTTTATAAGTTGTTACTAGATAATGTTGAGGGACTAATTATCCATGAACATCTCATTAACATCCTTGAATCATATTGTTACCAAATACCTTCCTAGTCTTAATAAACATTGATTATTTACTTGCAGGAATAGGCCTTCACTGACTGCTGTCAGTTGGTAACACTCTTGCTTCTGAGTCAGAAGATTGTGGGATTATTCCTTCTTCGGAGACTTGAGCACAAAAATATAGGCTGATGCTCCTGTGCTGTACTGAGGGAGTGCTGCATTGTCAGAGGTGCTGTCTTTCAGATGTGGAAGCTTGTTGTGTGCTGAATTAGATACTGCACTTTCTACATTACAATAGTGACTACACTTCATAGAACTTCATTTGCTACAAAGTATTTTGGGACATTTTGAGGTCATGAAAGATGCTACATAAATGCAATGTTTTTTTTTGGTGTGTTCTGAGGTTTCAAAGTCTATCCCCTGACCTGAACCCCAAATAAGGAAAACAAGAGAGGATCATTCCAGAAAGCTGTTTCATTACACAACATCTGGTACAGTTTTGGAAGAATTTCATTGTGCTGGTTGTTTCGTGGACATGATCAATTCTGTTTTCTGTAGAGTACAAAAGGCCTAACCTTGCATGTTCTTCATTTCAGATGACAATGGCAAAGGAAATAGAAGCATGGCGGATGCTTAATCAGAAAGAAATGGATGGGACTCTGCTGAACTCAGTGGCTGTAAAAGAGACACAAGCAAAAGGCTATGGTTAAACAGCCTGGACGGTAGTTAGCTCAGGACCTAAGTAGGATTGTAGCAGCACTTGAAAAAGGTACAATCATTTTTACTCCCTCTTTCCCAGAAATTATTAATGTGCAAAGTTGGGACTACTCCAAATCCAAATAATTGCACTGAGGTCAAAGCCAATTTTCTTTGTATCCAAATGCATGAGTCCCAGTGGGGCTTCCAAAATATACACATAAATAATAATATTGAATATAATGATACAAATGAAAGGAAAATGTCTTTCTATTTTATCATGTGGAGAATTGGCAAAGAAGGAAATGTTACTTAGGTGAACTTGCAGCTAACACAGAGGGGAAACCTTACAGAAAGGCAGCCATTAATATTGATGTAAAGATTTCTTTAGTTGAATTACTTTGACATATACCTAAACATATCAAAATGATGGAGCCGGAATGACCTACTGTCACTCACAGTTGTGATGCCTTATGCGCTCTCCAGCCACCCAGAGCCATGTGAGAGGCAAAAAAAAACAAGGACAATTAGGGAAAAGGTAGTCAGAAAATTCCTCTTCAACTTTCTTTTTGAAACTAGTCCGGGAGACCACTCTGGCCCTGGTTAACATTACAAGGTTCCTACCCCTTGTGCAAGGTAAACTCCACACCCAATCAGAAACAGGACCAGCTCTCGCTTGAAGGAATTCATCAGACGAACCACAGGTCCACTATTCTCGCGAAAAGAAGAGACACTTTACATCTAACCTAGTTCTGTCCTAACATTACTCATAATACCGACCCCCCCCCCTTAACCTATTCAATCGAAACAGTTGGTCCACATTTCAGCCACATAGCTCCAACAAGCGAGACCCATAGATACCAACTTGGGAGAGCAACCCTGGTGTTAATATTGCTGATGTAGTAAGCACCAACCTGGGATGATTATCTTTTTTTCCCTCACCAGAGGATGGGACAGGTTCAATGCCAGAGCTTGCTCATGTCCACATTGCCAGTTGAAAAAGTAGATTGAAATTGTCTCTGCTGTGGAGACTCCCTTTACTAAGCTTCAATATAAACCTAACTGTCCCAACAGTTTCTGGTCAGGCACCCATTTCACTCCCTGCCTGATCTTACTGACCCACAGGGTAGGTTAGATTACAACTGACTACTGGGGCTTCCTGGGATGTAGGACATCTGAATTCACTAATGACAGCTAAATTGCATGTGGGCCTCAATCCTGTCCCTCCAGTGTTTCTCAAAAGTGAGTACACGAGAGTGAGATTTTAATATTTTGTGTGTAATGAGTGAAATGGTACCTCCATAGGAATTTACAGAAAGGAGTAGATTCCACACCACTGACAGGGAGAATTCCTTGCTTTAAATTATGTCATATTAAAGAACGTGTTACAGAAAGTTGGCATAACGGTACCATTGGATCACTACAAACTTTTCCCCAGCCAAACCCACTCTAATTTACCAGGGGGTGAATTTTCCGGTTGGCGTGCATCCTCATGTCACCGAGCGTCATTTCGATTTTCAGTTCGGCGTGTGCGCCGCCAACTCAGCTGCACGGCCGCTGAACCGTCAAAGGCCTGTTTAAAACTAATTAAATCAATGAAATGAGCTGCCCGTCCAACCTTAAGGTTGGAGGGGGGCAGGCGAAGAGCCCAGGCAGTCTTCGCTTCTTTCATGGAACCTCATCCGCGGGTGGGATGAGGTTTCACAAAGTGTTTATAAATTAAATAAATTTTTAAATTTATGTCCCTTGACATGTCCCAGTTCCTGTGACACTGTCACATGAGGGGACATGTCTTAAAATATTTTCAATTCTTTATTTAAATGTTTGAACCTTAAACAAGTCCCCCTGAGGCACAGATTTCTGCGTCCTGACGCACGCATGCGCACAAAAGAGCACAGGCCAGACTCAGGGAATCCCTCCCCCCATCCCATCTGCACAGGGAGCGTTCAGCGCTTCCAGGCGAGTGTCATGTTGGGTGGGCCTTAATTGGCCCATCCACATAAAATAGGGGCGCGCACCCAATCGGGGGCACCGCACAACGCCCCTGATGGGGTGGGGGGGGGGGGGGGGGGGGCGGGCAGGGGGGATTCAGCCCCAGGTCTCAAAAGTCATCTAAATAGGGCCAGCTGTCGTCCTCATTCAGATATTTGACATACAGCAGCAATTCCAGGGATTACCGATATTACATGCACAAGTGGAACTGTACATCCTGATCCTAAGCCAAGTGTTGATGACATTCTTCACTTACCAGCATCTGACCTTATTGTAGAACAATTCAATTACTTTTAGCTCCTTACATAATTATCAAAATAGTGAATGCAAGGGACAATCGGTGTGGCCCAATCTGCTAGGACATCTCTTTCCAACTCTGTAGCATTGCCAACCTGCATTCTTACTCACTCCCACTGTTTTGAAACCCATTATGTCAGTGGCTCCAAGCTTGAATTATTTCAACAGTCTCCTTACTGATTTCGCAAACCCCAAGCTACATAGAGTAGACTCATACAAAATTTTGCCCCCTTTCCCCCATGTTTTAGGGCTTCCTGCCTATGACCTTGTTACATCTCTCCCCAGCCTCATAAATCTTGTTAAAGCTTACTCCTTTGGTTGGTTCTGATAATTCTCCTTCCTAGTTCCTGAATTTGCGCCACCTCCATTGTGAAGTACACAAGGAGTCTTTGCTACCTTAAGGATATGTTTGGAAATGTAAGTTTCTGTTGGAAAATGACTCAGAAAAAGGATCTAAGTGGATATTGAATAGAATGGAGCATGTCTGTGTATTTTTATTGAGTTTGGTAAATAAGAATGTTCTCAGTGAGCCCCCAAGTGCCAAGCTGTCAGTTGAGAGATGAGCTGTTTGATCCCTGTCCATTTGAGTTTTGCTAATGAATTAGAGTTATTATGACATGGTGGATTGGCAGCAAACACAACAGCAGACCTCTGTGTCTTCAAAAGCAAGTCTTCTATTATCAAACTTCCTTTAATTCATTAAGTTCAACGTTTATTTCAGCTCTCATTTAATTGCAAGCAGCACAGAAACTTTGTGTCAGGTAGCGGGAGAGTGGGTGGGAAACGGAGTGTAGATCTGTAACAGCATCATGGGAATAAAAAGCTCCTTTTAACTAATATTTTTTTTTTGAGAAATGCTGAGTTCAAATGCTACCTCACTGAAGTAGGGCTCTGATTATAAAGGAGCTCTGAATCCATGAAAATGCTATTCAGGAAGTATGAGCTGACAGCTGTCAGAATGTGCTACCACTTTGACTGAGTGAGTGGTAAGTGTAAGAATTGTGTTTAGAAGGTGTGGAAAGGTTCTCCATGATTATATCAGAAGGCTAAGCCTTAAAGCTGACAGATACATTCATGTCAAAGAGGCTGAGGAATGTGGCCATAGCTGGTGTATGCAGGAAGGGCAACCAGTTGACCCCATTGATAATATTCTCACCTCTGATCGGAAACTCACGGCTTTCAGTCCAATAGCAGGGTGTCAAACTGTAATATAGGCTGACACTCCAAATCCCTAGTGATGGAATGCAAGCCTTTGATGAAGTATTAAAGAATATGTAGCACAAAAAGAAACCATTCAGTCCATCATACCGGCTCTTTGAAAGAGCTATACATTTAACCCCACTCGCCTGCTTTTTCCCCTTACGCTTGAAAATTTTTTCTCAGGAGGGATTTAATATTTTATTGTATTCATTCTGAGGAGGTGAGCATCTTTTTTTTCCCCCTTCCATGAAAGTGAGTGTCACTGGGGACAGCATTTGTTGCCCAACTCTAATTTCCCTTGAACTGAGTGGCTTCCTTGGGTAGTTAAGAGGCAAACCACATTGCTTTGGGTCTGGAGTCATATGTAGGCCAGACCAGGTAAGGATGGCAAATTTCCTTCTCTGAAGGGCATTAGTTGTGGGCTTTTTTATGACAATCAATGGTAGTTTCATGGTCATCACTACTGAAACAAGCTCTCAACTCCAGATTTATGAATTGAATTTCAATTCCACCAGCTGCCATGGTGGGATTTGAAACTGTATTCCCAATGCACAAGCCTTTGGATTACTAGTCCATTGACATCACTACTACACCACCATCTCCCCCCTCATAGATGGTGGACAGGCTTTGTGAAGTCAGGAAATGAGTTACTCACTGCAGAATTCCCAGCCTCTGACATGCTCTTGTAGCCACAGTGCATAATATGGCTGATCCAGCAGTTAATGTCTAGTCAATGGCGTCCCCCAGGACGTTGATGAGTATTCAAAATAATGAAGGGATTTGATAAAGTAAATAGGGAGAAACCATTTCCACTGGCAGGAGGGTTGGCAACCAAAGGATTAGGACAAGATAAATTGGCAAAAGTACCAGAGAAGAAATAAGGAGAACTTATTTGACATGATGAATTGTTGTGACCTGGAGTGCACATGTTGAAAGGCAAATTCAATAGTCACTTTCAGAAAGGGTTGCATGAAAAGAAATAAAGCTACAGGTCTATGGGGAAAGAGCTGAGGAGTTAGACTAATTGGCTAGCTATTTTGAAGAACAAGCACAAGCCACGATGGGACAAATGGTCTTTTGTGCTGTATCATTCTATGATTCCAAGTACATATCCTGCTTACATTTGAAAGCTAACAATTGAATCTGCTTCCTTTGGAGCAGTGATCTTCAGCTATTTCAATTGCCACACCAGAAAGAAAGACTGGAGTTTTATATAATACCTTTCATGTGCTTGGGATGCCTCAAGCTGCTTCACAGCCAATGATTTACTTTTGAACTGTCGGGCGAAATTTTCCATTCCTGAGGCTAAATCCATTGACAGAGGCGAATGTTGGAGTGGGCTTATGCTAGAGAATGGGGTGAGGTCTTGCGCTGTTCAGCTCATTAATTATGCAGCCACGAGGAGCACGTCGAACCTCATGACTGGGCGGGCAGGAAGTGGCCTGCCCTGCCATCACCTCATAGGCTCCAACGCCACGCGCTTTTTTTGAATGGTGCCCGGACAGCCATTCACACTTCCACCCTGCACCTTGACTCGCGTCCCTCCCTCCCCCTGCTCCACCCTGGCATGGTCTCACTCCTGTGCCCAGCCTTGGCACGGTTTGTGCGACAGGCAGCTGGTATCTCCCAGTGATGGTGTGATAGGAAGGCGAAAGCAGGGTCCACTGGCCTGAAAGACCAGGAAGAAATCTACCTCACCAGGTGCACGCCACTTATGTACAGTGGTGAAACAGAATGTTATAAATTCCCGCTGGCGGGGCGCTAAATTTGGTGAGGGGTCTAGATTTCCGTGTGTTGGCCTTTTAATGGGCATTGATGGCATGCAAATGGGGTTCCCGACATGAATCTATGGGACACCCGGCCTGCTTTTAACCCGCCATAAAAGTCGGGAGAACAAGATTCCAAACTAATTTCCCGACGTCGGGAAACTGATTTTTGATCTCCTGCCAAATCTTGCTCTCCCACCCACCACGATTCCCACTGCTGTCAGGAGCAGAGAACGACTGTTGTTTCATAGACATGGCAGCCAGTGATCTGGAAAGTGACAGTGATTAAACAAACTCAATTAGTCAACCGAGATATTTGTCTGTCAGCGTATGAATATAATGAAGTTTCGTTGGCTTGTCTGCATGAAAGTTTCAGTTGAGTATTTTGAAGGTTTGAATGGGAATATATTCCAAATCGTGATGGCTCACCTATGATGGGAACCACTTTCCCAGAACATTAGCGATCAGACAATCACCTGCGTGAGGCATAAGCCAAAAGGACCAAAGATTGGGGGCTACTCAAGTGATCTGGCATGCCCCAGTTTGAAATATTAGATTCCTACATAGCGCCACCTGGGAGGTGTAGTGGTATTGTCACCAGAGTAATAACCCAGAGGCCCGGGTTAATGTTCTGAAGACTTGGGTTCGAATCCCATCATGGCAGATGGTGAAATTTGAATTTAATAAAAAAATCTGTCTAATGATGATCAGGAAACCATTGTTGAATGTTGTAAAAACCCCTCTGGATCACTAATGTCCTTTAGGGAAGGAAATCTGCTATCCTTACCTGGTCTGGCCTTCATGTGGTTCCAGACCCACAGCAATGTGGTTGACTCTTTAATGCCCTCTGAAATGGTGTAGCAAACTACCCAGTTCTCAAGGGCAATTAAGGATGGGCAATAAATGCTGGCCTATCCAGCAATGCCCCCATCCCACAAATGAATAAAAAGAAATTACAGCTGTTTATGTTAAAATGATGCACAAGGGAATGCTACACAAGCAATTCTTTGTCTGCTGTGAGACTCACGTTAGAAGTTGTGAGTTGTGTCTGTTAGACTGATCAGCATCCGACAGGGAAAAAGGTGCACCTTGTTTTATTGCGACTACCTCACAGTCAACCTTTGGGGTGTGATCTCCACACAGGCTACCCTGGCATCCAAATTGTGCACAGCGATGTCCGACAATGTCCGATTTGAGATAAATGACCAGGGAATCTGCAGATGGCTTTGGTTGAGGGATTCATGTTGGCTTGGGCACCAGGAGAACTTCTCTGGCTTTATAAACAGCGCATGAGATCTTTTGAGAAGGCAGAAAGATCCTCAGTTGTCTCAACAGAAACCAGAGGTTAGAAACTGTCCCAACCTGACCTGTGCCACGATGCCCCTCCCTTTGAGAGTGCAGTGAAAGGACAGGAACAATAATGGAAGCCTGTGGGCCAGACCAACAACATTTCAACTGCTGTACTTTCAAAACAAGGGGAGGAGCAAAGCAGGGACAGTGCAAACATTTTTTTAAAGAACTTCACTGTCTAAAATGGAACTTTGATTAGGTTCCCATTGAATTATAGCTTGTAAATTAATATCCTTTCTTGAATACCTGCAATAGTGTGAAATGGTTGGAAAGAAAATAAAAATCATTCAGATTTGATGTCTGCTTTAATAGTGTAAGAGACATCCTACTTACTAATGGGAGATACATTTAAAACTGACAGTGATATAGGACATGTTATGAAATGTTAGTTTAAGTTCTTTATCAGTGGACTTTGATCTTCAAACTTGATTTATTAGAAGGCTGATGTCAGATATGAGGAGCTTTTTGTTCAGCCAACATGCATTCTTCACTGTCATGTAAAAAAAATATTTTCTTTCTCATCTCCCGAAGGTCCTGACACTCCAAGGTGTTTAAGGTTTACTAGTTTACTTGTCCCATCACACCCCACAACCTACACCACCACTCCCCCCACCCCCACCCCTACCCCCGCCCTAACTATGTGGCCATCTCATCTAGGTAGTGAGAACTACACCAGGCTACTCCATTGCAGAGAGGGTCACAACCATGTTTGACCCTGTCGTCTACCTGATCGTCACACGTGCGCTTTTTAGTGAGAGTCACTGGGTGATGGCCACGAGTTCTAAGTTCATTTGTTCAATGGATGCGTTTGGCTTTTCTTTTTAAAGCAATTTTTTGGTGTGTGTCCCCTTGAACTGAACATGAACTGAAACATGAGAGTAGCTGTGGAGGAAATAAATAGCAAAGGTGGCACCCCATTTGGTCTTAGTCTTATAATTCCAACCGAGATATTTTAAGACGTCCAAAGGTTACCGCAAGTTGAAAGCAGTCTCCTGAATATTAAACTGGCTCAAAAGGAGCTATTACAGAGGTGCAGCATTTAAAGATTGCAGCAAATTGTTAACCTTTATGAGGATGGGTACAGTGGGTCATTGCAATTTTATGGCTATTATAAAGTGATGGTATTTACAACCTTTAGCTTTTAGTATGCTGGGGAAGAATGGAGGCTAGACTGAAGTCAGAGAAAGAATGTAGCAAATTGAGAGAAAAAAGGAACTGCAGGTCTACTCAAACCGTGGGACTCCTGTTCCAGGAACCCTGTTACGTCCACAGGTTTTATGTTAACTTGAGTAAATTATCAGGTGCCTGATCTACATAAAGAGCACTTTGCTTCATATATATCGAAAGAAAGGAACTGATCCTCCAAGTGCTGGGTTTATCAATTGTTCTATAAACTGAGGAAAGGCCAAGCCAGCAACCCTTGTGTGGTAATCTGAGGTGTCATACACCTTTAAGAGAATGTGAGCAGATTGACCATGTGACTGTAAGACCCAATAGCTGTGTAGCGTGGCTACAAAGTTAACGTTAGTCTAGAGTAGGGTTTGGTTGGTGAAGCACACATCAAGTTGGTGCTGTGTTGTCTATGTAAATAAATAGCATGTGCTTCATTTCATATTGGTCTCTGTGTCTCCAGTATATTGTAATTGACTCACCTGCTGACAGGTAAGCATGCAACCGGTTCACGAGCAAAGCGACCCTGCGGTAAAACATAACATCCTGCTTTATATGAATCTTAGCAAGGACTATATTGGGAACTAATGAATGATAGGGAGCAAGTCACTATCATTACATTTAATTGAAGAAAGGTGAAAGATCAATGCTGCATCAGCTCTTCTCCTGAACAGAGCCACTGAAAAATGGCCAAAAGTGATTCTTAAATCTCTGTGGATATTTAGATATTAAAAAAAGATTTCCTGATGGCTCAATATGTCCATGTACCATACAGACCAAAACTAATCCTAAATGTGCTAAGTTAAACCAAACTGAGACTATTGGTTTTAGTTTCATTGGACAGGGCTGGAAAGATTCTGTGCTGGACTGCAATACAATGGTCACTGCAAGAAAGTACACCAAATAAAGCCGAGGTATGACTCTACTGTTCAATAGCATGTTAACACTCAGGTATGAAGAATGGCCACTTGGGTGAGGTGTCAGAGGGCAGCCACAGTTCCCATTGGACTTAATCTCAACATCAGTCACTGAACATAAGTACTAGGAGCAGGTACAGGCTATTCTGCCCTTCGAACCTCCTACGTACTTAATAAGATCCTGCCTTGGAATTATTTACTGTACAAGACACAAGACACCAATCGCTCTTAAGGGATTGGGTAAACATATTATGGGTTCATTTATTAAGACGAGGCACATGAGAACACTCTGGGGAAGAATTCCAAAGATTCACAACTCTGAGTGAAAAAAATTTCCTCATGTCCATATAAAACTTGAAGACATCAGAACTGTGTTGTGCACTCTCCTCCAAGCAAAAGTGAAACTAAGACTGGATTACATGACACATTTCCCTTCAGGAGATGTCATGCTGATATCCTTTAAAGGCATATTACAACAATACCTGATCAAATATCTCAGATCAAAGGAGGCTGGACAGTTAAGGCAAAGGAGATCTGTGAGTATATGGCCTACTTGCTTTTATGACCCAACCCCATTGTTTTTTAGGCCTGGAGGTCTCCTGCTTGCTTTTCCACAAGCCTGTGGCCCATCCCTCAGAAACTTCCAGGCCCACAACTGCACTAATGACGCTCAACCCATTTCCCAGTGGGTGGGCTTGTCAGGAGGGTACTGGATAATTGACCCTGTAGCTCACCAAACATGTGTGGTGTATGGCCTATGGACATAGTGGGGCCAATGATTTTAGGACTTACACAACATGAACAAGGCTAAAGCTCAAATTCCATTGTGTTTGAGGCCACTTCTGAAATATATGGATTATTGGCAATGAAATCTCTCCAGAATTTACAATTTACAGACTGATGGAAGGATTTTTTTCCCTGAGTCAGCCAGCCTTCCAGAGAAAGTAGAGCAAGAGTTATTTTAGAATTAAGCAACGGTTGGGTTTAATGGCCATTCAGTTTGATGCTTAATTCAGTTCAATGTTAATGCTTGCGAGGGTCCTGTGAGCATTTTACAAACTTCTAAAATCGAATTCAGTGAAGAAATAAAATACAGCTACCTCCAAAATTACAATTCCACATGCATGACATGAAAAAGGATATCAAAGGTAAATGGAGATCTCTTAATATAATCAAACCAAAACATGGCATGTCTTGGGAAGGATTGACTATGGCAAATAAAATGACCTATAGGATACAATACCAATCTGGAATTAGACGTGTATGCTAAGAAATTGGATCCCACAGTGCCTGTGTCTCCATCAGTAAATGGGTGCTGAAAAATCCAATATGGCATGCAGTGTGCGCATGCTAGCCCATGCCCTCAGAGCCTTACATGCGAAACAAGTCAGGATGCCCACCTGAAACTGGTGATAAACGCATTGCCTGCAGGAGGCCCTAATGCCCATTTCAAGCTCCCTTGGAAAACTAGATTGTGACTGACCTCGGGATGCACCATGCAGGCTGCAATGAGCTAGCACAGGCCCAAAGCAGCCAATCCAGGATTACTCAGGAGGCTGAAGCCCAAAAAAAAGGTAAGTCAAAGTTTTCCTCCTCCTCCTAACTCCAGACTGAAACTGGAGGCTGTTACTGGACACTGCTTGCCTCATCCCTTCCCCCCTCCTCCCCCCTGCCACCCCTGGGCTTTCTGTAGGCTGAATGCCAGTAACACTGCTGGCCCATTTTCTTCCTCTTTGAGTCCATCTCACTGCCTTCAGGGGCACGACCAGTGCACATAACGCACCGCTCTTTACACCAAAAGGCCAGTTTCATGTGTTCCGCTTACGAATCTCTCTTGACGTGGTTGCCCCTGGGCTCACACCCCAACTCAAGAGTGAACCAATTTCTAGACCGTAAAATATAGTCAAACGTCTCAAGTGAGGCAGTTTACTCAGGCTTCAATTCCCTTAGGATGGCATCCTTTCACCACCAGTGCTTTACTATACCCCTCCTACATCTGCAACATCTCAACACAGCATCATCTTGGCTAAAATCTTGCAATCAAAGACACCAAAGAAAACCTTGCCATAACAACTTTATCACATGACACATCCAATTGTACAGGCTGGAATGAACAATTCATCCTTGTGCTTTCTCTTAGTACTTGTCTTGTGAGTACCTTTGCCTGGCCTAGTGCTCTGACATAATGCTACCTCAGTGGTTGCAGCATGGCTGGTTGAAGGCTGTTGACTTTCACTGGGGGACACTGCAGATGGCCTAGGCAGGTGATCTAGGCCTTAAGAGCCTGGCTTCGAACAGCGCCATGGGTTGGTTGACTGAGAGGCAACAGCAAGAGAGCTGGACGAGTGGCAGTGGTGGGAACATGTTTACTGTCACCCTGGGAGAAGACAGCAGCTGTGTGCTCCGCGGTGCCACTGCCACTCCCCCTGGATGGCACTTCAGCAATCCTCATAATCAGCTGGCGGACAGATAGCTGGACTGCTGTGAGGGCCTGCAAACCCCTTTGAGCACTGGCAATTGTAGCCATGATGGCAGCAGGCTGAGACTTCATGGCCAATAAGCATGGATCTCATGATCTCAGTCTGAGTTTCCACTGTAGTATTGCTATGTTGAGTAGCTTCTGCCTGCACTGCAATGGGAATCTGAGCCATCAGTCAGCAGGCGCTACATGAGGGGTGGGTGTGCAATTACTGTCATGATGTTGGATAGATTCCATGCTGGAGGGGATGGGCTCCAAGCTCTGTGCAATGCCCTGTGCCGTGTTGGAGCTGGACTCCTCCATGTACCTTGACAGTGACAAGAGACAGCCTGGATTATTATGGAAAATAAAAACGCATGGTGTAGGGAGTAACATATTAGCATGGATAGAAGATTGGCTGGCTGACAGAAAGCAGAGAATATGCATTAATGGGTCTTTTTCCGATTGGCAGGATGTGACGAGCAGAGTCCCACAGGGATCTGTACTGGGGCCTCAACTTTTTACGATTTGCACCAATACCTTAAATAAGTGGAGTGAAGACATGTAATTAAATTTGCAGATGACACAAAGATAGGTATGAAAGTATGTTGTGAAGAGGACATGAGGAGGTTGCAGATGGATGTAGATAGGTTGAGTGAGTGGGCAAAGATCTGGCAAATGGAGTTTAATGTGGGAAAATGTGAAGTTGTTCACTTTGGCAGGAAGAACAAAAAAGCAGAGTTTAACTTAAATGGAGAACGGCTGCATAATTCTGAGGTGCAGAGGGACCTAGTACATGAGTCACAAAACGTTAGTATGCAGGTACAACAAGTAATTAGGAAGGTTAATGGAATGCTATCCTTTATTATGAGAGGGATTAAACATAAAAGGATGTTATGCTTCAATTATACAGGGCATTGGTGAGACCGCACTTCAAATACTGTGTGTAGTTTTTGTCTCCTTATTTAAGGAAGGGTGTAAATGCTTTGGAGGCAGTTCAAATGAGGGAGGTTTACTAGGTTGCTACCTGGAACGAGTGAGTTGTCTTATGAGGGAAGTTTGTACAGGCTAGGCTTGTTTCCACTGGAGTTTAGAAAGGTGAAGGGTGATTTGATTAAAGTATACAAGATCCTGAACGGCCTTGACAAGGTAGACATCAAAAGGATATTTCCTCTTGTGAGTGACTCCAGAACTAGGGGGCACTGTTTTAAAATTAGGGGTCGCTCTTTCAGGACAGAGATGAGGAGAATTTTTTTCTTTCAGAGGGTTGTGCGACTTTGGAACTCTCTGCCTCAAAAGGTGGTGGAGGCGGGGTCATTGAATATTTTTAAGGCAGAGGTAGATAGATTAGGCAAGGGAATCAAAGGTTATCAGGGTTAGATGGGAATGGAAATTGAAACACAAGAAGATCAGCCATGATTTTATTGAATGGAGGAGCAGGCTCGAAGGGCTGAATGGTCTACCCCTGTTCCTATTTCTTATGTTCTTATGTTCTGGCACACCTGCCCATGAACCAAGCATTTCAGTGTGCATGTTCAACCCAGCCAAGTCCTCATCTGAGACCTCTGCAGAATACCTTGCCGGTGACCTTGCCCTCCAGAGGGTTGGTGGTGGTGTTATTCTTTTCCCTGGCCTGCTGCTTATGCCTAGTGATTCACCACGTGCAGATCCCAACTCTATACGAACCTCTTAAAGTTCCCGCCAGTATCTGAGCTGGTGTTTCTCCTGCCTTCTTCCTGGGGCTGATGTGGCCGGGCAGGTAGCAGACTTGGGTGTCTGAGAGCAGGAAATCATAAGGTGAATGTTATGGTGAGCAAAGGGGGTTGGGCTGGAAAGCAAGAGGTCCATGGTTACACCATCAGCAACTTGAACATCAGGCCAGATAGCAGGATGAGCGTGAAGTGGAAGTTAAAAAGGGGCATAAAGGAGGAATATCCCATCATCCTCAATGTTCTCGCAGATGACGGATGCCACGGGCTTTGTCCCAGCCAACCCCAGGATGTAGGACAACCGTCTCCTCTTAGTGTTTAGGCAGTGCAGGCGTCTGCGTCCCCCATCAATGCTGCTCTGCTCCTGGCAGTTTTGGCCACCTTGCTGTGCAAGAGAGAGGGAAGGATGCCAGTGATTGTGCTGCACTGTGTTTGGGTGATCTTCCTGCCATAGCTGAATAGCTGGGAGGCAGCAAGAGGTGGGTGTGAGGCTGACGTCATTGGAAGGTCTGAGGATGAGCTGGACCATCTGAATTAGGCCTGAGTGCTATAGAGATTGCTGATGATGGAGTGGCGGGATGGTGATGCATTGAACTGCATTGGAGGTTGGTCGTACGGTTGGTAGGAGGTATCAGGTGAAGATGCATTCGCTGACCTAGACCACCTGCATGATATCATTGAACTGATCCACCCGCGCACCCTCCCTAGGGAAGGTGACTTTTTGAGAGTCTCCTGGCCCCCTGCAGAAACCTGACTTCTCTGATCCTGTCGACCTTCACTGGCACACCCGTGAAACAAGGGCCCCTGGCGTTCCATTGGCATTGCTTCTACTTGCAACCGGTGTCAGTACAGGCAGTCAACAGCAGCATCCTTCCAGTGAGAGCAGTCCCCCTTTAAGAGGGGCAGGCAGTCTTTAAGAGGAACAGGCTGCGCCATGTGTCATCAGCACAGACTGCTTAGCCTCCTGCTGAGCTCTCGGCAGACAGAAGGGCAAGCCTTGCTTGGAACAGCCCTACAATCATTTAAATGAGGGGGCACCGTGAAGTTTGTGTACTGCCTGCTCCAACAGGAATGGGCATGTGCAGACCAGGGATTGCAATTCCTGCAGCCAAAAAACAGGAGTCAATGAATTTATAGCCCTATATCTTTCTACTGCAACACCTCAGTTTTTTAAAATTCACTCATGGGATGTGGGTGTCGCCGGCTAGGCCAGCATGTATTGCCCATCCCTAATTGCCCTTGAGAAGGTGGTGGTGAGTTGCCTTCTTGCACTGTTGCAGCCCATGTGGTGTAAGTACACCCACACTGCTGTTAAAGAGGGAGTTCCAGGATTTTGACCCAGCGACAGTGAAGAAACGGGATACATTTCCAAGTCAGGATCGCGAGTGGCTTGGAGGGGAACTTCCAGGCACTGGCATTCCCATCTATCTGTTGCCCTTTTCTTCTAGATGGTAGCAGTCATGGGTTTACGAACGTACAAAATTAGGAGCAGGAGTAGGCCACTCAGCTCCTCAAGCCTGCTCCGCCATTCAATAAGATCATGGCTGATCAGATTGTAAACTCAACCCCACATTCCTGCCTAACCCTGATAACCTTTCACCCCCTTGTTAATCAAAAATCTATCTAGCTCTGTCTTAAAAATATTCAAAGACCCTGCTTCTACCACCTTTTCGGGAAGAGAGTTCCAAAGACTCTCAGCCCTCTGAGAGAAAAAATTTCTCCTCATCTCTGTCTTAAATGAGTGACCCCTGGTTCTACATTCTCACACAAGAGGAAACATCCTCTCCACATCCACCCTATCAAGACCCCTCAGGATCTTAAATGTTTCAATCAAGTTGCCCACTTACTCTTCTAAATTCCAGTGGATACAAGCCTAACCTGTCCAACCTTTCCTCATGAGATAACCTGCCCATTCCTGGTGTTAGTCTAGTAAACCTTCTCTGAACAGCTTCGAACGTATTTACATCTTTCTTTGAATAAGGAGACCGGTACTGTACACAGTACTCCAGATGTGGTCTGTACCACTGAAGCATAACCTCTCTACTTTTGTAATCATTCTATTAGCTTTTCTAATTACCTGCTGTATTTTCATACTAACCTTTTGTGATTCATTCATCAGGCTACCCAGATCCCTCTGAATCTCAGAACTCTGCAATCTCTCACCATTTAGGTAATAAGCTTCTTTTTTATTCTTCCTACCAAAATGAACAATTTCACATTTGCCCACATAGTACTCCATTTGCCAGACCTTTGTCCACTCACCTTACCTATCTATATCACTTTGTAGGCTCCTTGTGTCCTGCTCACAATTTACTTTCCTGCCAATCTTTGTGTTGTCAGAAAATGTAGCAACCATTCCTTCAGTCCCTTTGTCCAAGTCATTCATATAAATTGTAAAAAGTTGAGGCCCCAGCATAGAATCCTGTGACACACCACTCATTACATCCTGCCAACCAGAAGAAGAACCATTTATGCCTAGTCTCTGTTTCCTTTTAGCTAGCCAATCTTCTATCCATGCCAATGTTACCCCCTGCACCATGAACTTTAATTTTTCACAATAATCTTTGATGTGGCACTTTATCGAATGCCTTCCGAAAGGTGCTGTCTAATGTGCCTTGGTGAGTTCTTGCAATGCATCTTGTAAATAGTACACACTGCTACCACTGTGTGTCGGTGTTGGAGGGAGTGAATGTTTGTGGATGAGGTGCCCATCAAGGGGGCTGCTTTGACCAGGATGGTGTCAAACTTCCTGACTGTTGTTGGAGCTGCACTCATCCAGGCAAGGGGAGAGTATTCCATTACACTCCTGACATATGCCTTGTTGATTGTGGCAGGCTTTGGGGAGTCAGGAGGTGAGTTACTCACTGCAGGACTCCTAGCCTCTGACCTGCTTTTGTAGCCACAATATTCACATGGCTAGCCCAGTTCAGTTTCTGGTCAATGGTAACCCTTCAGGATGTTGATAGCGGGGGATTCAATGATAGTAATGTCATTGAATATTAAGGGGTGATGTTTGGATTCTCCTTTGTTGGAGATGGTCATTGCTGAATATTGTGCAATTATCAGCGAACACTGCCACTTCTGACCTTATGTTGAAATGATTGACTACCAACAACCACAACCATCTTCCTTTGTGCTAGATATGGAGAGTTTTCCACTGACTCCCACTGACTCCCAATCCACACTTGGTCAAATGCTATCTTGATGTCAAGGGTAGTCACTCTCACCTCACTTCGGGAATTCAGTTCTTTTGTCTATGTTTGAACCAAGGCTATAATGAGGTCAGAAGCTGAGTGACCCTGGCAGGACCCAAACTGAGCGTCAGTGAGCAGGTTATTGCTTAGTAAATGCCGCTTGATAGCACTGTTGATGACCCCAGCCATCACTTTACTGATTGAAAGTAGACTGATGGAGTGGTAACTGACGACGTTGGATTTATCCTATTTTTCGTGTATAGGACGTTCCTGGGCAATTTTCCACATTGCTGGATAGTTGCCTGTGTTGTAGTTGTACTGGAAGTTTAGTTAAGGGTGCGACAAGTTCTGGAGCACAAGTCTTCAGTACTATTGCTGGAATATTTTCAGGATCCATAGCCTTCCAGTATCCAGTACCTTCAGCTCTTTCTTGATATTGCATAGAATGAATTAAATTGGCTAAACTCTTGCATCTGTGATGCTGGGGACCTTCGAAGGAGGCCGAGATGGATCATCCATTCGCCACTTCTGGCTGAAGATTATTGCAAATGTTTTAGCCTTATCTTTTGTACTAATGTGCTGGGCTCCCCCATCATTGAGGATGGGGATATTTGTTGAGTATCCTCCTTCAGTGAGTTGTTTAATTGCCCACCACCATTCACGACTGGATGCGGCAGGACTCCAGAGCTTAGATCTGATCCGTTGGTTGTGGAATTGCTTAGCTCTATCTATCCCTTGCTGCTTATGCTGTCTGGCACACAAGTAGTCCTGTGTTGTAGCTTTACCAGGTTGACACATCATTTTTAGATATCCCTGGTGCTACTCCTGGCATGCCCTCCTCCACTTTTCATTGAACCAGGGTTGATCCCCTGGCTTGGTGGTTTTGGTAGAGTGTGGGGCATTCTGAGCAATGAGGTTACAGATTGTGGTTGAGTACAATTCTGCTACTGCTGATGGCCCACAGTGCCTCATGGATGTCCAGTCTTGAGTTGCTAGATCTGTTCAAAATCTACCCCATTTAACACGGTGGTAGTGCCACACAACACAAAGGAGGGTATCCCCAATGTGAAGACAGGACTTCGCCTCCACAAGGACTGTGCAGTGGTCACTCCTACTGATACTGTCATGGACAGATTCAGCTGCGGCAGGCAGGTTGGTGAAGATGAGGTCAAGTATGTTTTTCCCTCTTGTTGGTTCCCTCACCACCTGCTGCAGATCCAGTCTAGCAGCTATGTCCTTTAGGACTCGGCCAGCTCATTTTGTAGTGATGCTACCGAGCCACTCCTGGTGATGCACATGTAAGTCCCCCACCCAGAGTACATTCTGCACCCTTGCCAACCTCAGTCCTTCCTGCAAGTGGTGTTCAAAATGGAAAAGTACTGATTCATCAGCTGAGGGGGGACAGTATGTGGTAATCAGCAGGTTTCCTTGCCCCATATTTGAACTGGTGCCCTGAGACTTCATCAGGTCTGGAGTTGCTGTTGAGGACTCCCAGGGCAACTCCCTCCTGACTGTACACCACTGTGTTGCCACCTCTGCTGGATCTGTCCTGCAGTGGGACAGGACATACCCACAGATTGTGATGGTCATTATGTGTAAGGTATGATTCTATGAGTATGACCATGTCAGGCTTTTGCTTGACTGGTCTGTGAGACAGCTCTCCTAATTTTGGTACAAGGCCCCAGATGTTATTTGTTATTTTTGGTGCCTAGGTCAATGCCAGGTGGTCCATCTGGTTTCATTCCATACTGACTTGTTTTTGGTGGTTTGATACAATTGAGTGGCTTGCTCAGCCATCTCAGATGAGATTTTAAGAGTCAACCACATTGCTATGTGTCTGGAGTCGCATGTAGGCCAGACCAGGTAAGGACAGCAGATTTCCTTCCCTAAGGTGAACCAGATGGGTTTTTACAGCAATGAACATTGTTTCATGGTTGTTAGTAGACTCTTATTTCCAAGTATTTTATTGAATTCAAATTCCACCTCGCGCCATGGTGGGATTTGAACCCAGGTCCCCAGAACATTACCCTAGGTCTCTGGATTACTAGTGACAATACCATTATGCCATCACCTCTCCCCACCTCCAGTTAAACATTGCTTTAATATTTCTAGTTAATTATAGACCCCAGGGCTGTGAAACCTGGTGAATAAGGTACGAAACTGTGATGGAATACTTATCATTGCATCTAGGATAAGAAAAACATGGATTGAGGAAAGGCTATTTGGCCCTGCAAGCGTGTTCCTTCTGCAGATTAAACTCAAGCAAAAACTCTGCAGAAGTTACCAAAGGAAAAACTTCAAAGACTCAAATAGCTTATTTTCTCTACAAATTATCTCCCCTATTCCCAATAGTAATTACTCAGTACTTCAGATTAGCAACCAAACATTACAACCTGTGGATAGAATACATTGGCAAAGAGTTAGCTTAGCTATGTACATTATTCATCTCTTACTGGTTGTATTTTACAGTTTATGTTCCAGGTCTCAGTAGCACAGAACAATCATTCATTGTAAGTTATAAAATTTATATCTTTATTTCTCCCAATTTTAATTCACTGAGCCCTTCCTTGTAGGAATCTGTAAACCTGGCAGCTAGGATTCAAATTCATTTGCATATCACTGATCTCTGAGCCAAATTTCAGATGCTCACTCTTGTCATACAAAGTTCTCCACTAAATGTGCTAATTGGTAAAATCTATGCCCAAATATTCAGTCTCACTTGAGATCTGACCATTTTGTACCCATGTTTTATTCCTGCAACCACAGAATAATGTGAATAATCTGCTTACTTGTCTGCATTATCCATTCCTCTCCACTAAAGTAAGCCTCAATCTTTCTTTTTCCAGTGAAAATAAGCCCAGCTCTTTTGAGTTTCTCTTCATGACTTGGAGTTTTAATTCACTGAAAATCTGCAATAAAAACAGAAAATGCTGGAAATACTCAGCAGGTTAGGCAGCATCTGTGGAGAGAAAAGACCATAAGACAAAGACCATAAGACATAGGAGCAGAAATTAGGCCATTCAGCCCATCGAGTCTGCTCCACCATTCAATCATGGCTGATAAGTTTCTCAACACCATTCTCCCGCCTTCGCCCCGTAACCTTTGATCCCCTTACCAGTCAAGAACCTATCTATCTCAGTCTTAAATACACTCAATGACCTTGCCTCCACAGCCTTCTGTGGCAATGAATTCCATAGATTCACCACTCTCTGGCTAAAGGAGTTTCTCCTCATCTCTGTTCTAAAAGGTCTTCCCTTTATTCTGAGGCTGTGCCCTCGGGTCCTAGTCTCTCCTACTAATGGAAACATCTTCCCCATGTCCACTCTATCCAAGCCTTTCAGTATTCTGTAAGTTTCAATCAGATCCCCCCTCATCCTTCTAAACTCCATTGAGTATAGACCCAGAGTCCTCAAACGTTCCTCATATGTTAAGCCTTTCATTCCTGGGATCGTTCTCGTGGACCTCCTCTGGACCCTCTCCAGGGCCAGCACATCCTTCCTGAGATACAGGGCCCAAAATTGCTCACAATATTCTAAATGTGGTCTGACCAGAGTCTTATAAAGCCTCAGCAGCACATCCCTGCTTTTATATTCTAGTCCTCTCGAAATAAATGCCAACATTGCATTTGCCTTCCTAACTACCAACTCAACCTGCAAGTTAACCTTAAGAGAATCCTGGACTAGGACTCCCAAGTCCCTTTGCACTCCAGATTTCTGAATTCTGTCCCCATTTAGAAAATAGTCTATGCCTCTATTCTTCCTACCAAAGTGCATGACCTCACACTTCCCCACGTTGTATTCCATCTGCCACTTCTTTGCCCATTCTCCTAACCTGTCCAAATCCTTCTGCAGCCTCCCCGCCTCCTCAATACTACCTGTCCCTCCACCTATCTTTGTATCATCTGCAAACTTAGCCAGGATGCCCTCAGTTCCTTCATCTAGATCATTAATGTATAAAGTGAAAAGTTATGGTCCCAACACTGACCCCTGCGGAACTCCACTAGTCATCGGCCGCCATCCTGAGAAGGATCCCCTTTCCTGCTAGGCTCATCTCCCAGTCAATTCTGGCCAGCTTCTCCCTCATACCTCTGCAGTTGCCTTTATCCAACTGTAATACCATTACATCTGATTCCAACTTTTTCCTCTCAAATTGCAAGGCAAATTCTTTGTCTTGCAGGGTAAATTCTATCATATTATGGTCATATGTTGACATTTCAGGTCAATGACCTTTCAAATTTTACCATGTATTGAAATATCCCATATCCCAGTTGTCATGGTTTATAATGATATAAAGGCACCAATCACCATAAAAGATTGTGTAACCAGGTTTTGAGTTAATTTATTTAAACTAGGGAAATGAGAAGATCTATACAAAGTTAGAAAGCTTGAAGACATCAGAGCTATGTTCTGCTCACAGGCAAAAGTGAAACCAAAACTGGATCGCATGACACACTTCCCTTCTAACAAAGTGAGAGCGATTGCCCTTGACATGAAGGCTGCACTTGACCAAGTGCAGCATCAAAGAGCCCTAGCAAAGCTGGAGCCAATGGGAATCAGGGGGAAAACTCTCTGCTGGTTGGAGTCATACCTAACACAAAGAAAGATGGTTGTGATCATTGGAGGTCAATCATCTCTATTCCAGGACATCATTACAGGAGTTCCTCAGGGTAGTGTCCTAGGCCCAATCATCTTCAGCTGCTTTATCATTGATCTTCCTTCCATCATAAGGTCAAAAGTGGGGATGTTTGCTGATGATTGCACAATGTTCGTGACTCCTCAGATATTGAAGCAGTCCATTTCCAAATGCGACATGACCCACAACAATATCCATGCTTGAGCTGACAAGTGGCAAGTAACTTTCATGCCATACAAGTGCCAGGCAATGATGATTTCCAACAAGAAAGAATGTATCCATCGACCCTTGACATTCCATGGCATTACCATCACTGAATCCCCCACTATCAACATCCTGGAGATTACCACTGACCAGAAACTGAACTGGATTAGCCATATTAATGGCTACAAGAGCAGGTGAAAGGCTAGGAGTCCTGCAGTGAGTAACTCACCTCCTGAGTCCCCAAAGTTTGTCCCCCACTTACAAGACACAACTCAGGAGTGTGATGGAATACTCTCCACTTGCCTGGATAAGTGCAACTCCAACAAAACTCAAGAAGCTCGACACCATCCAGGACAAAGCAGCCCGATTAATTGGCACCCTGTCCAAAAACATTTACTCCCTCCACCACTGACGCACAGTGGCAGCAGTGTGTACCATCTATAAGATGCACAGCAGCAACTCACCAAGGCTCCTTAGACAGCACCTTCCAAACCCATGACTGCTACTATCTAGAAGGACAAGGGCAGCAGACACATGGAAACACCATCACCTGGAAGTTCCTCTACAAGCCACTCACCATCCTGACTTGGAAATATATCGACGTTCATTCACTGTCACTGAGTCAAAATCCTGAACTCCCTCCTTAGCAGCACTGTGGGTGTACCTACACCACATGGACTGCAGCGGTTCAAGAAGGCAGCTCATCACCACCTTCTCAAAGGTAATTAGAAATGGGCAATAAATGCTGGCCTCACCAACGATGCCCACATCCCATGAATGAATAAAAAAAATGCTGCAATCTCTTAAATGCATATTACAACACCAAACTGAATGATCAATCCTGATCTCAAATTCGAATTTGATGCTACCAGTTTTCTGGATCAGCAAAAAAGCAGGATGAGTTAGTGATGATTTTAAGGTTGAGCTGTGGATCTGTCCAGTTATTATACAGTATCTGTAGTTTAGTAAAATGCCCCAAGGCACTTCACAAGTGTGTTATCAGGCAAATCTGTGACACTGAGCCACATCCATTAGGACAGGTGATCAAAAGCTTGCTCAAAGATGTAAGTTACATCTTAACAGAGGAGAAAGGGAGGCAGCGAGGTTTAGGGAGTGATGAAGATTGAGGATATGCAAGAGGCCAGAATTGGATTGCAGAGATCTCAGCGAGTTTTAGGGCTAGAGGAGGTTATAGAGATAGGGAGGGACGAGGCCATGGAGGGAATTGAAAACAAATATGAGCATTTTAAAATCGAGGCTTTGCCCGACTGGGAGCCTTGCAGTATAGACTTGATTTTACTTCTGCAAGTTGATTGACTGAATGGAACAGAAACATTAAGCTAAACCATATCAAACTGGGGGAATCAGGAGCCGAGGTTTCAAATCCCAACATATGAACCATTTCGGAAGAGGTGAAATGTCGAACTTTATGGGCAGAATTTTACGGCAGTGGGATTTTACGTTCCTGCTGAAGCCAATGAGGTTTATAATGGCTCGCCGTATTTTACGGCCCTGTCCCCGCCAAAACAGGGCCATAAAATTCTGCCCTATGAAACTAGGCCCTCTATATTGCTATAGCAGCTTGCATAGCCAAACTAGAACAATACTTATGGTATTAAAGAAGTGAACTGGACCTGGTTTAGGGACAATTGCCTAAGTGCAGGAAGCACAATGAGGGTTTTCAAAAAAAAATCAGACGTTTATAGATCTGATAACAATTGGCTTTTTTTGGTAAAAGTGACATTAATGTCATGGGCAGAATTTAAGTGTTTGCTTATTGCCCATGATCAATGTGGTTTATATGTGAGGTGTATGTATTTTCTTACTCTTAGAGCAATTGTCCCAATGTAAATAATTCCAGAAGCAAGCTTTTTGGTGAGTTTTAAATAAAAAGGTTTTTGTATTATCACAACTTTCCTGGAGGTTTAAAAACTCAATGTCTCACTCACTCAATTCACACACATTATCACATACACAAAAATTAGATACAGACGAAGCAAAAAACAATATGATTACAAATTAGAATTGTCTCAGCCTGTCTTTCGTGGCAGGCTGTATAAGGCCTGTTTCTTAGGTGAGTAAATGCTTTTAGTTGAAGTGAAGTAAACTGAGACCTCTTATAACTGAGTTTTCAGGAAGCTGGTTCTCAGGTGAACTTGAAGTTAGAACAGGTTGGAGAAAGTCCATCTCCCACTTTCAAGGTATTTCTGTTTATTACCTTTGCTGCATTGTTGACTTGCATTTGGTTCAATGGCTTTTCTGATGGACTGTGAATGGAAATTTGACTCTGCAAACAGTTATTGCTGTTTTTATAAGTTCACAGAAAACATGGCTGTGCTCATCATGTGACTTGTACAAGTTCAAAGCTTCTTGGCCGTAGAAATGTGTGTTGGTTACACATCCTGTGTTGTTGTTTGACGCTTGAAATTCATTCTGTCTAGTTTGGATGAGGGAAACCATCATAATACAATGGAGGGTTGATGGGATCCCTTTCACATTTATCTAACACACACTGAGTTTTGAAACAAAAACAGAATGTGATAAAAAAAAAAATCTGCTTTCCTACCTTAATGCCACTATCAGCATCTTTTTTAACCCTTACCACTACCATTAACACTCCCTTTGTTCTTCTGTTCATGGCATCTTTCATGTTCATGTCAATCTCTCCTTTGCCCTCACCTATTGCTGGCCTTCTATCCAGCTTCACTTGCTCCACCACACCACCCCTCCCCCCACCAAACAGTATAAATGTTATCACATTTCTACTTCACTGTAGCTCTGAAGAAGGGTCATATGGACTTGAAACATCAACTCTGTTTCTCCCTCCACAGATGCTATCAGACCTGCTGAGTTTTTTCAACATTTTCTGTTTTTATTTTGGATTTTCAGCATCTGCAGTAGCTTGCTTTTAACACAGTGAGTTTTGATGTTTCTTTTGTCCATGGTGAAACAGAAGGATAAGGTGGCTAGAAGCTACAGTTCTGCTGTTGATGGTCAATCCTTAAACAAAGGGATATGTGAGTTTCCCAGCAGGCTGTGAGTGCCCATACTTAATTAGGTGTTTGCTTGAGACTCAGGCCTGTTTGGAACTGAAAAAGCAAAAGTCACGTGATTTTCTGTGGCCATTTTGATTGACTATTTGTGTCCAAAATTTAAAAAGTACTGTCTGAAAGTTCATAATACATTGGAGCATAGCAGTAGGCAATGGGTAACTGGTTAATTTTCCTTTATACAAGAACATTTTAAAAAATCAATCAATTTTAAATATTTTAAGTAAGTCCTGATGGTTTTTGATAATGCACACGACCTAATAAACAGGGTAATTTAATATCTAAAATAAAAACAGCAAGTAAATCAACATCTGAAAAGGAAAAGTAGGTTAATGCCTTTTAGTGACTCTATTCAGCAAGATCTAGAAACACTTTATAAAATCTGGTTCTAAAAAAAGAGTTAAATTAATTACCATTCTATGTGGAGGTGTTAGGCTGTCAGACGTTCAACGAGATTTTCACTTTTAGTCATGAATTCTGACATCTGGCTTACTCTTTTTTGTATTACGGGGGCTCATCTGGTTTTACTTACCATGTGCATTGCTGGCACATTAAACCGACCAATACCGGCTTCATCAGTCGAAGGTGTTTGTTTAGTCATGAGAAGCGTAAAAATCATTCTGGCTCCACACCCAGAAAATCTCAGGTGGAGGTGGGAATTACAGTGATATTTTGGATTGCTATTTTTTTTTAACATTTCATTGAGGGATTGCCTGCTGGGCTTATGATCTTCAGCCACTGCCTTTCAGCTGCAGCCAAGTAATTCATGGGAGCCTTGTAAATTGTACTTCCTCCTCCTGGGTTCCCCATCATTGTTATGCTGGTGCATAGTTCTTGTTGTTCGTGAGGTTTGACTTGGATTGGGGTTTTTGTGAGAACTGTTATAGCACTCTGGCAGTCGTCCTCCAATTTCAGCTCAGATTAAATACCATCAACCATGGAAGGTTTTACTGAAAACTGGCAGTGAGGGGATATTTCTGTCATTCCACACATGCACTATGAGCTCGGTTGGCTCTTGATCACTCAGGGGGTAAGCAGCCATCAGGAGTGAGAATCTGAAATGGCGATCGATGCTGTGCCTATGTCTGCCAGCTGAAACATATTGCCGCTGCCGTTGCATCAACACAAGCAGTAACGTGCCCAGTAAATGAGTATTTGTAAGTGAAGGTTTTGATAGGGATTTCCACATCTGAGTATATCCTATTCTGATTCAGAATTAAAACAAAAACGGGATTCAGATAGCAACAACTGAGTTGGTGGGTGCGGGTGTGGGGGTGGGGTACTGCAAGAGGTGGTGTTTTCCTGCTAATTTAGTGGCCTAATGTGATGATGATCAAAAAGATCTGTGCTTTGACCCCAGGTTTGGTCCAATCTGATCAGCTATGATCTAATTGAATGGCAGAATAGGTTTGAGGAGCTGAATGGCCTACACGTATGTTCCGAGGGTCTGGGCTGAATGAGCTGGGGTAACATTGGACTTGCTTTCCTAGGAAATGACTTTCCTCTCAGTAAAGTCCATGAACCCATTTTTCACCTTTCCTGTTCAGTCTGTGCAAGATTGTGCTGGTTCAACTGTTCAGCTTATCAAATATCTTCTGGAATTCTAAGTACAGTACATCCACAGGTTCCCCTTTATCCACATTGCTTATTCCTTCCTTAAAGAACTCCAATAAATTAGTCAAACATGATTTCTCTTTCATAAAACCATGTGGCTCTGCTTGATTGCATTGAATCTTTCTAAGTGCCCCATTATAACCTCATAAATAATAGATTCCAGCAATTTCCCCACAACAGATGTTAAGTTAACTGGCTTGTAGTTCTCTGCTTTCTGTCTCCTTCCTTTCTTGAATAGAGAAGTCAAATTCACTGTTTACTAATCTGATGGGACATTTCCAGAATCTAGGGAATTTTGTAAAATTAAAACCAATGCATTTATTATCTCATAGCCACTTCCTTTAAGACCCTAGGATGAAGTCCATCAGGACCTGGGAACTTGTCAGCTTTTAGTTCTATTAAGTAGCTGAGTACCCTTTCCCTGGGTGATTGTTTTAAGTTCCTCCCTCCCTTTCATCTCCTGATTCACAATTATTTCTGGGAAGTTTTCTGTTTCCTCTGCAGTGAAGACAGATGCAAAGTATCTGTTCAATTCATCTGCCCTTTCCTTATTTTCCATTATTAATTCCCCATTCTCACCCTCCACAGGCCAACACTCACTTTACTTACTCCTTTCCTTTTTAAATACCTGTAGAAACTCTTACTATCTGTTTATATATTTCTAACTAGGTTTCTCTTGTACTCTAATTTCTTCCCCCTTCATAATTTTTAGTTATTCCTTGCTGTTCTTTATATTCTGCACTATCTTCAGACTTACCACTCATCTTTGCGGAATTATACGCTTTTTTTCGATCTATCTTTAACTTCTTTAGCCACAGATGGTGCGTCCTTCCCTTAGAGTCTTTCTTTTCAATGAAATGTATCTTTTCTGAGTATTCTGAAATATCTCCTTAAATGTCTGCCACTGACGTATCCCTTAACCTAATTTCCCAGTTTGCTTTAGCCATCCCTGTCTTCATGCCCTCATAATTGTCCTTATTTAAGGTTATTTAAATTTAAAACACTAGTCTTAGATCCACTCCTCTCGCCCTCAAACTGAATGTGAAATTCAATCATATTATGATCATTGCTTTCTAAGGGGGCCTTCACTATGAGGTCATTAATTAATCCTATCTCATTGTACAATACAAGATCTAGTATAGTCTAATCTCTGGTTGGTGCTAAAATATGCTGCTCTAAGAAACTGTTCCAAAAACAGTCTATGAACCCATCACCCAGACTTCCTTTGCCAATCTGAATTGTCCAATCAATCTGTAGATTAAAATCACCCATGATTATTTGCTTACCAGTTTTTACTCTCCCAACTGCTTTTTTTTAAAAACACATTTAAAATAAAGAAGTTAACACCTGCAATCAAATAGACGGTAGGGAGGTGTCATACAAAGAGTTAAATGCCCAACTGCTAAACAACAACAAACATCAAAGGGCTGGAGTTTCCCCTGTTGACCACAAAAGGACGGAAAATCCAGCTCTTTGTGGCAAATTAGGCCAGCATCACCTGCTGAGTGGTTTGGTGTGGTACACGTGGCATCGATGTCTGGCACATCTTCTGAGGGCAAAATTGTAGCCAAGCACCTGATCAGTGTAGGCACTTCAAAGCATTTCAGTCAAATGATTCTGTCTTGATCGTGGTCCAAGGGAAGTGATGTGCCAGGCTACAATCAGCATCTGGGCGCACAGGATCTTCAGAGGGGCAGCAACACCTGAAAGAATTAATATTTGCTGTATGTGAAGTTTAACCTGCAGTAGGGCTTCTGTGAGAACTCTTGTCACAATCCGGCAGTATTTCTCCAATTGCAGCCCAGATTAAAGGCCATTAACCACAGAACATCTTCCTGAAGGGATTTTTCTGTTGTCCCATGCAATGATTCTGAGCTAACTTAGTTCATAATCACTCAAGGGGGTAAGTGCAAATCCGAAATGATGATCAGTGTTTGGTCTATGTTTACCAGCATGAGCAATGCAATTACATCACTCTCTGTGGGCCCCAGGAAAATAGATAGAATAAAGTTTCTTCACAACTACAACTATTGTCTGCCTAACACAATGGGACATTGCTAACCCAACCCGATTACTTTGAAAATCATCAGGAAAAACAAGCAGCGGAGGCGGTGGATGTAGTGGCTCCCCTGCATAGTAATTATTGTGGCTGTATAAGTTAATAATTGGCTGGATCAATCCCCCTGTGACACTTGGCAAGTGTCCACCTCTGCCTGCTTATCAAAGTGCTTTGATTGCTCTCTTGCTCATTAAGACCCAAGCAGAACTGCACCAAAGGACATTGCTCCTTTCTCTTTGGTCTGTCCTGTTGTCTTCCAGCTCTTGCAGGCGAAGGAATACTCTTCAATTATTTTCTAGGCTTTCAAGCTGCTTGGCTCAAATTCTTTGCCTTAGGCAGTGTTCATACCTACAAGCACCTGCATCTCCTGTTTGAAAAATAGAAGGGAGAACTTGCACCATCAATTTAATTAAGACCGAAACAAGTTCAATCATTCAGCATGGATACTATGGGCTAGAAACTGCATCTCGCAGCAGCCCAATTTTCCTCCAGTCTTTACTGGCAGCTTGTTTATCCTCCCACCTCCCCAACTCCATTACAATATTGTCCAATGCCCAATATCTAAGATACCTTGAAGCACACGATTGAGGTGCAGAGAACATTCACTCCCCCCACCACCGGCGCACAGTGGCAGCAGTTTGTATCATCTACAAGATGCATTGCAGCAACTTGCCAAGGCACCTCTGACAGCACCTCCCAACTAATGACCTCTACCACCTAGAAGATACATGGGAACACCACCTGCAAGATCCCCTCCAAGTCGCTCACTACCCTGATTTGGAACTACATTACCATTCCTTCACTGTCACCAGGTCAACAGCCTGGAACTTCTTCCCTAACAGCACTGTGGGTGTATCTGCACCATATGAACCACAGCGTTTCAGAAAGATGGTTCACCTCTACCTACTCAAGGGAAATTAGAGATGGGTAATAAATGTTGGCCTAGCCAATTACATCTACACCCCATGAATGGATAAATTATTGAGGCCCACCCAGTGTGACTCGCGCCCGGCAGCGCTCAGCACTACCTGTGCAGGTGGGGAGAAGAGGGAGAGCAGAAATTTCCCTGAGGCAAGGGAGATTAAGCTCAATTTGAAACATCAAAATAAAAAAAGTTAAAAATCATTTACACATGTCCCCTCATGTGACAGCGTCACATGAGCTAGGACAACATGTTCAACATTATCAAATGTTTAAGAAATATTTATTAATTAAATAAACCCTTCATGAAACCTCATCCCACTCGTGGATGATGTTTCATGAAAAATGCGAAGACACCTGGGCTCTTCGCCTGCCCACCAATCTTACGGTTGGATTGGCAGCCCTGTCAATTTGGTTAATTAGTCTATTAATGGTCTTAACAGGCCTTTGACAGTTCGGCGGGTGCTTAGCCGACTCTGGTGCGTGCCCGCCAAACGAAAGATCGGAATGACGCTCAGTGATGTCGGGACGCATGCCCGATGTCACCACATGTCATTTTACGCATCGGTGTGCGGGGCCCACCCCCACATGCCAAACAGAAAATTCTGGCCATTGTTCCAATAACCGAAAGCGAAGTACAACTATATGGATCAGAACATTAATTGGGCCTTTTCATTAAAGTAGTAATAACCTTTGACCTCAATCATAGAAATATAGGAACTGGTGTAGGACTTCCTACACGTCTTTCTGAAACGCTGTGGTTCATGTGGCATAGGTACACCCACAGTGCTGTTAGGGAAGGAGTTCCAGGATATTGACCTGGTGACAGTGAAGGAATGGCACATCAGGATAGTGTGTGACTTGGAGGGGAACTTGCAGGTGTACCGCAAACCTGTTCTGCCATTCAATGAGATTGTGGCTGATCTGTATCTTAACTCTATCATTGGTTAACACACAGAAGACAAAGAGTCAGGATTAATGGGTCGTTTTCAGGTTGGAAAGACATAACTAGTGGAGTGCGCAAGGATCAGTCCTAGGGTCTCAATTATTTACTATCTACATTAATGACTTGGAAGAGGGGGAAGAATGTAATGTATTCAAATTTGCTGATGATACAAAACTAGGTGGGAGGGCACGTTGTGATGAGGACATAAGGGATCTGCAAGGGGGTATGGATAGGTTGAGGGACAGGGCAAAAATTTACAGATGGAGTTTAATGTAGGAAAGTGTGAAGTCATGCACTTTGGTAGGATGATTCAAAAGGCAGACTATTACTTAAATGGACAGAGGCTCCAAAAAGTGCAGCACAGAGGGACCTGGGTGTTCCTGTGCATGAAACACAAAAAGTTAGCATGCAGGTGCAGCAAGTAATTAAGAAGTCAAATAGAATTTTGGCCTGTATTGTTAGGGGTTTATTATTGAAGTTTAAAAATAGGGAAGCCTTGCTACAACTGTCCAGGGTGTTGGTGAGGCTGCACCTGGAGTACTGTGCACAGTTTTGGTCCCCATATTTAACAAAGGATATACTGGCAATGGAGGCAGTTTAAATGATATTCACTAGGCTGATTCCTGAGATGAAGGGGTTGACTTATCAAGAATGGCTAAACAGGTTAGGCCTTTATTCATTAGGGTTTAGAAGAATGAGGGGTGATCTTAATGGATCATATGAGATTCTGAGGGGGCTTGACAGGGTAGATGTTGAGAAGATGTTTCCACTAGTGGGGGGAATCTCAAACTAGGGTACAAGGGTCAGGATCTTTAGGTCAGTGAGCAGGGAGCGGTGCCTACTCCCCAACATGTAAAATGGCGCGGGATGACATCAGGTGGAACTCCCGATGTCATCCCGTGACGTTTCCATTTTCAGATCGGCAGGGGCGCAGCCGAATCAGCTGTGTGCCCACTGATCTGTCAACGGCCTATTGAGGCCATTTAAAAAGTAATTGACTTAATTATTGGACCTGTCCATCCAACCTTAAGGTTGGCGGGCAAGCCGGGAGCCCTGGCAGGCTTCAGAAAAAGCATGAAACCTCATCCACGGGCAGGATGAGGTTTCATGAGGGTTTTAAAAAATTTAAGAAAGGTTAGAGTTAAAGTGATGGACACGTCCCAACTCATGTGACAGTGTCACACGAGGGGACATGTCAGGGAAATTTTGTTTCTGCTCCTTGACCATTTTTAAATTTGGCATCGATCTCCCTAAAGCAGCACTTAGCCTCAGGGAGATGAGTGCACACTCTCGGCTGAGGGATTCACACCCCCCCCAACCGCCCGCACAGGAGCACATAGTGCTTCCTGGCAGACGTCACACTGGGCTGGCCTTAATTGGCCCGCCCACGTAAAATGGCAGCGCGTCCCCGATTGGGGGCGCCAATCGGAGGCGCACCCGCATGTTCCCACTCCTGCACTTCCCCTCGGTGGAGGGAAAATTCTTCCCATAGTTACAGAATAAGGGGACACTCATTTAAAACTGAGATGTGAAGGAATTTCTTCTCTCAGAGGGTAGTGAATGCCTGGAATTCTCTACCCCAGAGAGTTGTGGAGGCTAGATCACTGAAAGTATTTAAAGAGGGGGTAGATAGAGTTTTTGAAATATCAGGGAGTTGAGGGGAATGAGGAGCTGGCACGAAAGAGCAGTTAAGGCCTGGGGCATATCAGCCACAATCTTATTGAATGGCGGGGCAGGCTTGAGGGGCCTCACCACTGCCACCTGCCCTCATAATTTAACCCTTTTATCCTTGGTAACATTCTGATAAACCTATGCAGCAGTCCCTCCAAACTAATATCTCCTTCCTAAGAATCAATATCTAATATGTCTCTCCACGTTGATAAGTCAGTAAAGAGATGAGTTGATAAGTAATCCTAGCTGGATTACTATTTTGCTATTTAAATTCTGCTGTTACACTGTTATTATGTTACTGACAGCTTCATTGGCTTTGACAGTGGTCATGTAAAATATTAAAGTTTGCACTGCTTCTTCATACAGTACCAAGATTCAAAATAGTCTTCATCAGTGTTGTATTTTTCATATCTCAGGTCTATGCAGAGATAACACTCCTTTCTATGTGAGTAACAGTTTTATTTACAGTACTTTAAAATGTCTACATCATTCTTCAACTCTGACTTCCAGTTCTTTCTACTCCTTTACTTAGATTTCTCTGAGTCCACACCCAGGCTTAACCAATCAAGCACACTGAGTATCAATTGTAAACAGGCTCTCATAATCAAACACAGAACAATTAAACCCACAATCAGCGCCCCTGAGGCAGTGGCACCTCATCTAGCAATATATATATATATATATAACCTAGCAGCTGAGGCAAATGTTGCTAACTTTTCTTATCATCTGTGGATGATGTCAATTTTGCTTAATGCCCAGTAACTTCAGCAGCCAGCTGGGGGTATTGTAGAAAGCTGCAAATTGCAATTTGGAAACAATATACAGTGGCATTTTCATTGTGCTAGTTCTGTGAAACCTGCCCTTGCAATCGGTGCGGGTCAGTTTCCATAATGCCTGAACCCTTAGCCAGTACCCCAGAACATCAGTCAGTACTCCTGAGATTGGCCCTTGGTAATGTATGACTGCCTATACACTCATCTGTTAGCACATAAACTTAAGCTTATCCAGATCTCTGCCACTCATTTCCTAACCCATATTATGTCCTGATCACATATCACACTTGTGCTCACTGACTTACGTTGGTCTGGCAAAGCCTCAAACTTAATTTTTTTTAATTCGTTCATGGGATATGGGATGTGGGTGTCTCTGGCTAGGACAGCATTCATTGCCCGTCCCTAACTGCCCCTGTTCAGAGGGCATTTCAGAGTCAGCCACATTGCAGTGGGCCTGGATGGGGGTCAGACCAGGCAAGGGCTGCAGATTTCCTTCCATTCCTAAAAGGCATTAGTGAACCAGGTGGGTTTTTATAACAAGCAGCAATGGTTTTATGGTCATCGTCAGATTTTTAATTCCAGATTTTTGCTGAATTCAAATTTCACCATCTGCCATGGGATTTGAACCCAGGTCCTCAGAAATACTAGTCCAGTGACAATACCACTATACCACCACTTCCCCCTTAAAATTCCTATCTTGGTTTTCAAAACACCCATGGCCTCACCCCTTCCTATCTCTGTAATCTCCTCCATCCTTTTCGGGATCTCTGCACTCATCCAAATCTGGCTTCTTGAATATTCCCAATTTTAATCACCAATTGCAGCCGTGCTTTCTGCTGCCTAGGCCCTAAGCTCTGGGATTCCCTCCCTAGGCCTCTCTCCTCCTTTAAGCTGCTCCCTTAAAACTTACCTCTCTTATGAATCACTTGGTCATCTATTATGATATCCCCTTCTATGGTTCGGTGTCAAAGTTTGACTAATAATAATCCTGTGAAGAACATTTTGCTACATCAAAGGTGCTATATAAATGTAAGTTGTTGTTGCTGTGACTTCAATCCCCTGGTGAAATTGCTGCATTTTGAAAATGTTACAGGCTGTAGGAAAGATATTAGTATTCACTCAAAAACTTAATAGCCATTAAAATTATATACTTCTCAAAAAAGTGAGAAAAGGCAATTCTCGGTAAATGAGTTAATTTGCTAAACAACTTTCAAAGCAATAAATGTATTTGACGTAGGGACAGACTTAAAGGGATGATGATTTTCAGTAACATTGTTTGGCTGATCACCTGCACAACACCAACAAGGGGACTAGTATGAATAAAAGCAAAATACTGCAGATGCTGGAAATCTGAAATCCAAACAGAAAGTGCTAGAAGTACTCAGCAGGTCTGGCAGCATCTGTCATCTGTGGAGACAAAAACAGAGTCAACGTTTCAAGTCAAATATGACCCATCTTCAGAAGGGGGCTGGTATATATGTGTGAACACCTGAGTTTGTGAGTGAGTCAGACGAGTGTATAGCAGATTTCCAATCCATTGGCACCAGTGTGCTAACCTCCAGCAACCCCCACCCCGAGCCCCTTCCCAGCTTGACTGGCAGAATCCCCATGAAAATAGTGGAAATGGCCATTTTAATCCAGACCCCACTGATTAGCAAAAGCGAATCAGCAGCCCTTTTTGTACCTCTCCTGATCTTTCACCATCCACAAGTTCGACCGTCCTGAAATTGGGGAGATGTGTAACAGACAGCTGCTCTAATATTGCCTGATTTACTTTATTGCCCACTGTGCTGAACAGTGTTTTAGTTCTGCAAATGCATTCATAAAATTATTTCTTTGCCAAAATGTCTACCTTAGCATATTTGTGTTGTAAAGCACATTGCTCCTCTGACAGGATTTTCTCAAAGGCATTCAGATTTGAGTTAAAACACATGGGTAGCAGATTCATCACCCACATTAAAAAGAAACTCAGTCCTCATGTGTTTTCCATTGTTCACCAGATTTCCCTTCATATATTTCCACGCCAAGGCAACATTTTTCGATGTGGATCAGTTTATAAGAGGTCACTGTATAATGTTGCGCTATTCGGCCGAGTTTAGAGCGAAACTTCACCATCTGAATCCTTGTAAAAAATCAAAGCATATTAAAGAATTAAAAACAGAAAATGCTGGGAAATCTCAGCAGGTCTGGCAGCATCGGTGGAGAGAGAAACAGAGTTAATGTTTCGAGTCCATGTGACTCTTCTTCAGAGCTCTGAAGAAGAATCATACGGATTCATATGGACTCAAAACGTTAGCTCTGTTTACCTCTCCACAGATGCTGCCAGACCTGCTGAGTTTTTCCAGCATTTTCTGTTTCTATTTGAGATTTCCAGCATCCACAGAATTTTGCTTTTGTCAGAGCAAATAATTATTAATTGCAAGATCGTTGATTTGTCTCATTCATTTTATTAAGAAATTTGGTCAGTGAGGGCTGATGTCAGGGGGAAGGGGAGAATGAGCTTAGTAGGGTTATTGAGAAAAACTGTGCAAGGATGCCAATTCAACATAGAATCATACAAACACAAAGAGGTCATTCAGCCCATCGTGCCTTTTCTAGTTCTTTGGAAGAGTTATCCAATTATGCTCAACTCCCTGTTCTTTTCCTAAAGACCTGCAAGTGTTTGCTTTTCAAGTATAGAATCAGCTTCCTTTTAAAAGTCACTGTTGCATTTCCTTACACCTCCCTTTCAGGCAGCAGATTCCAGATCATGACAATTCACAATGGAAAAAAAATTCTCACCTCTGGTTCTTTTTCCAATGTATTTAAATCTTGATTATCGCCCTTCCTTCCAATGGAAACAATTTTTCCTAATTTATCAAAAGCCTTCATCTCTCCTTAACTCACCCTGTTCTAAGGAGAACAAACCCAGCTTCTCCACTTGGTCACCACTTTAGTTTTAAGGCAGATAGATAAGAATATTTACTTCATGGTAAGAAACTAAAAGCTGTGGAGCTGCAGAGAGAATTTTAGGGATGCAGGTGCCGAAATCACTAAAAGCTGGTAGATAAGTGCAATTTTTTTTCCCCGTAGGATAATGGAATGTTAGCCTTTATCTTAATGGGTCGTAATACAAAGCAGTGAAATTATGCTAAAGTTTATAAGGCTCTAGTTAGACCCCATCTAGGGAAATGTCTTCAGTTCTGTACAGTGCATCTTGGAAAGGGTATATCTGCATCAGAGGTGGTGCAGCAGAGATTCATCAGCATGATACCAAGCTAAAAGAATCAAATTATGGGGAGAGATAGCATGAAATAGGCTTGTACTCTCTGAGTATGGAAGATTATGGGATGATCTAATTGAGGTGTTGAAGATGATAATACGATTTGATGGTTTCTTTTTATCTACCGTATTTCCTCTAGTGGAGAATTCAGAACAAGCAGGCATAACTTTCAGATTAGAGCTAGGTCATTCAGGGATGAAGCATTTTTTCACACAAAGGATATTAAGGTTACGGAACCAAGTCGAATAAATTGGGTTGCGATACAGATCAGTCATGATCTAATTGAATGGGGAAGCAGGCTCAAGGGGCTGAATGGTTTACTCCTCTACCTACATTCCTTTGATATAGGCAGCAGAGTTTTGAATGAGCTGAGTTTTAAGGAGTGTGGAAGGTGTGAGGTTGAGCAGGAGGTCATTGGAATAGTCAAGTCTGGTGGTAACAAAGGCACGGATGAAGCAGCATTCATGTGGCAGTTTCCAGAGTGTTGTCTACATGCTGTAGAATCTAAATGGGGGAAAAAAAATCAGTGGGGAAAATCAAATTATAAGTCCTACCGCTTTTTCAGCACACTGACTGCAGAAACAGGATAGCCAGAGGTTACTTGTGTGTGATTTAATCCAGCCAGTCGCTGTGGTGTAGTCATACCCTCACATATGTATCAGGTATCCCCTATGGATGAGAAGTATGATTAAGAACAGAAGGCACATTTTATGCAGTTTATCTCCAGTTGTGTTGAACAGTAATAACAATGAACCTCTGCTTCTTGTCTTCATCATTCTTTATTAATATAAAGTTATACAATACCTACACAATAGCGACACAGTATTTGATTTGATCTAGTGCACCCGTTTGACATATATAATGTGATTGTTGAATGAGTTCTGAAAAGGAACACTGTCACTGAAGGCCTAGTGAGAGTATTTTGTGAAATACAGTAAGCTGAAAGCTCTGCCAATACAATGCGTTGATGTGGACTGACCAAGAAGAAGGTTCAGGCAAGAGCTGGAGTGACAAATCTGCTCACACTGGATAAAATAGATTGAATTTCACCATTAATGTGTTTTTGGTTAGATTGGTACACACCCAGTAAGTTAGACCTAGCTTGGAAGGAGCCAATTCCTGTGGGTGATATGGGCAGTGAGCCATGTGATTTTGATGGCATGTTGGCAACAGTGTAAATTGGCTCACGTACCTTTTAGTGCAAAACACCATTCAGTTCTTCTCTCATTCATTCATTCGTTTGGACTGAATTGAGCCTGTGCCAACACATTCTCTTGGTGCAGATTGAAGCATCTCTAGTTATAGCATGCTACACACTTCTTGTGTACACTTATTACTCCAGGTAGGAATGCACTGATAATATTAAAAGAATATTGCAAGGCAAGGAAAGCAAAAAAAAAACTTCTATTTATATAGCACCTTTCCTGACCTCTAGATATCTCAAAGTGCTTTACAGCCAATGCAATACTTTATTTGAAGTGTAGTCAACTGTTGTCAGCTAGGAAGTGCAGCAGCCAATTTGCACTCAGCAAAGTCCCATAAACAGCACCCTGATAATGATCAAATAATCTGCTTATGTGATATTGATTGAGGGATAAACAGTGGCCAGGATACCAGGGATAACTTCCCTGCTCTTCTTCAAAATAATCTCGTTGGATCTTTTGCATCCACCTGAAAGGGCAGGTGGGGCCTCAGCTTAACATCTCTTCTGAAAGATGGTACCTCCACCTCCAACAGTGCAGCACTCCCCTCAGTACTGCACTTTATTTTTGTGCTCAAGCATCTGCACAACTCCAGTTGGTCCATCTCAGAAGTTAGCTGCTGTAAGATTACAGCCACTTAAGTTTCAGAAGCATTCCCCTGCTCCAGCCAGTCACTATATACACTCCTGCTACAGCCGTAGCTCCTAGGACTAGTGTGATATTAGGTATAAGAAGTTATGTCTTGGCACCAAGAGGACGAACAGTGGAAAAATTAATGGGTACTCACACTTCAAGGGCTAACATTAAAATTTTGGCCGTATTAAAGCTGCCGTTCATTGCAGGGTTTGAAAATTGCTTTCATTTATCGGGATGATTAGGAATTAGGAGATGCAGAGAAAGTTCTATTGATGGCGTGTTAGCTGCAGAAACTGCTCTTAGCTCCACCGCACTCCTGAAAGCTGCTGCCTGCTGCCAACCAAGATCATTCCACCCCCAAATCCTGCGGTCCTACAAAGCCACCCCATGTTACTCACCACATCCCCTATCCCATCCCACTGTCCTTCTCTCATCACCCCCACCCTGTAGTATATTGAAAATTGCGTTGTTCATTTTGTCCACTTGAGGCTACCATACACACATGTACCAGCGAAAGTAGTCTGCTAGGAAGAGATAATAAAGGATCCATGTTTAACAGCTCATGCAGTTCTAATTCTAAATGTCTCTAGAAGAATACATAATTGATTCTGTCCCAAGACCTTCACAAATCCCTCTGTCCTTCACACACCCCCATCCCTCTGCCCTTCACTCACCCCATCCCTCTGCCCTTCACTCACCCTCACCCCTCTGTCCTTCACCCACCCCCATCCCCCTGCTCTTCACTCACCTCCATCCCTCTGCCCTTCGCTCACCCTCATCCCTCTGTCCTTCACCCAGCCCCATCCCTCTGCTCTTCACTCACCCCCATCCCTCTGCCCTTCACTCACCCTCATCCCTCTGTCCTTCACCCACCCCCATCCATCTGCTCTTCACTCATCTCCATCCCTCTGCCCTTCACTCACTCCCATCCCTCTGCCTTCACCCACCCCCATCCGTCTGCAATCACTCACCCTCATCCCTCTGCCCTTCACCCACCCCCATCCCTCTGCTCTTCACTCACCCCCATCCCTCTGCTCTTCACCCAGCTCGCTCATTCCTCTGCCCTTCACCAACCCCCATCCCCCTGCCCTTCACCCACCCCAATCCCTCTGCCCTTCACCCACCCCCTCATCCCTTTGTCCTTCACCTACCCCCATCCCTCTGCCCTTCACCCACCCCATCCTTCTGCTCTTCACTCAGCCCCATCCTTCTGCCCTTCACTCACCCCCATCCCTCTGCCCTTTACCCAAGTCATTCATCCCTCTGCCCTTCACCAAGCCCCATCCCCCTGCCCTTCACCCACCCCAATCCCTCTGCCCTTCACCCACCCCCTCATCCCTCTGCCCTTCACTCACCCCCATCCTTCTACCCTTCACTCACCCCCATCCTTCTACCCTTCACCCGCTCCCATCCCTCTGCCCTTCACCCACCCCCAATCCCACTGCCCTTCACCCAGCTCCCTCATCCCTCTTCCCTTCATTCACACCCCATCCTGCCGTCATTCATTCACCCATCCCCCATCCCACTCTCCTTCACTTACCCACCCCCATCCCACTGTCCTTCAATCACCCTGCCTCATTTGCTCACCGCACCTCATTAGGACTTAACTGTCAGTGAGGCCAGAGCCCAAAACTTGGACTTTTCAGGCAGTTGAGCTGGCTGTGGAGGTGCAAGAGGCACCAACAGGTGACCACGATTGCTGAGCAGTAGCCCGTGGGTGGATTTGTGTTCAGATGCATAAACCCTGCGCCCAGTTGGTGCTTCAAAATTGGCCTAAACAAATTTCAAGGCCTTGCATCATTGATTTAATTTCTACAGTCAGCGATACACTGCCCCAACACAACTAAAGCAAATAGTTATGAGCTTGGCAAGGACAGGTTGATCATTAAAAGCAAATCATCATCACAGATGGTGATGACTAAAAGCAAAATCTCTGCATCATTTCTCTGCTGTTGCCTGACCTTAATATCTAGCCTTGTTTTACAGGAAGTCCAGGTGTTGCATTTGACTTGGGAAGAAATTGGCAGATTTTAAATGTTTTTTTCTTGGACAGAATCATTAAATCAGTATTATCATCAGTGCCAGTTAACTGCTGGAACTGATGTATGTAATACATCATGATGTCCAAATACAGATTTATAAATTCAAGTAAGCTTACAGCCTACTGTAGCCAGATTAGGTAATCATTCTCCAAGGAGGAAAGGTTTCCCAGTGCGTCGCTAAGTGCAACCCCTTCTGAGTTTAGTGCCTTTAAAATTTATATTGTAAGTTAAAGGTCACAAATGCATTCCAAACTGATGTCCAATTTGGAAAACCAAGAGCTGTTTACGCACAGTCTTGCTTTCAGGAAGAATGGTGCAATGATATAATCATTCACCTATCATCATTATATGATGCCCATTTAAAGCTTTAATTTTAGTGAAATAGGACAGAATTCTCTTGTCGGTGAGCGGGGGTGGTGCCCGCCGAACTGTCAAAGGCCTATTAAGGCCAGCTAAACAGTCATTAACACAATTAAATGAGCTGCCCAACCTTAATGTTGGCCGGGCAGGCGAAGAGCCCAGGCGGCCTTCGCACTTTTCATGAAAGCTCATCCATGGGCGGGATGAGGTTTCATGAACTGTTTTAAAATGTAATAAAAATTTTTACATTAAGTCTTTGACATGTCCCAGCTCATGTGACAGTGTCACATGAGGGGGCATGCTTCAAAAGTTTTTGCCTACCTTTATTTAAAATTACACAAGTCAAATGGATCTCCCTGAGGCACCTCCGTGCTTCAGGGAGATCTCTGCGCTCTTTCGGACACATGTGAAACCTCTCAGGGAATCCACCCCCCCCCCCCACCACCCCCCCTTCCCCCACCACACACCTCGCTCGCACAGGGAGCGCTCAGCTTAATTGGCCCGCCCACATGAAAGGGCAGCACGTCCCCAATTGGGGGCGCCAATTGGGTTCGTGCCCGCCTCCACCTCCGCCTGCCCCCAACCCCCTGCACAACGCCACCTCCCTCCTGACAGGGGGAGAATTTTTCCCATAGTTTCGGCACTTTCCTGTATCACCAACAAATTAGTTTCCCCAACTCCACTTTCCCCTCATCATTACCACATAAATCGAGCGAAATGCTTATATATTCAGCAATGTAAACGAATTTAAGATTTTTTCAGTTTTTTCTTATTTATCCTTTCACAGGGTCACTGGCAAGGCCAGCATTTGTTGCCCATCCCTAATTGCCCTTGAACCGAGTGGCTTGCCACGACATTTCAGAGGACAGTTAAGAGTAAACCGCATTTTTATGGGTGGGGAGTCACACGTAGGCCAGACCAGGTAAGGATGGCAGATTTCCTTCCCTAAAGGGCGTTAGTGAACCAGATGGGTTTTAACAACAACCGATGATAGTTTCATGGTTACCACTACTGAGACTCACTTTTCAATTCCTGATTATTGATTGAATTTAAATTCCACCAGCTGCCATAGAAAGTTATGGTGCTAGGGTTAAAGGAAGAGGGGTGAGAGAAGACTCATGTAGAAGATAATTGGCTGAATGGTCTGCTTCTATACTTTGTAATCTGAGCAATTCTGTGTGAAAGAATTACCTTCTTCCTCTGTATTGGTGGGTCCATGGCCTTTATGTTCGAAGGTTTAGTTTCTGAATCTCAGTGTCACTGGTTGAGAGTTTCAGCAGCAAATAGGATGTGGCATGAGACCCAGGAGTCTTTACCTCATGAACATATTCTGCTACTGACTCCTGCTCGAGGCTGGCAGGAATGGCATCACCGTCGGGGGGCAACAATTAGTCAACAATTAGGTGGTGGGAAAGGACAGTGCAAAGGGGGATGGTCAGACTCCTGACTAGGAGCCGCAGAAATGATCCCTGGTGAGGTATTCAAGGAAATGGGGGATTGGTATAGTCCACGATCTAGAGGGATTGGAGGTAACCCCAGGACAGAGGGCAAGAGCAAGGTACACATGCACTCCAGCCTAAAAGGAGCCTTTAAAGAGCACAAAATACTGAACTTGCCTGGGCCTCCTGTGGCCTGGATCCTGCCCACCGCCAGCTTTTGCTGGCATGTACAAGACCATGTGGTCCTTCAGCAGAGCCCAAAGTTAAAGTGGCATGCACATCATGGTGATGTTAACAGGAATGCCATTTAAAATAGGCCTCTCTGGCATGGGGCAGCCTTACCCACATCCGAATTCAGGCAAGTTAAGAATTGGGGAAGCAAGGACACATTGGGAACATGGCGCCCTCATGTCTGCCATCCCATCGCGGCATCATTCCTTCTGGGCAGGGGAGAGGTTTAAAATCAGACCGTGTGAGTCACTGTTAGGCATTATGCCATATTAGATGCAAAACCTGCTCCATTTGCAACATCCATACGTGGAAACATTGACTGACACATACACAAACAGTACAGCAATAGATGGGAGTTGACTGATATCTTTTGTCATGTTTTCTGTGTATCTGGTAGCAAAGACGATGACAACAAAAAGATCACACTGTTTCTTGCCTCAGGCGTGGCTTGTCACGTGATATGGGGGTTCGGGGCCAACTCCAATCAGCACAGAAAAATAAACCTTGTTGCATTTCTTCTTAAATGAAAGCTATCTATAACAAACATATTTTGGACTGATTTTCTGTGGTTTTATAGTTAGGTGGTCTGATTTAATTTAATTTAATTTAGTGGTCGGTATATAGTAGTCCTCTGTAGGCAGATGAGCAATAAGACATGCTTCAGCCTACAGCTTCCATCCTCCCCCTCCAAGGGGCTTTTGTCTACAACTTTCCACATTTGAAACCAGCTACAAACACATAGATGGTTGAATTAACTGATCTCAGTTGGGGAGGTTACAGTGGGTTGCTGTGTTTTGACTTGATTGCTCCAGGCTAGGGAGGAGGAGATCAGGCCAGATTGGCATCCATCCACCCTTCTTTGGAAAGGATATGGTGCCATGCTGGGAGGAGGGTGGGATCAGCCTTGGCTGTCGAGGATTGCACGTAAAGAATGTTTTGTTGTGTGGTAGGGATTTAGACAGGGTTTGGGGATTGTCTAGCCTCCCAAAATTATTCTGCTCGAGTCCATAGACTTTTTGACCAGAACTATTTAATTATTTGCAGCAAGTATTTACACATTTGAACCTCCACATGAGGTAAGATTTTCTGCTCTCTTCAAGATCTGGCTTACTACTCAGTCATGTGATCTGACATAATTATTACATCAGCATCATGTGCTCCTCATGTTAACCCTTTACTGTACATCTCCCCTAAGTCTTTAACCCTATCATATTTACATTCTCTTAGGTCTCCCCCCAAAGTCTCAGACTTCACAGGCTTAGTCTCTGAGGTGCATTGACCAATTTCCCTGATCTTGTTCTGATCTCTTTTTGAGGTTGATGATATTCTGTATTCTCTCTTCTATCAGTGTGAGTGTCCTCCTGGATGACTGTTGGGCTTGTAGTAAGTCTTTCCTCTTCTTCAGGATCCGAGTAGTAAGCCCAGACTTCTATTGGCTTTCTTTTCAAGTATATTAAGGTGCTGCAGTTTCTCCTTATTATACCCTGACCTGTCTCAACCCTGTATGATCTTGGTTGTGGAGTTTTTTTCAATGATTATACCTTCACTCTATTGGTCTTGGATCCTTACTCTCTCCCTGGGCCTCAGCACTGGTAACTCACGTGCTCTATGCCCGTGATTAAAGTTACAAGCTGTTTCTCTGTTCTTCCTCATGTTGTCTTACCCTCTCGTGGTGATGTTGGGTTTGAATTTTAGTGTCAGAGAGGGAAGCTATGTTCTCAATCTCTGACCCATTAGTAACTCTGATAGTGAGAAACCATTTTGCTGTTGAGAGGATCAATAACTCAGAAGAGTTAGATTAAGGTCTTTGTTTATCTTTAACAACTCCTCAATGGTTTGGACCCTTTTCTCATCCTCTCCACTTGCCCAGGGATAGCAAGGTGAACTGGTTACATGAATGAAGCCATATTCACTTGCAAAATTTTGGAATTTCTCATTTGCAAGTTGAGGGCCATTGCCAGACAGTACAATGTCCAGAATGCCATGCATTGAATAAATTCTCTTGAAAGATTGAATGACTGCTTCTGCCATGATACTATGCCAGCAGTTTACTTCATTTCTCTGTAAATAATAATGATAAGCAAGGTTTTCCCTTAAAGTCAAATAAGTACATTCCCAGGCGTTCCCACGGCCTTGATGGAAAAGAACAAAGTAATAGTAGTTCTTTGTTTGCCTAGCTGTTTACGGCATAAGTGATACAGTTAGAAATTATTTATTCTATGGAGCAAGTTATACCTGACCACCAGACTGATTGTTGTGCCCTCATATGACACTTCGTCATTCCTAAATGTCCTTGGTGAAGTCTTAAGAATATCAAGCCGAAGGGCTCTTGGTATGACTAATCTCTCATTGAAAACTAGTAAGTCATCAATGACAGTGAGCTGCTTGTGCTGTTCAAAATACTGGCATAGTATCTATTATAGGGGATATAGTCTGGCCATCTTTCCAGACAATATTCTCGGATATGTCGACATTTTTCATCCCATTTCTGTGCTTGCTTTATAACCAGCAACTTTCTTGCAGTAGTTGGTACATATTGAGTGATTAAGGATGTATATGCTTCAAGATACTCAATGAAATCTAAACCATTGTGTTCAGTTCCTTCTAATGGTACTCATGATAGTGTGTCTGGTTTTATCTGACATTTTCCTTGCACATACTCTGTGATGGAGTTGCATCCCATAATTCTTAATCTGAACCCCTGGATTCTGGGCAGCATCTTCACAATTTATTTCATGTTCAGAAGGGTAACTAGTCACTCGTGGTCTGTTTTGATTTTGAAATGCAATCCCAAAACATAGTCTGAAAGTTTTCATACCTCCACATTGCTGCCAAAGCTTCTTTTCCTATCATGGCATATTTGTCAGTGACCTAGAGGCATAGTAGATTGGTCTACACTTGCCACCTTTCTGCACTTGAAAATGTGCTGTACTGTAAACGATGCATCCACCACCATGATGGTCAGTAAGTCTGGGTCATAATGGGCCAAAATTTCAGAAAAGATTGAAAGTTGATTAAAAGCATGTTGCTGGTCCACATTCCAGCACAACCCTTGACCCTGTCGCAAAAGATGTTTCAAGGGCTGGTTGGCCTCTGCTAAATTCGCTGGGAACTTACCTACTTGGTTCACCATCCTGAGGAACCTTTGAAGCTCAGCTGTGTTCCTGGGTTGCGAAATTCTCTTCTAACTTTTGTTTTTGCAGATCAACTGTTATTCCAATGTCTTTTACTGTGTGAAACTTAATCATGGTTTTGGCAGACTCATTTGTTATTCAGTGTTGGGCCTGCATCCTGTAAGGCTCTCAAAACTGCCCTGACTCTGCGATCATGCCCTCCTCTCATGGCCCCAAGTATGAGTATACCATCCATATGACATATTACTCCTTCCATGCCTTCTAAAGTGTTAGACATTGCTCTCTGGAAAAGTTTTGGAGCGAACACTATTCCAAAGGGCAATATATTGAAATAATAATGATCGAAGGGCATTATAAATGTGGTCACCCATCTGGATTCTTTGTCCAAAGGCAACTGCCAAAATCCATTGCTCACATCCAATTTGGTAAATAAAGTGCTCTTGCCTAGTTTTGCTTGGCTATCGTCCACTGAGGCCATCGGGTGGATCTCACGTACCACTGCTTTGTTTAGCTCAGTTAAATCCACACAGAATCTTAAGAGCCATTTGGTTTTGTGACCATAGCCATATCTTAACCCCATTTTGTTGGCATGGTGACCGGTGAGATAACCCCTTGCTGCTGCATCTTTTTGATTTCAACCTTGTCTTTGGCCAAGAGTGGGTGAGGGACTTTCCTCGGTGTAAAGGGGTACTCGGTCTTTCATTTTCCCAGCCCTGTAACCAATTTCAGAATGTAGTGCTGTAATTCTCTTCAGTAACTTTGTCCACTTTATAGATTAATTTCAATTTCAGGCATGCCTTTCTGTTTAGTAGACAGCATTCTTGATTTTGAATGACACAGAGATGTTTGAGGATTTCCCAATCTTTATGCTTCAGCTTCACCTTGAGCTGGTCTTTCATGTTCTTGTAGTCCCCCCAGGACCTTTAATAGATGAGGATTACAAATTCATCTATTTGAGGCATTTTACTTCATCTGATAAAGTAGAAACCCCTGCTCCTGTGTCTAATTAAAACTCTCTGGGGTTCCACCCACTTCAAGTTTAGCACTCCAATACTTGTTTTCGTTATCATTTTTCTCCCCTAGGAAGGTTAATTTCTGTATTATGGCTCTTTCACGTCTTGCTTTAAAAATTGGTTCCCTATTTTTACGATTTGTCAGCGTTTTCGAGCAACAAACAATTTTAAAGCTGCCTATTTTTCCACAGCTGTGGCACTGTGCCCCTCCACCGTCCCTGAGGCACTGGACATTCTTCTTGTTTATGCACACCAGAGATATTTTTAAATGGTGATTAGTGCATTTTTCCCCATTTTGGCAGGCTTTCCATTTTATGCTCAATCTTCTCCATAGGGGACCTCTCCTTCCCCGTGAATGAATGCTCGATACTGTTTTCTAATTGTCTCATGACTTGCACTGCTTTCACCAGCATTACGTCCTCCTTTGTGTGTAAGAGACCTGATAATGCTTCGTTTAACACTTCTACAACAATCCTGCCATGAATCAGCTCACCTTTCAAAATTCCATAAGTGCAGTTCCCTGGCAGCCTATATAGATCATTGATAAACGAACTCATGCTTTCACCTGGCCATTGTTTTCATCTGTTAAATTTAACCCTCTCTATTAAGTTCTGACAGATACTGAAATAAGGGTCGAAAACCTGCATGACTTCTTCATAGGAAGCTGAAGTCTCATCAACCCCCTGCCCTGCTATCACGTCATCAGTGATAGTTCTTACAGCATAAAGTAGGGTACTGACCTGGTCTTTCTGGCCTTTTTTATGTAACCCTAAAGCAGTTCTGTACCTTGTGAATATTTTTCTCCAGCTGTCCCACTCCCGGACCTGCTGTGGGCCTTCCACACAATGAAATGCTTCTGGGAGTGATAAGGTAGATTCCATGCTTCGCTGAGCCCTGGGATTGTTCCTGTGTTTGATCCTATTCTCGGTGATCAATACTGTCTGGTCTTCAAGTCTGTGCCATAGCTTGCCTCTGCTGCTCCCTCGATGTTCTGACATCCTGGTGAGTCTTGGAATTTTTTTCTTTTGTCCTTCCTTTGGGATTCTCTTTTCTTGCCTGATCTGTAGCTTCTTTCAGTTCTTGCTGGGTATTTCGCTCGCTGCCACCATGTTTTTTTGTGTGGTAGAGGTTTAGATGGGGCTTGGGAATTGTCTAGTCTCCCAAAAGTATGCTGCTCAAGTCCATATTCTTTTTAACCAGTATTATTTATTTACAGCAAGTATTTACACAATTGGACCTCCACATGAGATAAGAGTTTCTGTTCCCTTCAAAATCGCTCTTACTTCTCAGTCATGTGATCTGACATCATTATTACATCAGCATCATGTATGCTTTTGACGATAACCCTTTACAAAGAGTGTGATTTATCTCAGCAGGATTCAGCAACTACAGGGGAATGTTACATCATGGCAGATGATGTGTGCCAGCTGGATCAAATCGACAAGGGAAACTTGGTCATGCTATCACAACGGTTTTGCAATTTGTGTTTATTATGAGAAGATGTGTGCAATAAATTCAGAAGTAATGAGTCCACTAAGACCATTGGAGATTTTTAAAAATTAAATTAAAATATTTATTAGCAAAAGAAAAGATTTCAAGCAATTACATAAGACTGCAATTACATTATATTATAACAAATCCTAAAATTCCTAATTAACCTGACTCCCAATTACACATCCCCTTTAAGGCAACAGTCCAAAGTAGATTTTAATTTTTTAAAAAAACAAGCCAGCAAGTTACCTCAGTACCCGCTTGACAGTGGAATTCCAAAAGCTTGCCTCTAACTTTAGTTACTGGACACAGCGGACTTTTGAAACATGGCTGGAGGCTTCTCCAAGGCTGTTTCACACATTCCTGCTAGATCTTACATGGCCCCCCAACATAGCCTTTCATTCTCCTTTATATATGTTTGTCTCTCTTTAATATGTAAAATCCATTGTTCCATATGTCTTTGGAACTTTACATTTCTCATAATATAAAAATCTTTCATGTTGTCAATATTTATATTGGGGAAAAAATAAACACACTGCTTAGCCTTGCTTATCTGGCTAGTTGTAAACATCCTAACATCCCTTTGAAATCCAAACAACCCCTTCACTTTCTAAAAATGCAAATTCCCTTTATACCTTACATGCTAAGACCCCATCCATGTTTGCTCAGTAGCATTTCAAGTACATTCCTACACCTAACTTCTTTTGATAATTTCAAGCTTGCAGTCTACCTGACTCAAAGGTAATTAAATCATACAGACAGAACCATCTACACTCACACCCATAAACCTGTTTTACAATAAACCAGAATATTATGAAAATTATTATACTTTCGTGACAAAGACAATTGACGCTGGACATGTCAGCAATAAACCACATTGTTCACAAGACCGGCCACATGCCATTGGTTAACCTCACAGCTTGCATCTGCAACTGAGGGTGGCTTCAATTTATCATTCTTCAGTGATTTAACATGGGACCACAACTCTTCAACTCATTCATCTAATTCAAGCCTCAGCTACTTTCAACCTGTTTTTAATGTATCAAGGGCACTAAAGGATCACATTGTGATGAACATTCATTAGAAAATAAGCCAGTTCACAAAAATGTACATGTAATAACTTTTTCTGCTATGGTGTGAGCAAACCTGATGATGGTACAGTGCTGGAGCTCTGAACATAGACACAAGGCAAGGGAAAGGAAAGAACTTGTATTTATATGGTGCCTTTCCCAACCTTGGGACATCCCAAAGCGCTTTTCAGCCAAGAATGTAGTTCTGAAATGTACTTGTGTTGGAGGGAAGTGCGACAGCCAATTTAAGATCATGGCCAGAATCTTCTGTTCAGTGTGCGGGGCCTGCCCTGCACGCAGATGCATAAAATGACGCGCGGTGAGGTCGGGGGTGTGTCCCGACATCACCGCGCGTCATTCTGATCTTCCGTTTGGCGGGTGCGCACTGGAGCTGGCTGCGTGCCCACCGAACTGTCAAAGGCATGTTAAGGCCACTAATAAAACAATTAACCCAATTGAGGAAGCTGCCCGTCCAACCTTAAGGTTGGTGGGCAGGCGAAGAGCCCAGGCAGCTTTTGCATTTTTCATGAAGTCTCATCCACGGGCGGGATGAGGTTTCACGAAGGTTTCGTTAATTAAATAAAAAAATTCATAAACATATCCCAGCTCATGTGACACTGTCACACGAGGGGACATGTCTGGATAATTTTATTTTTTTTTTCTACAACTTTACAACTGCACATAATCTCCCTGAGGCACTGAGCTGCCTCGTGGAGATTTCTGCGCTCTTTCGCACACACACGGGAAAGAGCGCAATCGCCGACTCTCCCTCCTCCCCCCCACCCGCAGAGATAGAGCTGAGCGCTTCCGGGCACGCGTCACCCTGGGCGGGCAGTGATTGGCTCCGCACCTGCCCACGCCCGCTCCTGACTGGCCCACCCAATGGAGAGAAAATTCTCCCCCATAAGAACTAGGAGCAGGAGTAGGCCATTTGACCTACTGGCGGGGATTTTCAGGACTGGAAATTCCCACCAAAAGTCAATGGACTTTTTGCTGGTTTGCCAAATTTTCCATCCCGGCCACAATGGATCCTGGCAAAACCAAAAAAATCTCGACCATTGAATCTGCTCCGCCATTCAATAAGGTGTTGGCTAATCTGATTGTGGGCTTAACTCCTTTTCCCTGCCTGTCCCCCATCATTCTCGACTCTTGTCAATCAAAAATCTGTCGTAACTCAGCCTTGGATATATTCAATGACCCAGCCTCTACAGCTTTCTGTGGAAGACATTTTCAAAGACTAACAGCCCTCTGAGAAAAGAAATTCCTCCTTAACCGGGAGAATCCTTATTCTGAAACGTGCCCCCTAGTTCTAGATTCCTCTACGAGAGGAAACACCCTCCCTTGCACCCAGCAAGGTCCCACAAGCAGCAGTAAAATGGTCAGAGCTAGAACGTGCTACCACACAAGAGTGCTTGAGGCGAATATCATAAGTGCATTGAAGGCGAAGCTAGATACGTGCATGAGGGAAGGAGGAATATCAGAATATGTTCATTGAGTGAGATGAAGCGAGTTGGGAGAAGGCTTGTGTAGACCTTAAGCACTAATACAGACCAGGTGAGCCAAATGGCCTGTTTCTGTGCTGAAAATACTATCTTGTACAAGACCAGAACAAATGTTTCAGTGATAAAAGCAAAATACTGCAGATGCTGGAAATCTAAAACAAAAACAAAACTACCTTGAAAAACTCAGCAGGTCTGACAGCACCTGTGGAGAGGGCCTCAGTTGACGTTTTGACAGACTTGAAACGTCAACTGTATCCCTCTCTGCAGATGCTGTCAAACCTGCTGAGCTTTTGCAGGTATTTTTGTTTTTGTTCTATATGTTTCAGTGAAGTTGGTTGAGGTCTAATAATTGACTAGGACATCAGAAGGTACTCTCCTGTTCAACCAGACCTGGACATTTCCCAGACATTGGTGATAAAATCTAAGGGAAAAAAAATTCAAGAAATTACAGTCAACAATATTATCCTATGAACTTTAAATGCTCGTATCAAATTCCTCTTTCATTATTTTAATGGGCAATGCCTCTGGTAAAGTAGCTTGAGAGCAATTTGATATGAAGACATTAAATGCTCATACAATAACATCAGCAACGGTCATTTCCAACCTACAATGCTTCTAACACTTTCAGACTTGGATTACTGCTCTCAGCTATCACTGGTGGGCTAATCCTGCCTCAGGTCTCTATAGTTGAAGGACAAAACACTCCTGCTTCCTTTTAATTAGAAGCTCCTTTTTGTCTGTTTTACCTCCTATGCCTTTCACATTGTCCTCGAGCTGGCTAGGACAATCATCTGTGTCACGAATAATCTGACTCACACACATCCTCACGATTGCCATCAAAACCATCCTATTGTTGACTAATGGGAAGCACAATTCTCTCAGATTGAATTACGTGATGCATGTAAGTAATTTACTGGTTCCCAAGTCAAATACTGTAGTGCAATGCACAGCATGGGATTAATTTGTGAGCAAGATTTTCTACTTATGCACTTTGGATGTTTGACCATTTGAATTACTTCTGGGATGTATGACTTTCCTCTAAAGGTCCTAGTATTGCCAGACACCAGGGACCCTGTGCAAGCATCATATGGTATGCCCACAAATGCAGGACTGGTGTTGTGTTATATCATTCTCACCCGGGAATGCAATGGGCAGGCCTATAATGTGCTTGCCCCAACATGGACCAGAAATGGAAACAGGCAAATTGGGTTCCATGCCAATTTCTGCCCTGCCTCCCACTACCCCACCCATGTGAATAAGTCATTATTACATGGATAGGTCTGAGGAAATCCAGTCTGTTGTTTCGTTAGTCACATTGAACTAATGGGATGTGGAAACATTGCTCTAAATTATGGACAATAAAGAGATTCACATTTTCATTAGGTATCTAGCAACCTACACTAGTCAGTTGGGCAATTTTGACGACAAAGATGGAAATTACTCTGGGCCAGTTTGGGAATCCAGACTTGGTGTTCTGTCAGCAGCCTGTGGTTGACCCAAGAAGCCTGAGGCCTCATTATTCCAGGTTAACCTACTGCACCTCCACAGGCAGCCCATCATTCGTCGCATTGAATTTTGGGCCTGTTTGCCTTCTCAGCTGTGTGTCTCAGTTTCCAGGGCCTGAAGAGGGTTGGTGGGGGACAGGAGGAGGGAAGCGATTGCAACTGGCAGGAGTGCTGTGGAACTGGGAGAGACACATGCTGCTCTGGCTCCACCTTATAATTAAAAATGAATAACTTTATTTATCTTTTCAGTGCTGGCTGTTGCTTGTTAGGCCGCATCCAGATCCTGTTCCACTCAGGGTAAACCAATTCAGCCAATGGGTCTTAAAACAGACTCTAATCCCTCAATATAGGAAAGGGGCCTAATGCCTGTTTTCAGTGAACTCTCCAGAAAACTAAAAATCATCCAATGACAATTTAATGTCAAACAGTTCTCAGGTGTCCTTGGGGCATTGAGCCATAGGTCATTTTGCCTACTCCCCTCCCACCCCCTGCAAACCTCGTTTCCAACCAATGTTTAACAATGACTAATTTCTACCTCAAAACCTTTTCAAACTGCATCATAGAAAGTTACTGTAAAGAATGTGACCAACCTCATCCCCATCAATTGTGTATTGACAATCTGCAGCTAGTTAATATTTTCACATGGAAACACCAGTAAGTGAAATTTCCTGACCAATATGCCCCTATTTTGTATTTTAAATAGCACAACTAATGTGACCACAGGCAATTGTAATGAGGACGGATATTCTTTGCATTTGGGTCTGAGACACGGAGATTTGGAGAAATAGTACGGTATTGGGAGGTAACATCCATGTCACAGGTTTTCCATTACCCTTATAATAATCTACGGCCCAACAACTGGGTGTAATTTTAAAAACAGTAGTCGAGTGATCTAGTTTGAGAAATAGGTTCAATTTTTAATACTGTATAAAGTCATGATAGAAAGATTGTTTTTCTAGTTAATGTGAAGCTATCACCATTATAATCCTGAAGAATCTTAATATTATTCATGAAAAACCTACTTACAGTTTATTTGGAATTTCTGACCAGTGAGTCACCACACAAGGAAAATAAACAGGAACAGTGGCATTGGATCAGAAGAAAGGGTTTGGCTCTATTTAATTCTCACCCCTGGGAAAGTAATTTGAATTGAGCAGATAAGAATGTCTTTGTGATTATTTAGTTTTGGAGCTACTTAGATGAGTCACCTACCCGACAGCAATCAGAAAACTTGTAATGACATCAGGAACAGATTTAGATTTGGTTGAGGTAAATTGCATGTTGTAGCTTCTTTAATTTGATGTTGTGCAATAGGTTTGGTTCCACAATCATGTGGAAGAGTGAGAGATAGGAACAAATGTCTCCTGGAATTGATCTGAATTCAACTCTATTGTATTGTCCATATGCAGAAGTAACAGGGCCGTAGTTGGTGATTTTTGAAATCACACTCTTGGCCAATATTTATCCTTCAATCAAGGTCACTAAAACAGGGTGTTTGGTCATTATCACATTGCTGTTCATGGGAGTTTTCTGTGTACAGATTGACTGCCACGTTTCCTACATTACACTTCAAGAAGTACTTCCTTGACTAAGGTTTCCTGAAAGGTAGACTCACAAACTCATAGATTCTTAGATGTCTACAGCACAGAAGGAGGCTATTCTGCCCATTGTGTCCATGCCAGTCAACAAAGATCTGACTACACTAATCCTATTTTCCAGCGCTTGGCCCATAGCCCTGGAGGCTATGGCAATGCAAGTGAATATCTAAATACTTCTTAAATGTTAGAAGAGTTTCTGACTCAACCACCTTTTCAGGCAGTAAGTTCCAGACTCCCACCACCCTCCGGGTGAAAACATTTCTCTTCAACTCCCCTCTCCTCAACTACCCTTCTACCTCTTACCTTAAATCTATGACCCCTGGTTATTGACCCTTCTACTAATGGAAAAAGTGCCTTCCCATCCACCCTATCTATGCCCCTCATAATCTTATGCATCTCTATCAGGTCCCTTCTCAGCCTTTGTTGCTCCAAGGAAAACTCTCGCAGCCTATCCAATCTTTCCTCATAGCTGAGAGTCTCCAGCCCAGGCAGCATCCTGATAAATCTCCTCTACACCCTCTCCAGTGCAATCACATCCTTCCTATAAATAAATAATTATATTATATATATTATATAATTAAATAAATTCAAGTCTTCCCTTTTATCTTTAAATGCAGTCATCCAGGAATTCTTGAAAATAAACAGAATGCCCCACAGGCGGTTGGAGGGTGGTGGCATAGTGGTATTGTCACTGGACTAGTAATCCAGAGAGCCAGAGTAATACTCTGAGGTCCTGGGTTTGAATCCCACCATGGCAGATGGCGAAAGTTGAATTCAATAAAAAAAATCTGGAATTAAAAGTCTGATGATGACCATGAAACCATTATTCATTGTCAGGAAAAACCCATCTGGTTCACTAATGTCCCTTCAGGGAAGAAATGCTGTCCTTACCTGCTCTGGCCTACGTTTGACTCCAGAGCAACAACAATGTGGTAGACTCTTAAATGTCCTCTGAACAAGGGCAATTAGGATAGGCAATAAATGCTGGCCTAGCCAGTGATGCCCACATCCCACGAACAGATAAAAAAAATCAATATTCAACGTGGTAGTGGGTCTCTCCCCTTGTGGGAGAGACCAGAACTAGGTGACAATGGTTTCAAAATAAGGGGTCTCCCATTTAAGACAGAGATGAGAAGAATTTTTTTTTCTCTCAGGGTTTGTGAATCTTTAGAACTCTCTCCCCCAGAGGCTGGTGGAGCCAGGGGAATGAATATTTTTATGGCGGAGGTAGATAGATTCTTGGGAATCAAGGGAGTCAAAGGTTATTGGGGCTAGGTAGAATGTGGAGCTGAGGCCAATGATCTTGTTGAATGGCGGAGCAAGCTCAAGGGGCCAAATGGCCTACTCCTGATTTGTATGTACATATGTTCACTAACCTTACATTACTTTGAAAAACAATGATTGTTGGGTCAGCAAACACAGGGCAATGTTGCACACAGGGAAAATTTTGACTTTGGTTGATGACATAAAATGGGTAATGTCCGATCAGCTAACTGTTATAGTATATAAGAGGCGGTTAAATCAATAGTGCCCATTTACCATTATTGCCCAAAGTCAAAATGATGCCCATTGTGTCGCAATGAGTCTATAATTGTGTGGTTCCAAAGAAGGGTCATATTGGACTTGAAACATCAACTCTTCTCTCTCCACAGACACTGCCAGGCCTACTGAGTTTTACCAGAATTTTCTGTTTTAATTTCAGATCTCCAGCATCCACAGCATTTTGCTTTTATATTTGGGTGATGTTGGTTTTTGTTAGGTTTTTTTTTAGGAGTAATTGACTGGGTCTTCAGGATAGCCTCTTCAAATGGTGTCATGGGTTTCCTGATCTCCTGCTGTAACATTGATGGAAGACCTCTTCCTTCCCCCCCAAAAAACAAACAATACAAACAGGCCGTTCCTGTGGAGGTTCTCTCAATCTCAGGCCAGACGTATGGCAGAAGGTCACGAGAAACCCTGTGGAATTTTAGGACCACATTGATTAAACCTGTCAAAGCACATCAACATCAAAAAGATCAGGCAGACTTTTGTTGGCAGTGTTCACAATGCAAGCTTGTCTGATCTAGAATTTTTGGGCAAAATTTAATGCCCTCCCCCATGGGGAGTTTGGTGATGGGTGGGGAACCCACCACCTTCCCGCCATTGTCTGTGGTGGGAAGGCCCATGGGCAGCCTTCCTGGCCCATTGCCAATTGAGGCCCTTAAATAGCCAATTCATGCCCACTTAAAGGCCTCATCCCACCGCTGCTTCTATTCACCCACTGGTAAGTGCAGAACTCACCATGTAGAAAGCTTGAAAAGCAAACCTCAGCGTGTTTGATTGCGGGCTTCCATGAGGTTCCCTTATTGTCAGACACTCAGTGCCTGAATGGGAAACGTGGTATCGGGAAGTGAGGGATCCACTGAGAACCATCCTCCCCACCGGCCCCCCGTCCTTGCTGCCGACAAGCCTCCCTCCCCTGCGAGCCCAACCCAGTGTCCCTCCTACTGCCATCACTCACCTGTGCCTAGGTCCATAGCAATCCTGGGCTTCAAGTGGGTGTAGTACCAACAGCTGCCACCGCCTTTCCAGTCAGCATTGCCAAGCAATGAAGAGCCGCTGGTCTCTGTTTGGCTGGCAGCTTTCGGCGGGTGGGAATTCTGATCCCCAAGGTCTTTGATCCTTGATTGGCTCCTGATTAGCACTTAATGGGGTGGGCCTTTGCAAAAAGAAGCTGCACGTGGCTTTCACTGTAGCCAGCAGGAAAGATCCTTATCACCTCCATTAAATACCACCGCTCATCTCCACTTATAGAAAACAATTCCATTTTAGAAAGAGTTGATTTTAAACTCCCCCAGACCCAACAAGAATGGGGCATCTGAGGTATTTAAATTAAGGCAGCATCCTGCCCTCCCAATACCTCAGATGTCTGGCACTAGGGATGAGCTTCCAGCTTTTTTTGTTCCATTAAATGCATTCTCCCTAATTTTACCAAAGCCTCGTTTTTGGAATTAGGATTCTGAACAGCTCTAAGCCACATCTCAATACCCCAATACAGGCTGAATGGTCTCTCAAGTGCTGTAACCATTCTGTGGTACAATGGTTCTACAATTTTGTCTGGAGTTCTGTCAGCCTCCCACAAGGTTATAGTAGGAGATTAGGAAAACTGACCAGGATTACAGGGCCCATGTATCAAACCCCTGTGGTAGCCTAAGGTAGGTATCTGTTCCCTGGGCACCTCATGTTGGGTGGATACATGAACCCTGGTGATTAATGTTGAGTAAATACTTCATCTGTGGTGATCCAATCTGGAGGCTCATGCATTATTACACTTTGTCTTTTAAAATGACACAATTTGGGATCTGAATCCAAAACCATACAGAAAAATTCACCACTTCATCAAGTTTACTTGACTAACTGGTTGTAAGCTTCATAATAAAGCATTAATATGCATGTTCAATACACATGAATGAACCTTTGTTTTAATACACTCACTTCCTGCTCAGCAACATCCAGGCTTTTTGTGGTCTTGTTTCATTCTTAGGAAAGAAATCTTGTGCTTGACTGAAATTGATGACACAATGGTTTAATCTGTCCACAACACTATTTGATTCAAGCATTAAGTCCAAGAGGGGAAATTGCTTTTGAGGAAATTATTCCCAAGTGACTTCTCTCACATGAAGAAATCCCTTCAATATTTTTGTTTGAAGGTGATGGCCTGTGTTGGCCCAGATTTATCATAGGCCTGACCCACAATACTTGCAAATGCTCAGGTAAAGCCCAGCAAACAGTCTGGAAGAACATACTGCCATTTCTAGTAGTCAGAGTGGAGCATTGAAGGGAGGTTCTTTCCCAAGTTTATTGAGATTGGTACCAGAGGGGTAAAGCGAGCTGAACTGCTCAGCTTTCTCCTTAGGAAAGTTTGCAAATGCAGTCACAGGATGGAAGAAGCTGGAAGGGAAGTTTTCACAGAAAATATAAGAGGCAGCTTTGTCCAAGAAATCAGAAAGACATTCTACTGATGGTGAGATGGGAAAACAGCAATTAATGCAGCGGCTCCAAAAGTGAATTTTGTTTTATTCATACATGGAATGTGAGCATCGCTGGCAAGACCAGCATTTATTGCCCATCCCTAATTGGCCTTGAGAAAATGTTGGTGAGCTGGCTTCTGCAGCCCATGTGGTGTAGTTACACCCTTGGTGCTTTTTTCTGTAATACAACTGAGTGGCTTGCTACACCATTTTGGAGGGCAGTTAAGAGTCAACCACGTTGCTGTGGATCTACAGTCACACCTTGGCCAGACCGACTAAGATTGGCAGATTTCCTTCCCTAAAGGATATCAGTGAACAAAATTGATTTTTAACGCAATCCAGCAGTTCATGTTTATCATCACTGAGATTAACTATTTTATTTCAGTCTTATTAATTAAACTCAAATTTCTCTAGCTGCAATGGGGGATTGGAACTCATATTTCCAGAGGAATAGTCTGAGTCTTTCGATTACTAGCCCAGCAACATTACCACTGTGTCACCGATCCCCATAAATTGTGAGCATAGGTGGATTTGGCTTAGGACACGTCCGATAAAGCAAGACACCAAATGTAATAGGCAGATTCTTTTCAGGAGCCAATAGGATGACAGGCACAATTGAATGAGGTGCACTAGCAGATCGGTCAGGAGGGAAAGACTGAGGTCTGAATTCTTCCATGCCAACCAGAATAACTTACTTTATGTCCCCAGCATGAAGAAAGGGGCCAGAAGAGTTAAAGCAGCAGTTGGATCCATTGCAAAAAACAATCTCAAAGACTATTTATTCCAGATGGCTGACTTATAATGCTAAATAAAACAGGACTGGAATACAAAATGGCATTTGTTTCAGGAAAGTCTGTGAGAGTTGGATATGTGACAGTGGTCAACAGAGTGCAACAGTGAGGGGGCAGTGTGAGAGTTAGAAATGGAGGTGAAGAAAAGGTCTTGATTATTATTACCAGGACAATCAGAAATCCGGTTAGGATGAGTTTCTCAAGAAGATTTAGGAATAGCAAATGACAGGAACAAAGGCTTTGGCCTAGTCAGTAGAAGTGCAGAAATGGAGCCTTTGATGATGTGCACAGCTGGGAAGTCACCAACAGTGAGGATTTAGCAGCGCAATTGTTTGGCACAAAGTTGAAAAGTTCTAGAACTTATGAAGGTTGGAAGAGGTATAGAGATGGCAAATGAATATAGTAAGGTGATGGAAAGAGATTGTTGAGCCCTTCAGCATTGTCCTGGAGTCACCAGCAATTGAAGATTAATCTCCAGGTCACTGCTGTGAGCAAAGCTGGAGAAAAATCATAAGGGCATTCATCGGTTATTAAAGCTATTGGAGCTGAGGGAATAAAGCTGTTTGACAGTGGAGAATTATCCAATCAGGTATGAAGAATCTGTTTGCTTTCCAATTGGTGGAGGAAGATGGTACAAGGCAAGGATAGATGTGTTGGGTGGACAATTGCAGGAGTGTGGGGGGGTTGGGGCAGTTGGAGGTGGGGGGGGTCCTTGATTAAGCCTCCACAAATATGTCCAACCAGAGTTGGAAACCCTAGATCAAATTCAAGTGATTCCAGCCAATGGGAAAAGCACACAGTTCTCTTTGAGATGTTAAAACTCTGTTTGCAACCTTAAAATTAGGGGTGCGTTGGGGGTGGGGGTGGGGGGGGGGGGGGGTGGCAGGGGGTGCAGGGGGGGGGCGGTGGTTGCCAATTTTATATGTGTTTTGTTCAGTTCCATCTACTTAATTATGAATGGACTCCACTGGATGTGTACCCAACTCTACAACAGGAAATGATCATTCATTCTGTTAATTACTGATATACTGATACCACCCTCTCTAAACGTTGCAGCTGCTCAACGCAACAATCTTCTGTATTTACCTGGATATCTCGGTCAGGCAACATGTGGCTAATGTCAAGATCAAATTGGATATCTTTCCACACCAAGTGCAAAAACCAATTAATGGCAACTCTCAGGTAAGAGAGAGATTTAGTTCCACAAATCATTTGCAATTCACAGTTAAAATGATTTAAAATTAGTTGATGTCTAAAGATAGTAATTAAAAGGGGTTACTGTCTGTTAAGTATTGTTTGGTGACTGGAGTTCTCTTTGGCATTTGCACACTGGAATTTTGATTTGGAAATGGTTGAAGGAAGTGTGGATCTCACATTAAATTCACCTATTTGTTGTAAGAATGAGGGTAATGTTGGCATTACTCCTGATTCTCTTTTTGTGAACAACTCCAACCTCCTGTGTAGTGTGACTAAGTATGTGTCCAAATTACAAAGTAGGGCATTTTCTTCTTGGATCACCATTTTGTTAACTCTTCCATGAAGGACTGCGTATAGGGTATAGAAGTAGCAAAGAGCCATTTCTCTGCATACATCACGCTTCAAATATAAACAGCAAATGCTGGAAACACGTGACATGTCAGGCAGCATCTGTGAAGAGAGAAACAGAGTTACTGAGGAGGAGGCAGAGAGCTCAGGTTGGGAAACTTCCTGATCTTCCTTTAAAATGCTATATATTTGCTCCAGAATGGAGTTGGGCCTGTTTACCTTGGGAGACAGGCTCAAGGCAACAATGAAGGTGGGCAGGTGGTGAGGCTGGCAGGGCAGAATGTCGGCATCTGTTTATTCTGACATTGGCCCAGTTTTAATGATGAATATCAAGCCTTCAATCCCTCACCCATCACCCCCACTATGCGCCCTCATATTCCCCATGCTCATCCCAACCTCTCTTGTAACCCACATGCTCCCTCCATGCCCCTCATACATCCACTATTGCCACTTACCCAGTCTCCGCTATGGGCAGACCACAAGGGTCAAGTTTTTAAAATGGAGATGAGATAAAAAATTAAACTTCTAAAAATTGAATAATGCTCTCACACAAGCGCACTTCCCACTGAAAAAGCTCTCATTCATAAAACTCATTCAAAAAATATACATCCCCTCAATTGGTTAATCTATTGTAAAAACAAATATCTATTGCACTGAGCATATCAAAAGACAGATAATTCTTTAATAACCTCTTCAAATTGTCAATCAAAATGTGAGTGCAGCTCCCTGCTGAGATAAGTGGTTCTGGACCATAATGGGCTCAGTTGTAATAACAAACCTTGGGAGTCTATTGGAATTACAAAAGCTGAGGGCTAATGGGTTTTTCTATGCTACACCAGGTGGCCTGTCAATCAATGCACTCCAGCAGCAGGTGTCTGGTTTTTTTACACTAAGTGGAAGCTGCAGACTTTTTTTTACTTTTAAAGGGCTGGGGATTAAAATCACTTCAGATCAAGATACTTAAACAGACGTTAAATCTGCCCCCCTCAAGGGTTATGCCTCCTCCATAAAATTTTGGTTCTCACATTGCGAGTTAAAGCCTTTGGAATAACAATAATTGGGTCTGTTTGTACTCACAGTCAAATCAAATGGCCCTGATGAGTTTGGATTTCCAGCCTATGTGATTTGCACCCCGCCCCTTTTCCCCCAACAGCAAAAATGGGATCTGTCGAAAATGGAGGCGGGACCTCTGCATCTGGGTTCCACCCACCATTTTTAAATACCTCCCAAGTCGCCCCAACTTGGCAAAAATCCACACCAACATTTCAGGTTGATGACCTTTCATCTTCCAGTTCTGATGAACAGCTATCAATTCGAAACATTAACTCTGCTTCTCTCTCCAGAGATGTTGCCTGACCTGCTGAGAATTTCCAGCATCCCTCTGTTTTATTTCAGATCTCCAGAATCTATAAAGCATTTTGCTTTTAGATCCAGACTCTGTTTTGGTGAGAAAATGATATGCAATACATGTTACACAGGCTAAGTGTGAATATTCACAACACGGTTTTCTTATGGTTTACAGATTGACTTTGTATGAAGAATAGATCATTTAGTGACAATGGTATCATTGTGTAACATGTCATGTCATCACACGATTCTTTGTCTACAAACCAAATTATCAGTAATTAACTTGATCAGGTAACAATGTTCCTTTTAATTCAATTGCACACAACCTAAAGGATCCTAAATTATGCAGCAAACGTCTTTAACGACAAGAAGTACAGATCTGCTAAATTGAGGAAATGCCTAGGGTGCCAGAAATTCATACACCCTCACAGTGTAATGCATTGTTTATGGATTCCATATTTTCCAAATGAATATTTAAAAGTATCAGCAACAACACTGGAGCGTTATCAGACAAAATTTTATACAGAGCCACATAAGGAGACATGAGGTCAGGTGATCAAAACCTTGATCAATGACATAGATTTTAAAGAATGTCCTAAAGGAGAAGAGGGAAGTTTAGGGCAGGAATTCCAGAGCTTAGGGCCTAAATGATGGAGTGATGGCAAACAGGGATGTGCAAGAGGTCAGAAGGGTCGTATCAACAAGCTGCATTTCATGACAATTGTTGTAAGCGTTGGAAACATCAACCATTACTGTGGGGCTTAAGGAGCAGCAGTATAGGATGGTATGGCGTGGTACGGCATTCTGGCACACTCTTAAATCCCAAAGCAGAGTTTCCTGTTGGGTATGGAGGATACTGCACCACTGGCAGTGTAGTACAGTTCTGTTTTGGAATCCTCAGGGAATTGAGTGCATAAGCGTTACAGGTAAACTAGTGGGGGTTCAGCTTCTGAGTTCCTTTGTAACTTAGCTCAAAGCAGCAAGATGAGGCGGAGTGGTTGAGGGTGGGTAGGAAAGCTTGATTTTCATGCTTTAGGATTCAAACACGGAGCTCTTCCAAATGTTTGAGACTAATCATAGATACCAAATACACAAAAAAGTGAGGAAAGAGCACTAATGCAATCAGACTAGACAGAACCAATGGTAATTTTCGGCTGGACAATGATACAGTTTAGCAGTGGAAGCAATGGTTAACATGGGCGTCTACATTATTATAACTCAGAATTGAAAATGACTCCTTTGCTTAGTTTATAGTTTACAGGAGAAATTAAATATATTGGAGTGTTAAGGAGCATGGTACTATGCCTCTTTTATCCAGCTTGCCTTCTCCCACTCCCATATTTCTTTTGGCAGATGCATATCTTTAAGGGAAGCAATTATTCACCTGGTCCTAACTTTACACACTACAAAAATCTGACAAATCATACAAAACAGAGTGAAAGAACTATGAAGGCAATAATGTAAAATGGGTGACAGCGAATCTGCAGCCCATTTTATATCTCTCCCCAATTTTTGATTTCTACTGACTTCAATGAAAATATAAATCAAGAGAGAAGAAACATGGGCTGCCTATGCTTCACGGTGCACTGATGACTAACTACCTCTGCTTCTGTCGTATATTATACCATATTCCGCATGGCGAGCACTGCTGTGGAAAGTTAGATGGAAATATTCTCTATTCCGATGTTTGATGGGAGTACAGTTGAATGCTTTTGGTTGAAGCTCAATGCCTTACCGCATTGAAGCTCTGACTATAATGGTGTGTGGGTGGTAAAGAAGCAATTGGATGAGATGCTTGTGAAGTTTGCTTGTTGCTTTAAGATTTAAAGGTGAGACGCGGTAACTCAGCGTTCTGCTCAAAGATTTTGCAAACAACAATAGCATTTCAAAGGCTTCAGATAGGCATCTTCGAAAGTCAAATGAGACTCTCCCCACCACCACTGCCACTGCCATCAATAATAGAATACAGCTGCTCCACTTAGAATACAAAGAAGTTTGGCAGGAATTGAAACAGAACATTATGCTTTTGTAGCCTTAAACAATTGGCAACCTGGTTTCCTGCTATTTAAATATTCATGTTTGCTCAGCATACTTTATTTCAAAAGATTGTTTTTTTCAACAATATTACGATATCCGAATCTTGCTTTGCAGACTCATAATGAGAATTTTAACGGAATCCAGGAGGCACCGGGAGGGGGAAACAAAACAAAAGGCAAAATAAAGCTTTGTAAACTAATTTTCAAGCAGTTGTACAGGTACAGATGTTGCACAACAATAACTCCCTTTATATTGGGGTTACTTCAGAAATGAATCAGCCACCAGGTATCAGGCCTGAGCGAATGCAGCTTTGCCACTTCTTGGGGCCCATTTTGAGTGACCCACACTTGACCGGCACGGCCTCAAAATGGGGTGGGTAGCCTCACTGCCCCATCAACACTGGCAATCCAGCCAGTGCCAATTTAAAAAGGCCCAGCCTCCGGCTGTCCAAAGAACTTGCCTGTTTCAGGCAATAGGCAGCTTTTTACATGGATATGTGGACCCTGTGACATCCACAGTTTTTTGCTTTTTTCACTAGTTTAGTCCCTGGAATGAGGATGTTGTCCTATGAGGATAGGCTGAGTAAATTGGGCTTATATTCCCCGGAGTTTAGAAGAATGAGAAGTGATCTCATTGAAACATACAAGATTCTAAAGGGGCTTGTGTTGGGAAATCTTTTAAATGAAGTTAAATAATTTTTCGTGATTCAGGCTGAAGCGTTTTGTCCAAACACTCAGACACCAATAGTATAATAACTATTGCTATTATATAACAGATTCGTACAGCCTAGTTTCTTGCAGTCCCAAGGTGATTAAACTCGACCTCTGTAGATGCTGCCCCTCTGGCTGTCCTGTGAGTTCCGCATTTAGAGGGACTGTTCCCCGATATTATATGCACCCTTTCTTTGTGAGTTATAACACATGGTACCCAGAATGTATACTAAAGGGGGTTCCTACTCATCCAACTTCCAGACTTGATAACATGGCTGTCTTGACGCTTTGACTGTTAAGTAGTTAACATTAGAAAAGGAACAGGATGACCTGGACGATCTCAAATAGTTAAGCATTACTGCTTGGTTATTTCCATTGTTCTGGCCAATTCCCGATAATTGCACCTGACTTGGGATGTAGCCAACATGTCTGCTACGGTCTCTACTTCTATTGTTCTGGCCAATAAGTGTAAATTGCACAAATTCAAATTCTGGTAATCACATCTCGATGTATTTAATTCAGGCAAATTCTAACAGATTGATAGGGTAGACGCTGAGATATTGTTTCACTGGTCAGGGAATCTAAAACATGGGGCACAGTCTCAGGATAAGGGTCTGATCATTTAGGACTGAGATGTGGAGAAATTACTTCACTCAAAGGATTGTGAATCTTTGGAATCCAGGTGGTTGTAAATGCTTCATCATCGAATATATTTAAGGCTGGGATTGGCAGATTTTTGGCCTCGCAGGGAGTCAAGGGATACGGGGAGCAGGCAGTAAAGTGGATCTAAAGCCCAAGATCAGCCACGATCATACTGAATGGCGGAGCAGGCTCGATGGGCTGTGTGGTCTACTCCTGCCCTTTTATCTTGTGTAAATAATTAACTGCTGAGAAGTAGGATCCACACGTCAAAGGTCAGGTGTTTCTTCACCTCAAAAACTGAATTCTTTTCAAATATTTCAGTCTTCAAATTAGCTATTTTTATGGTATGGCAATAAAAGAGAATATATTTTTAAATATTGCTGGTCCAAAGGTATGGCATAAGGATGCTTTTCGTTGTGAAATACATGCCTAAATATAACCCATGCCTCAGGAGGTACGAGTGTGTTACAACTTGAATCTGGCATCAAGGCTTCCATATGCCTTGATTAGTGTTTCACAATCATTAAAGCTCTCCGAGCCATGAACGTTATACAATAATGATGCTGCGGCCAGACACTGGTTGCAAACTTTTGTTCTGTGCAAAAGATACATCCAGACTTGTTGCTGAGTGCCACAGAGAAAGCTCAGGTTCACTCATAATGCCCATTCTGCACAAATACAGATTTTAAAGAGCTACAGTGAAAACCAGAGTTGCATTTCAACTGCCAGGTCCTGAAAGTGGCACTATAAAGCTTTATGTCGTTGTTGTGAGAAATAGTGACAAAATATCCGTCTGCTTGCCTTTTGGAGCAACTTTTTAGATCGGGGAAAGAAAAATCAGAATAAATTTTTAACCTTATAACCCTCAGCTCCCCTTTCCATTGCACCACAAAACGATGAAGGTGATTGAAGGGTGCCTCAGGGCTCAGTTGCTCATTTGGAAGATTTTCACCAAGGACAAACAGTTCAAATACTTTGAGAATTGCAAAGGTTTCCTTGCTTTTGCTCTACAGAACTAGACACTGTGAGCTGCTTGTCATCAAGCTCAGAGCATCCCAATGTGTTTTTTTGCCCACGCTTATTTAGAGGTTCCTGTCTCATGTGTGTCCCTGTCTTTTTAAGAAACAGTAGGGTATACATTCCACTCAGGCCACATCAGAAAACAGGCAATGGCAAATCAACAGAGTTATTTTTGCCTGAGATTTCTTCAATTGAGCAAGGTTTAACTCTGGAAGCAGAGTTTTGTTTTGGGCTTATGGCAAAACTATTTGGTGCAAGTTTGAATGCTAACAGCACTGATCTGAATTGAGGTGGAAGTTGAGCTTCCAAATTGCACATGATTTTTTTGATGGAATATCAACCATCAAACTATACATAATTAGAACATATTACAATAAATAAGTTAAAGGACTGTCATTTCTTAAAATAAAAGTACCCCTGCAAATGCAACTCTAAGTAAATTCTGATAACTCAGTATTTTTCTGCAAAAGAGAAGATAGGAGCCCTTGCATAAAAAATCCTGAAGACTTTGTTAAATTTAGTACATTGGAGAATGTAATATTTATATTAATGGAGCAGGTAATCGGATAGTGCGGTCTTGAAGTGCAATTGCTAATGCTGCATAGTCAAAAATGGCAGCCGCTATACTGCAGCAACATTCACAAGATGTCCGTATTCTTAATATTAATTGAAATAGAAGTGCTGGAAGTAAAAACAGAAAATGCTGGAAATGCCCAGCAGGTCCAACAGCATCTGTGGTAAAAGAAACAGAGTTAACGTTTCAGGTCAATAATCCTTCAACAGATGGTCAATTCTGTTTCACTCTCCACAGGAAAAATTGCACGGAACGATGCTATCCTGTGCATGCACAATATTAATGGCGTAATTACAAGAGCTAGTCGGTATAAAGGTGGTTGTTTAGTGCTGAATATGACATACGTGAGCTGCATTGCAATTTAAGAATCCGAAGATCGATTCTTATAGATTTTTATAAATATGAGGATTCTCTTCACAGTAGGCGTGCCACTCTGTTCATTTTCATTGTAAGTTAATTGCAATGTTGGAAGAATTTTTGTATAAATGCCGGTCATAATATATTATTGCACAGAAGATGCAAGATGAAACCTTTCACATCATTTCATTTTTCAGCTGCATGATCTGATTCAGTGTTAGACCTGAACTGTTTGGCTTACAGATGCTTGTAATAAAACTTACCCTTTTCCCCAGAGTAGCTGATATCTTGCACAGTTTGAAATGATCCAACAGCCCTTGTATTGTGATAAGGAGAAGTGGAAACTCAATGAAATTAGATTACATTTGATGGGCACAAGTCCATTGACTCACATTTGATTATGGTTTGATGGGCATTTGTTCATTGACTCATGTTAGATTGGAGTTTGATGGACACTAGCCCATTGACCCACATTAGATTACAGTTTGATGGGCACTAGTCCATTGACTCACAGTTTGAACACTAGCCTACTGATTAAGCTTTCATAGAACCCAGCACCTCTCTAGCACATCACTGAATTATCTTCTTTTTTACAGGATGTGAGCATTGCTGGCTAGGCCAGCATTTATTGCCCATCCCTAACTGTCCTTGGGAAAATGGTGGTGAGCTGCCTTCTTAAACCGCTGCAGCCCCTGTAGTGTAGGTAAAATGCTGTTAGGGAGGGAGTTCCAGGATTTTGACCCAGTGACAGTGAAGGAAAGGCGATATATTTCCAAGTCAGGATGGTGAGTGGCTTGGAGGGGAACTTCCAGCTGGTGGTATCCCCATCTATCTACTGCCCATGTCCTTCTAGATAGTAGTGGTCATGGGTTTGGAAGATGCTGTCTAAGGAGTCTTCATGAATTTCTGCAGTACATCTTGTAGATGGTACACACTACTGCCACTGTGTGTCAGCGGCGGAGGGAGTGAATGTTTGTGGAAGGGGTACCAATCAAGCAGGCTGCTTTGTCCTGGATGGTGTCAAGCTTCTTGAGTGTTGTTGGAGCAGCGCTTATCCAGGCAAATGGAGAGTATTCCATTACACTCCAGATATATGCTTTGCAGAAGACGGATGGGCTTTGGGGAGTTAGGAGGTGAGTTACTCGCTGTAGGATTCCTAGCCTTCAACCTGCCCCTGTAGCCACGGTATTTATATGGATAATCCAGTTTAGTTTCTAGTCAATGGCAACCCCCAGGGTGTTGATAGTGGGGGGGATTCAGTGATGGTAACGCCATTGAATGTCAAGGGGCGATAGTTAGATTCTCCCTTGTTGGAGATGCTCATTGCCTGCCTCTTGTGTGACGCGAATGCTACTTGTCATTTGTCAGCCCAAGCCTGGATATTGTCCAGATCTTGCTGCATTTGAACTTGGACTGCTTCAGTATCTGAGGAGCCATGAATAGTGCTGAATATTGTGCAATTATCAGCGAACATCCCCACTTCTGATCTTATGATGGAAGGAAGGTCATTGATGAAGCGGCTAAAGATGGTTGGGCCGAGGACACTACCCTGAGGAACTCCTGCTGTGATGTCCTGGAACTGAGATGATTGACCTCCAACAACAACAACCATTTTCCTTTGTGCTAGGTATGACTCCAACTGGCGGAGAACTTTCCCCCCCGATTTCCATTGACTCAAGTTTTGCTAGGCCCCTTGACGCCACACTCAGTCAAATGCTGCCATGCTGTCAATGGAAGTCACTCTCACCTCAATGTTGGAATTCAGTTCATTTGTCCATGTTTGAGCCAAGGCTGTAATGAAATCAGAAGCTGAGTGACCCTGGTGGAACCCAAACTGAGAGTCAGAAAGTAGGTTATTGCTGACTAAGTGCCACTTGATAGCACTGTTGATGATCCCTTCCATCACTTTACTGATGATCAAGAGCAGACTGGTGGGGCAGTAACTGGTTGAGTTGGGTACGTTCTGCTTTTTGTGTACAGGATATACCTGGGCAATTTTCCACATTGCTGGGTAGAAGCAAGTGTTGTAGCTGTGCTGGAACAGCTTGGCTAGGTGTGCAGCAAGTTCTGAAGCAGAAGTCTTCAGTATTATTGCCGGAATGTTGCCAGGGCCCATAGCCTTTGCAGTATCCAGTGCCTTCAGCCATTTCTTGGTATCATGTGGAGTGAATCAAATTGGCTGAAGACTGGCATCTGTGATGCTGGGGACTTCCAGAGGAGGCCTAGATGGATCATCCACTTGGCACTTCTGGCTGAAGATTGTTACAAATGCTTCAGCATTATCTTTTGCACTGACATGCTGGGCTCCTCCATCATTGAGGATGGAGTATTCGTGGAGCCTCCTCCTCCAGTGAGTTGTTTAATTGTGCACCACCATTCACAACTGAATGTGGCAGCACTGCAGAGCTTAGATCTAATCTGTTGGTTGTGGAATCGCTTAGCTCTGTCTATCACTTGCTACTTAAGTTGTTTGGCATGCAAGTACTCCTGTGATGTAGCTTCACCAGGTTGACACCTCATTTTTAAGTATGCCTGGTGCTGCTCCTGGCATGCCCTCCTGCACTCTTCATTGAACCAGGATTGATCTCCTGGCTTGATGGTAATGGTAGAGTGGGGTATCTGCTGGGCCATGAGGATACAGATTGTAGTTGAATACAATTCTACTGCTGCTGATGGCCCACAGCACCTCATGGATGCCCAGTCTTGAGTTGCTAGATCCGTTCGAAATATATCCCATTTAGCGCGGTGGTAGTGGCACACAACATGATGGAGGGTGTCCTCAGTGTGAAGATTGGATTTCGTCTCCACAAGGACTGCACGGTGGTCACCCCCACGGATACTGTCAAGGACAGGTGCATCTGCAGCAGGCACTTTGGTGAGGATGTGGTCAAGTATGTTTTTCCTTCTTGATGGTTCCCTCACCACCTGCTGCAGATCCAGCCTAGCAGCTATGTCCTTTAGGACTCAACCAGCTCAGCTTATCTCACATGTGACTGTTAGGAGGTTATTCGAATGTGCAAACGTTGCAATTGAGCCACCTCTATGATTGCCTAATAATTGTATTTGCGTGCTTTGAAACACAGACCATCACATTGATCAGAGATAGGACCTTTGACTGGCTATTCCCTTGCATAGCTCAGCACCACTATTACTCACCCTAGAAGTTCAATTTCAACCTCAGTTGAGATCAGCACTGTTAGGATTCAAACCTGCACCAAATAGGTTTGTCATAAGCCCAAAACAAAACTCTGCTTCCAGAGTTAAACCTTGCTCAGTTGAAGGAAACTCAGGCAAAAATCTGTCAATTTGCCATTGCCTGTGTTCTGATATAGCCCAGGTGGAATGTATACCCTACTGTTTCTTAAAAAGACAGGGACACACATGAGACAGGAATCTCTAAAGAGGTGTGGGCAAAAAAACACACTGGGATGCCCAGAGCTTGATGACAAGCAGTTTACAGTGTCTAATTATGTGGAGTAAAAGCAAGGAAACCTTTGCAATTCTCAAAGTATTTGAACTGTTTGTCCTTGGTGAAAATCTTCCAAATGAGCAATTGAGCCCTGAGGTGTCCTTCAATTACCTTCATCATCTCGAGGTACAATGGAGCGGGAACTGAGGATTATAAGGTTAAAAATTTATTCTGATTTTTCTTCCCCTTGATCTAAAAGACTGCTCTAAAAAGCACATATATGGATATTGTTCACAATGAGTCAGAATGACCCACTGACAGACACCATCAATCATATTCAGCCTTAATAATATCAGGCCAATCTCCCAGAAAGCTGACAAGTAATTCACACATCATCTGGAAGAGTCTTGCTCATAGTGACCCCCGTGGGACAATTGTAAAGGGTACAGATGGAAGTGTAAGCATTTGAAAGCCTGCTGGTGACTATTAATTATTTCTACCATATTTCTAGACTTATCTTCCAACACACATTAAGCAATCAGTGTAAAGAAAGGCCAGATCCCTTCATTTGATGCAGCATCTACACGTTAGCCAGAGCAGTGTGTTCCCTCCATTCTTTTGATTTTAAAGGGATAACAGCATCCCTTGATCAGGAAATCACTGGGGATTGATTCTACACTTACGAGGCATTAGAAAATGTAAAAATGGTTCTTAAGATTTGAAAATGGTCAACTTTTGATTAAGAACATATACCTCAACTTTTTAACATTAACCGAGTTTTGAAATTTGGTTTAATATCTCCAGCCATATTCTATAATTTATAGATGTGTTAAAGATGGGTACGACAAGGAGAGATTTCGATTGTTACAAGCACAAGGATCTTGCTAAGGGACCAGATGGTTTACAATGAGCATTAACCAGCAGTCAGACACACCATTCAGTTTATTCACTTAAATTTCTAAATAAGCTCTCCAGGTCTCAGCCCACTGACACAATCATACCCTGCTGATATAACTGAAGTCAATGAGATGTATCAATGCTGCTACCTGCTATCTAGATATCTCTGACTTCTTGTGCCGGCCATGGCTGTTTCAGAGTCCCTGGGGTTTTGTTCACCTTGCCTTTCTGCTGGCTGTCCTTATAATGTACAACTTGTAGGGAAATTAAGGACGTTAAAGCACAAAGAGGTATATAATTGCAACTCTCTTTACAAAATTTTTCAACTGAAGCAAATCGATGGGCAAAATTTTGCCCTTGTTAGGATGCAGGATGGAGTTGAACAAGCCAACCCCAGAAGCAGAAAGCAGTTGGTCATGGGGGCAGGTGCAAGATGGGCCAGTTAGAAGGCCTGCCTTGGTTCTCTTGGACTTCATTCCAGTTGTTTTGGAAGATTTTTTGCAATCTAGCTCTCACCCCCTCACCCCACCTCACACCCACCCACCCTCCATAGCCCTCATACCCTCCTTGCTCAATGCCAACTCATGCCCCCACCTGCCCCCATGGCCCCTCAAATCATCTTTGCCAACTCTATTACCATGCATCAAGTATCCACAATGGGTAGACCTCAGGATTCATGTGGAAATGAAATAAAATAAACTTCTAAAAGTCTAATACAGCTCTAACTATACAAATTTGATAATGAAAAATCTCCCATTGATGAAAGCATCAAACTTTTAAATCTCAAGTGATTAATCTCTTATAAAAACAAATCATGTTCATACCCCCTAACCTTTTACTAGCCTCTTTAAGCTGTCAATCAAACTGTGAACTCAGAACCATCTGCTGAGAAGCTTTCAGCCAAGCATTGATAATGAATAGCCCTTTGGGAAATGTCAACAAAGAATGCTATTGAAGCTGCTTGAGCAAAAAGCACACCAACTGGCCTGTCAATCAAAGCAGTCAAGCAGAGGTTTTTTTAACAATCACTGACAGCTGCATCTGTTGTTTTTTACAGTTTAAAGAGTGGGGATTTAATTAAATTCAGATCTTGACATTAAACAAACCTTATCCACCCTTCAAGAGCATTTACATCTATTCCGCAAATTTATGACTCCCACACTGTGGGCTAAGGCCCTTGCAACAGCCAAAATGGGGTCTGTTTGAATTCAGCACTGAGTTCAAATGGACCTGCTGAGTTCAGTTTTCCCTCTTCTTTTCCCCAACTGACAAAAATTGAATCTGTTGGAGATGGTGGCGGGACTTCTGCATTTGGGTCTCACCCGCAAAAATCCAGCCCTTATATTTCTGATTTTTTTAAAATTATGGAATGAAGATAATGGCATCAAAAATGAATGCATGAAGCAATAATACTGATTGTCATTGCTTTCAATGCTGTACATCTACAAAGTAAATGATCCTAATTTTATGGCTATCTTTCTAATCAGTCATGGACAAAAAACAAAACTGCAGCATTTAGATAGTAGTGCACACAGTTTGTCTCCATATATGATGGGTACTTAACAATGGGTCAGTCAGTGTGGCTCCACTTTGTTACGCCTTCATCTGCCCAGGCCTTCTGCTCTGGACTTTCCTTCCTTTCCTTCCTACCTCTTTGGCCAAGCTTTTGGTCACAATATCTCCATTACGGCCTCCAGTGTCCATCTAGCAGTGTCAGTTACAGCTAATGAAGTATTTTTTTGAACTGTAATATAGTGAAAGCAGCAGCCAATTTGTGTACAGCAAGCTCCCACAAGCAGCAATGTGGTAATGATTAGACTAGATCATCATTTGTGATGTTGGTCACGGGATAAATGTTGGGCATGCAAGAACTCCCCTACTCTTCTTCGAAATTGTGTCATGGGATCCCTTGAGAGGGCAGATGGGGCCTTGGTTTAACATCTCACCTGAAATGTGGCACCTCCGACAGAACAGCTCGCCCCTCAGTACTCCAGTGAAGTGTCAGCCTAGATTTTGTGCCCAGGCCTCTGGGGTGGGTCTCAAATCCACAAACTGCTGACTTAGTTATGAGTGCTACCAGAGCTGACCCATCCTGACATGTCTCGTGTTCGGGATGGTAAAATGACGGTTAGCACCAGAAATGAGGCCGGATTTTTGCTCCAGTGAGATTATCCTTCTGTTCATAGTTTGAAGAGCCAATTGTTTTTTTATTCATTCAGGGGATGTGGGCTTCACTGGCTGGGCCAGTGTTTGTTGCCCATCCCTAATATTTAAGGAAACTGGCCTACAAGATTTATTCTTGAGGTGAATAAAGAACAAATTCATAGTGAAATGCAATTTGCTGTATATTCAGAAGTAACAAGGCATAATGAAAATATTATCATCGTCCCTGCTCCTCAGCTGCAGTTTTAGGGTATCCCAATGCCTGTTCATTCCCCTTATATCTCCGCTTGCTGTATTCGCATTTTCTTTTTTAGCTTGTAGTGAATAAATAATATTTTATCGTCTTTCCAGCTTTGGCTCCTTTGCAAGCTATTTCTTGCAGAACTAAAATAATTACCCTCTCTGCTAATCTTTTCCTAAAGCTATTGTCTGCATTTCTTGAATCTTAATGAAGATTCTCTCCTAAGGAACTACCACAAGCAGCAACTCAATTAACCCTAACTCTGCATCGCTGCAGTGTTATGCTAATGGGCGGAATGATTTCCTTCTGATTTCAGCCTTGTTTACTGCTGGTTGCAGTACGCATTGCAATCTTTAGCTGTTTAGTCATCCACCAAGGCGCAACTCAACAATGGAGGCCTTTGTGGGCTATTGGAGGCGGTGGTTCAATCATTATAAGACTTTGGAATATGATGCAATCAATACCTACAGTAAAATCAGAATCATAACTTTAAGAAGATTAAGAAGCTCTGAGGTTTCCCGTAACCGTTGTCTGTAGGAAACATGTGCATGAAGGTGTCCCAAGAGGTTTCACAGGAGACAAAATTTAACACCAAGTCACACAGATATACTGGGAAAAGTTATCAAAAGTTTGGTTAATGAGGTAGGTTTTAAGGAGGTAACAAAAACAAAAGAGGGGTTTAGGGAGGGAATCCCAGAACTTAGCTTGCAGGCAATTGATGAGCTGAAGATCCACCCCACCAGTGTCAAGTGTCAAACTTGGCTCAGTTGGTAGCACTTGTGCCTCTGGTGTAGAGGGAGTCTTACTTCCTATCAAATCTGTGCTGCATCTTCCCTGGAAGTGAAAACCTTTGGTTTCAAATCCTACTCCAGACACTGGAACACATTGGCACTGAGGGAGTGCTGCACAATTGGAAATGCCATGCTTGCGAGGTGGATATTAAACTGAGACCCCACCTGCCCTCTGAAGTTCATGTAAAAGATCCCACAGTACTATTTGAAGAAGAGCAAGAGAGCTCTTCTGAATGACATTTATTCCTCAACCAACTGTTGGTGGGACAGTGCAGCTCTCCACCCGCCCCCTCTTAAACCAGTTTATATTTCACCCCTCTCCTATTTTTACTTAGTTCTGCTGAAGGGTCATGAGGACTCGAAACATCAACTGTGCTCTTCTCCGCCGATGCTGCCAGACCTGCTGAGTTTTTCCAGGTACTTTTTATTTTTTGTTGTGCAGCTCACAAGTTGGCTGTTGTATTTCCATATATTACAATAGTCTCTGTACATCAAAGGCTTTCTTTGTCTGTCAGATCTAGTGAAACTACATTGACCTTTGCTATTGTCTCACCCAGATTAACAATGAACATGATTGTCTTATCCTCTTAATCATCATTAGCCTATAACATCTAAAGCATAACCGGCTAACATTCCCACCCAACTTCTTCTCTCAGTCCCTCATCCCGGAAAGATTTGGCAAGAGTCCTGGAGAAAAGGATGAACCAGAATGGCTCAGAATAGCCAGAATATTGCCATCGGCATGCAGGCGTGGGCCCGACACGCTGACGTGCAAAATGATGCACAGTGACATCAGATGTCATCGCGCGTCATTTAGATATTTAATTCGCCAGGCGCACGCCAGAGGGAGCTGCGTACCCGCCGAACTGTCAAAGGCCTATTAAGGCCATTAGGAAAGTAATCTAGCTAATTAACAGTGCTGCCCATCCAACCTTAAGGTTGGTGGGCAAGCAAAGAGCCTTCGCATGTTTCAGGAAACCTCATCCATGGGTGGGATTAGGTTTCCCGAAGGTTTAATAAAATCAATAAATAAATTTTGCTAAATTGACAAACATGTCCCAGCTCATGTGACATGTCTAAATAAATTTTACTTCCTTTATTAAAATATTTCAATATGTGCTTAATCTGCCGGAGGCTTCAGGGAGATTGCTGCGCTCTTTCACGCACTTGTGCAAAAGAGCGCAGGCCCTGACTCTCCATCTTCCCCCCGCCCGCACAGATACCACTGAGTGCTACGGAACGTGTTTTACACTGGGCGGGCCTTAATTGGCCCACCCACATAAAATGGCGGCGTGCAGCCGATCGCGGGCGGTGATCGACGCCACGCCCACTGCCACCCAACCCGCCCGACATAGGTAGGTTTCTGGCCCACATCCTTCATACTAGATTCTAACATTTTCCCTAATACTGATGTCAAACTAACAGGTCTGTGGTTCTCCATTCTCCCTCTTCCTCCCTTCTTAAGTAGTGGTGTTCCGTTTGCTACTTTCCAGTCCGCAGAAACCTTTCCAGAATCTATAGAATTTTGAAAGATAATCAGCAATGCATTCATTATCTCTCCAGCCACCTCCTTCAACATTCTGGGATGAAGCTCATCTGGTCCAGGGGATTTATCAACCTTCAATCCAGTTAACCTTTCAAGTATTACCTCTTTACTAATACTAACTTCTTTTAGTTCCTCAGTTTCACAAGTCCCTTGGTTGCTTAGTCTTTCTGGAAGATTTTCTTGATCTTCTTCTGTGAAGTCAGATGAAAAGTAACTGTTTAGTTTCTCTGCCATTTCCTTCTTCTCCACTATAAATTCTCCTGTCCCCACCTGTAATGGATCCACACTTGCCCTAGACAATCTTTTCCTTTTAACATACCTAAAGAAGCTTTTACAGTCCACCTTTATGGTCTTTGCTAGTTTGCATTCATATTCTCCTTTCACTTTCTTAATCAGTTGCTTGGTCCTCCTTTGCTGGGTTCTAAATTGTTCCCAATCCTCAGGCACACTCTTTTATTCTTTTATGCTCTTTTACTTTTGTTTTACTCTTTTTATGGGCCAATTAGGCCAACCTATCCTTCCTCACTCTGCAATCTGTATTTATGTGTGTGAACTTTGAATGTGTATTTGCGAAAGTCAGAGCGTATTTTATTACTTTTTTCTTAGATCAGTTTAAGTATAATAAAGCTAACCTCTTTCTTTGGTAAACAGAAGAAAACCTATCCTACTGGTTCTTTTATGATCACATCGTGTAAACCATTAAGTACTCACTGAGTTGGCAAGTATATCCTTTCCAAACAAAAAAAAAATGTTGCAGTCAAATGAGGAGAACAACAAAGGGGAGCCATTCGACTCCTCCTCATCTGGTCATAGCAGAAGAATCGTCTTACTGTACAAGTAGTTAACAGGTAAATTATTAGAGAGGCAGAAGTGGAGGAACAGCTTATGGTTAAGATCGTGCTCAGCAAGGCCCAGGATATTAGTGGGAGCAGAAGATTAAAACTCAAATTATTGAATCCAAGTCTCAGTGATACCTTGGCCTGGTGCAATTAAAAGTCAGTCCCATTTGCTTTTGTCTTTGAAAAGATTTAGGGTTAAGGGGAGTCCATTGCACACATAGAAATAGCTTTAGCTATTAATCGCTGAACTGTACTTATCTACAATGGGGTACTTTACAGATAAACAAATCAAACAGGAACATCAACTTGTTGTTATTAAGCTGCAATGAGTAACAAAATAATTTGAAGAAGAAAGATTTGCATTATTAGTGCACCTGTCACAACCTCAGGATGTCCCAAGGCACTTTACAGCCAATAAAGTACTGTGGAAGTGCTGTCACTGTCGTAATCTAGGAAATGGTGCTGCTGATTTGAGTAGTCTCACCAAGAAATCACAGTATTACAGGGAGACTGGTAAACTTGGGTTGGGCATGGCTAATAGGTTGTAAATAAGGATGGCTAATGTGGAAAATGCAACTGACAAGAGTGTACTCTCTGTAGCAGTGTGCCATCCCATTGGACTATTTTGCAGCAAGGTCCTGCAGTAATATGGTAAAAACCAGATAATCTGTATTTGTGATGTTGGTTGAGGGCTAAATATTGGTCAGGACACTAGGGAGAACTCCCCTTTAGTTCTTCTGCAAAATATTGCAGTGGGATGGTTGGCTTTTTTTAGGGGGTGTTGAGTCTTTCATTATTTTTGGGAACAGGCTGGCCTCAACGTTCAGTCATGAGACAACTTTAATGGGATTAAAGTCAGAACAAGTTTATTAAGTTTTCAGGTAAACTATAGCAATAAACTCAAGCAGCAATTTACAGTCTAACACAGGTCATATACTTCCTGTATTATGATTGGGTGGGGAGTACACAATGACTTCTCTTCTTGGAGCTTTTGGTCTTTTGGTCTTCAACCTTCTCTCCATCTCTTTTGTCTCTTATCATGTTCTTGTTTCTATTTTTCTCTGTCATGCAAACTGATCAGGAGGGTTTCTTTTATCCTGGCTCTTATCCAATTAACCCCTCCCTTCCCCCAATGATCTTGAGCCCCGTGTTGAGCATATTTTTTTGACCAACCAGGAATCTTTCATGTGAGCTACACCCCATTACATGATCCTTGTTCAACTCCCTTATCCCAAGGCTTCAGGGTCTTATCTCTTAGACATTCCAATCTTGTCTTTGCACATGCACAAGTGGTTTCTCACAGTCTTCAAGGCCTTTTGACTCCCAGCTGCTATAAGCGTAATTCAACTTGACATAAACTCCCAGAATCCCACTATCTTGGCATCATTCTGTGCTGTGCCCCATTTATAAGTTTTCCCACTCTATCCTACAAAGAAGTGTATCTAATAATCAAGTAGGATTTTAACAATCAACATTCTTGTTAGTAACCCAATAATCTTACAACTCCCCTGTTGAGGGGAAGATACCCTTATCAACCCTTCACTGTTGATTTCTGCATAATCTAGCTACTCCCAACAGGTGTATAGACTGGCATTCCCCACTTATGGATCACCTCACTCAATGATATTCATCATCATTTTGCAGAAGTGCTGTTAATTCTAAGTTATTATCACCTTGCCACTGTGTACATAATTCAGGCAACAGATTATAAGATCTTAAGCAATAAGAAATAGCAAGATATGCATATAGAAAATCAAAATACATTGTACAGAAACCTATAGTTTACTGTATCATCACTAAATCATGAATTTAACAGATTATCCTGCTCTCCCTTTACTTCCCTTATCCAACTTGTGGATAGTTCTTTCTAGGTATGAGACACAGAGTAGACTCCTGGTAGTTTCTTTCTCCACACCAGCTATCCTTATTTACAACTTACTGGCAATGCCCAACCCAAGTTTACCAGTCCCCCAGGAATAGCGTGATCTCTGAGTGAGACTTTCCAATTAGTGTTGAACTGCTATCCTGTCTTCTGGATGGCCCCCATGAGAAGCATGTTCTGTCTGAGTGGATAATTAAATCCAGATCGTCACAATGTTTAACTGTATTAGCAACCAGCGGTTGAGCTGCATGCAGAGTGTGAGATGAACAATCAAATGAGGCAGGGAGAGAAGGCAGTGCTCTGAAGGGAATGGAGGTAACTGCTCACTGGAGGCAGCTGACAAGTAGGACAATCTAAAAGATTAATTGCATAGTGCAAAAAGTTGAACGAGCTGTCATAGAAACTTGAGGTACTGGTAAAAGAAAAAGTAATTGAAACTTTTCTTTAAAGGCAAAAAATAAATTAATTTCAGAGCAAAGGAATCAAGCATCTAAAAAGAAATACAAAATCTGAGACTTACTCTGAGGCATTTTGTGGTAGAGTTCAGCAAATATAAATACAAAAGATTGGTCCTATACTATTATTATGGCAGGCTATTATTGTCTGCACAGTGCCTCTAGTGCACAGCATTATTCAAGTGGAGCACTGGATATAACTCTGGTACAATCAAATGCATTTTATACATGACAAGTCGAAGCAGGTAAATATATAATAGCTGACACTTCACTAAATCACATTGCAGAACATCTATAAGAACAGTAGAAGGCCATTCAACTCCTTGAGCCTGCTCTACTAGACCAGGACTGAGCCGAACCTCAACTCAATTTCCTCGCCATTGATCCATACCCCTCGACACCCACGCCTAACAAAAATCTGTCCATCTGAGCTTTGAATTTCAATTGACCCAGCATTCACTGCCTCTTAGGAGAGAGAATTCCACATTGCCCCCTTTTTTAAAAAAAGTGCGTCCTGAATGGTCTCACTCTAATTTTGATTGCATTCCCCCTGCACCCTCCCCCCACCCCACCTCTGATTTTTTTTTAAAAATTCATTCTTGGAAGCAATGTGAGCATCGCATTATTGACCATTGCCTATTGCCCTTGAAGATGGTGGTGAGCCACCTTCTTGAAGCACTGCAGTCCATGTGGTGTAGATACTCACACAATGCTTTTTTCTGCAGTGGTTTGTTAGGCCATTTCAGATGGCTGTTAAGAGTCAACCACATTGCTGTGGGCCTGGGATCACATGTAGGCCAGACCATGAAAGGATGGCAGATTCCCTCCTCAGAAGGGCATTTCTGCCCCTCCTTCAGGTACTATGCCCTAAGAGGACATGGTTCCCTGTATCAAGCCTTTAGAACCCTTTCATCATTTTAAATACCTTAATTCTATCACAGCTCGACCTGCCAACCTAGGTTTTTCCAACCTGTCCTCATAATTCAACCCCAGCAATACAATATTTGTAGTTTTATTGCTAACCATCATTTTAAGAAAGGAAAAGAAAGACTTGGTTTTAAGTAGTGCCCTTCATGATCTCAGGGTGCCCCAAAGTACTTTACAGCCCATGAACTAATTTTCTGACGTGTATTTTTTGTGATGTAGGAAATGCAGCAACCAATTTGCACACTGGGAACTCCCACAAACAGCAACGTAATGACCAGTTTGTCTGTCTTACTGATGTTGATTGAGTGATTAAATATTGGCCAGAGCACCATTGTGAACTCCCTTGCTCTCCTTCAAAATAGTACATTGAGATCTTTCAGTGCATTTAGCCTATTGCATGCTACTAACCAGTTTAGAAAGCTCCTGGTCCTCAGTACATCCCATCAGCGTAGCAGATCCATTTCTCTGGAGTCACATAAAAATCCTGCCGGCGAAGTGGCACCAGGACTTGTGTGGGTGGGAAGGGCAGGTGGAAAATTGCAAGACCCAAAACCTGGGGCAGAATATTGCCCTCGGCCTGCGGGGGGTGGGGCCGGACATGCCGACCCGTAAAATGATGCGCGATGACGTTGGGCGTGTGTCCAGATGTCACTTTGATATTTCAATCAGCGGGCGCGCGCCAGAGTCAGCTGCGTGCCCGCCAAACTGTCAACAGCCTATTAAGGCCATTAAAAAAGTCATCAACCTTGTTAACAACGCTGCCCATCCAACCTTAAGATCGGTGGGCAGGCAAAGAGCCCAAGCGTTCTTCGCTTTTTTTCAGAAAACCTCACCCACGGGCGGGATGAGGCTTCCTGAAGCTGTCATAAAATAAATAAATAAATTTTCCTAACTTCACAAACACGTCCCAGCTCATGTGACACTGTCACATGAGGGGACATGTTTAAATAAATTTTTACTTTCTTTATTAAAAAGTTTTATAGCCCATTCTATCCCCCCCCCCGACACAGCTCCGTGCCCCAGGGAGATCGCTGCGCTCTTTGCCGCACTTGCACGAGAGAGCGCAGGCCCCGACTCTCCCTCCCCCCCACCTGCACAGGTAGCGCTGAGCACTACTGTCGGCGTGTTACACTGAGCGGGCCTTAGTTGGCCCGCCTGCGTAAAATGGCAGCACGCAGCCGATCGCAGGCGGCGATCAGTTCTGCACCCGCCCCTGCCCACTCCCGACCAGCCTGCCCACCACAGGAAACATTCTCCCCCTGCCCACTTTCCACTTATTCTGTGCTTTGGTACAAATTTCCAACCTAATTGTTTGCCCGTGGTACACTCTTGCACAGAATGTACAAGAGTTTCATCTTAACTTTAGTCAGTGCTGCGAGCAAAGTATTAATGGGAGGGGGTGTAATTCCTGAGTTCTTGCATTGTGTAGATAGCTGGCTAATCGTAAAGCAAAGTACTGAGGACGCTGGAAACCTGGGGCCACACTTTCCCCCTGTTGTGGGGCGGGGGGGGTGGGGGGGTGGGGGGGAAGAGCGGGGGGAGTGTGGGAGCGGGCACGAGCGGGTGGGCCCCCATCCCCCCCCAGTCAGGGGCGTGCCACCATTTTACGTGGGCGGGCCTTAATTGGGCGGGGAATTCCCTCAGCTGGGAGTGCTGAAAGAAATAAAGGTAGTAAAAAAATTTCCCTGCCATGTCCCCTCGTGTGACACTGTCACATGAGTTGGGACATGTCCATAACATTTATTTAAACATTTGAGAAAAATTTAACGACCCTCATGAAACCTCATCCCGCCCGTGGATGAGGTTTCAGGCTTTTTCTGAGGCCCGCCTAGGCTTCCGGCCTGCCCGCCAATCCTAAGGTTGGGCAGGTCCATCAATCAGATTAATTCGTTTTTTAATGGCCTTAATAGGCCGTTGACCATTCAGCTGGCACACAGCCAAATCGGCTGCACTCCCGCCGAACTGAACATCTAAATGATGCGGGGTGATGTCGGGACACACGCCCGACACATCTCCGCGTCATTTTACGCATCGGTGAGCTATCTGTGGAGATAGAAATGGAGTTAACTTTTCAGGTCTGTGACCTTTCATCAGAACTAGGAAAAGTTAGAAATTAATAGGTCTCACGTGGGTGAAATGGGGTAGGTTGGAAAAAGAGAAAAAAATGGAAAGGTCTGTGATAGGGCAGAAGGTGAGGGAGATTAGATGATAAAAGGGCTGGCAGATAGAGCCAAAACAAAGTGCAATGGGACAAGGAAAGAGACAAAAGATGGGCCCAGGCGAGGTGTGAATGGCAGAATAATGAACAGCTGCCGCTTGAAAGCAAAGCAAGAAAAATAAAATTAAGGCCGACACATGAAAGACAAGGGAACAAAATGGGGGAGCAGAGATTACATTCTGAAATTATCTTGCTGATCTTGTCTGTTTCAAAAAGGCATTAGATGTCAGCCAGGGTCCTACACGTCCTCTGAAGCTACCCTGGACATTTCCTTTTGCCACCCTTCAGTTATAAGCTATACGGAGTTCTCCCTTCTCACTTAATTTGAATCAGAGAAGGTGAAGAACAAAGAAGGGGTGGCAGGACTATCAGATGGTCACACCTACCAGTTTGTCACCAATCATACCCACAGATTCAGCCATGGCTACCTCGCAGTGTCAGAGATCTATTTCCCAAAGCACACGCTTACCAGAGAAGCAGTTACAAAATAGTGCTAACTGATTCAAGGTGACCTACAGTCGATCGTCCCCATAGGGTCAGTACTGGCTGTAACTACTCAAGGCCTCAAATTTAATGATTCTGCCTCCCTAGATTGCACAAGGAGCATCAACAATATCAGCCAATTTGCCAGGCATCTAGTTGCTGTAAACCTATTCTGTGAGAAAGAAGTCAGCCCTTTAAATTCCTGTCAGCTGTGTTCAACATGTGACTGCACCTCAGTCAGTGAGCTGTGTGGGTAGAGCTATCACAATAGATCACACACCAGCCTAGCGTTTTGAAATATCATATCTCATACGTATTACAATATCCATCTTCCTCCTAATCCACCACACTGGTATGGCTCAGAGTTTCACTGTAAGTAAGTATTTATTTCATCACATCAGTATATCCTTTGGTTCGGTTTGACAGTAAGTGAATCGTGGCATTCGGTTTGTCCCAGTCAAAACAAAATTTGACATTAGAAGTTAATCACTTTCAAGTATTTTTGGCCTCAACGGTCATGACAAAGTCAAAGTTAAAGGATTCTCCCTGTAATCCAAAGACTAATCCAAGCCTTCTTCTTTGATATTCTTCAACTCCTTATTCTCACTTGTGCTACCTGAGGAGGTGGGTAGGTAGTTGCGTATCTGGTATGAAATGCAGTGCTCTGCACTGGAGTCGTTTGCAGTGGCTTGCCCTTACAGCTCAGGAACAAATTGTGAGTGTTCTACGTGGTGTTACAACCAGGTGAGGAGGGGTCGAATCGTTCCACTCTTTGCCCTCCCCCTCGTTTGACCGCAACAGGTTTTTATTTTGTTCAAAGACTTAACTGTTTACATGCTGTGACCATAACAGACCTAATCAGACAGGTTTTCTTGAGTTTAACAAAGAAAAAGGTTAGTTTTATTATACCAATAAAACAATAAAATAGGCTCCAATCTTTGGGCACACACACACGCACACACACACACACACACACACACACACACACACACGGACTGTAGCAGTTCAAGAAGGCAGCTCACCCACCACCATCTTCTCAAGGGCAATTAAGGATGAGCAATAAATGCTGGCCCAGCCAGCGACACCCACATCCTATGAACAAATCAAAAAACACACACAGAAACACACACTTAGGGCAGAATTTTGCCCTTGGCGGGTGTGGGCGGGGGAGGTTGGGAAGCCGACCACCACCCGCGATTGAGACCGGGCTGCGATTTCGCTCTGGGTGGGGCCAATTAAGGCCCGCCCAGCATAAAACACGAGTGGCAGCACTGAACGCAGCCTGTGCAGGGGCTGGAGGGAGGGGGGCGAGCAGGCTGAGCATGAACTCCGCTCATACGCACTAGTGAGCGGCTCATAATCTCCCTGAGGCACAGAGCTATACAGGGTTGAATTCTTTCGAGAAGTCTCTGTTTGCAGCTGGGGTGGCCCCAGTCACAATCAGCAAACAGGGTTTGGTGCTTGCAAGGTGGGGTGAGAGAGAAAGGGAGGCAGAGGGACCCAACCAGGTAGCATCTCAGCTGCCTGTCCTCCTTTCTGCAGAGAAAACCGGTGCTTAAACATGCAAAGGATTGGTTTGTCGTGTGATCTCCTCTCACCATCGGCCCAGGGGATCCAAATAAGGCAATTATAAGTGTCTTCCAAGGGTAACTTAATTAGATCATGTCTGGGAAGCTCTCCTAGTCAGGGCCCCATATACCATGCGATCAGGCTTAATGGTTCATCTCCAAAATGGAATACCTCAGATGGATGCCTTAATGCCTTGTTAATGCGACAGGAGATGTAGGCCCGAGGGCTTTGTCTTTGTTGGGTTTTGCAGACATGCTGTCTCCATTCCAATGGATTGGAAGATGGAATGTAGAGTAATGCAAATTAGGGTAACCATCTTTGGCTGCGAGCTCACGTCACCTTCAGCCTCTGTGTTTTAAAAAGTCTCTGTTTTTAAAAGTTCAATTTAGGTTTCTAGCTGGTGAATTCATAATTATTATTTGACATAAGGCATGATTTCATGATAATGTGAAGTCTGTAATGGAAGTGTAAAATACTGCGAAGAAAATACTATACATGCAGAATAATTATTCATTCATGATTTGAATAGGCATCAATTTTGAATGAATTTTCATTGGCAGAACTGTCAGCAAAACGTTCATGCATAGTATATTAGCATTCCAACAATCCTTTAATTTTAAAATTCTCATCCTTGTTTTCATATCCCTCCCTGTTTCTGTAACTTCCTCCAGCCCTACAATCCTCAGATATCTGTGCTCCTCCAATCCTGGCCTTGAAAGCATCCCTGATTTTAATTGCTCCAGTATTGGTGACTGTGCCTTCAGCTGTCTAAGCCCTGGACTTCCCTTCCTAAATCTCTCTGCCTCTCTACCTCCTTTCTCCTCCCTTAAGACACTCTTAAAACCCAATTCCTTCACTAAGCTATTGGTCACTTGGCCTAACATCTGTTTACGTGACTTGGTGCCAAATTCTGTCTGATTGCACTCCTAGGAAGTGCCTTCGGACATTTTGCTGCCTTAAAGTTGCTATATAAATGTAAGTTGTTGTTGTACACCATGCAATATAAACTGCACAGTGAAGAATAATGTTGAAAACTAGGTGCAGAAACCAAAATATTTGACTGTTAAAACCTATGGCAGATCATTTATTTCATTCAAGTTGCTGCAATGCGTTTATTTGTATTAAGAATGTGCTGATGTAATAAGTTATCACCATTAATGATCAGAATGGGCCTGGGAGATAGTCACATCTTTTCTCAGTTGCAATTGGTTCAAGGAATGGAAAGAAAAAGAGTATTGCACCTGGGTGGCATTTATCGAAGGACTTCAGATTGAGAAACAAGACTCGGGTGTTTTTAGTAAGTGCACATTGAAGCTTTTCTTTCTTAACAATAACAAAGAAAGCTGCAAATCTATTGCAGTCGCTTTTGTATTTTCCTCTTTCACATTTTTGCTTCATTAAAAATGATCTACTTCTTATCCAGTAACAATGGCAGGGGTTTAGAATGACAGTATTTGGCTCACTGCCTGAAATCAAAATGTGGCATTGACAAAGGGTCACTCATTTACCTGCACTGTGTGGACACTTTGCCTTCCACCCACATTACCCAAAAGCATAATAATAAAGGATCTGAAAAAAAAACAGTCCATAATAAACAGAAGGGAATAATCATCCACCTCATCTTTCCTGTCCTTCCACCTGTGAATTTTGAAGGAACTGGCCTTGATTTTGAAGACTAGAAGCTAATATCGCTCCTTTAACAGACATGAGTCATGGGCCTGTGGTGTCTTTGTGAATAAGCACACTGTACTGTTGAAAACGCACCTACAGAACCAACCCCTTATCTACAGATTGCAAATGCCAACAAAGGCCATAATTCTAATGGTTTTTTTTTTGCTTTTGCCTTGCATTAATGTCAAGCTCCTTACCTGTGTTATCTCTATTAAACATTGATGTACAGTTTCCTTTCTGGGTGAAGGCCAGCACCTGATAAGAAGTATGTTAATATTGAGCTTGTAAGATGAGTCTAATATCTAAAGTTGAACATTTCGAATTCTCTAATGACTAGTTAATGGTCAAAATAAGAGGGCGTCCCACCCTGTCAGTTCCTGGGGTTCAATTGCTCACCCAGTCTGTCAGTTCGTAGCTAGCTTTTGATAGCTTTGCGTGTGGGAAGTGAAGACAAGTGTAGCCTTCGGGTGAAGGGAAAGCAGAAACTAAGGTGCTCCAGCAAAATTTGGCTCTTATTTTTAATTCATGCCTTCCGTCCTTGCTTTTACATTTCTGTCGTAAATTCGAATGCCGGCATTCCATGCACAGATAAAGCTTCTGATTCAGAACCTCTTATACAATTGGATACTAATGTATGAATGCTTAACACAGTCACTTGGGCCTGAATCTTCTGGTCGGCGTACATAGGTGGGTCCCACTCGCTGACGTGTAAAATGACATGTGTCCCGACGTTACCATGCGTCATTCCGATCTTCAGTTCGGTGGGCGCACACCGGAGTTGGCTGTGCACCTGCCGAACTGTCAAAAGCCTATTAAGGCCATTTAAAAAGCCAATTGTAACAATTAACAGGGCTTCCCATCCAACGTTAAGGTTGGCGGGCAGACGAAGAGCCCAGGCGGCCTTTGCATTTTTCATGGAACCTCATCCACAGGTAGGAAGGTTTCATGAAGGGTATGTAAGTTTAATAAAAATTTTTATTGTGATTCATTGACACTGTCACATGAGGAGACATGCCTGAGTAATTTTTTTTTATTTCAATTTTTCAAAATCAAAGTAATCTCCCTGAGGCAGCGCTGTGCCTCAGGGAGATTTCTGCGCTCTTTTGCATGCATGCACGAAAGAGCGCAGGCCCCAACTCTCCCTCCTTCCCCACCCCCACCACCCCCCCCACCACCCCCGCCCACAAAGGGAGCACTCAGCGCTTCCAGGTGCGCATCATACTGGGCGTGCCTTAACTGGCCTGCCCAGGTAAAATGGCGATGTTCAGCCAATCTCAGGCGGCGATCGGCTGTGCGCCCACCCGTGCCCACTCCTGCCCAGCCCGCCCGACGGGGAGAAAATTCTCCCCATGAACTTACTTTCTCCAGTATTTGTGGCAAGTAGGTGGCAGCTACAGTTCAATATAGGAAAAAAATCGTGCATTTGGGAAGTAAGAATTTAGAAAGGAAAGGCACCTTAAATTGTTCCATTTTAAATGGAATAGTGAAGCAGAGGCAGCCTGGTGTGCAAACATATAGGTCAAGTAGATAAGAACATGGAAAAGGTAAATGGGGGCACAGAACATAAAAGCAACAAGATTAGGACAGGAGGACACAATTGGAGTATTGTACGTTGTCCTGGGAACCACCGTCATAAAAAGGAGAGACAAACAATGGAAAATGTACAGTGTAAATTTATTGGATCGACACCAGGAGTGAGGGATTACAGTTGAGAACCTTGAGAAGCTAGAGACTTTTTTCACAGAAACTGAGAAAATGAAGGGTTGGACTTATGATAAATAGTGATAGATTATTTCCATTAGCTAACAAGATAACAATGAGTGGGTAGAAATATAAGTTAGTAGCAAAAAAGAATTAGAGGAGTTTAGAAAAAAATCCTTTACACAGAAGGTGGCAGAAATTTGTATTTTCTGTTCAATTTTGTTTTAAAGCAAAGTCTACAATATTTCCAAAATAGAATTAGTTGCTTGTTAAAAATGAATATTTACAGATCAAGGGGAATGTTTAGAAGCATGGCATTGGACAGACTGACTCATACAGACAAAAAGCTATGGTCCAGAATTGTTGGACTGAATGCTTACCAGTGTCTACTTGACACAGCAGTAGCATATCAGAAATTTGCATGTTCAAATCCCACCCAGGCAATGATTACCTTTGTCTCAAATGCACATTTAGATAAGTTGAGTTGCAATGTGGAATTGGAATATATGCACAAAACAAAACAAAAATTATGGGAAAAGAGCAGGAGCAGCTAATTGGATAGCTTTCAAACAGTCTGCACAGATGCAATGGGCTGAATGGCCTCCCTCTATGCTCTACGACTTTTTGGAATGGGCTGTTTCTGAGCTGTAACATTCTACAATACTGTGAATTTTATCCATGCTGCTGGCTACCTGATTTTAATCAAGTGGTCAGGTGAAGATAAATTTACAAAAGAATGCTGGACTATAAAGAGAAGGTTTTCAGTATGATTTATATCTCTAATAAAAGGCTCTACATGAAGAATTGCCAGGGTACTCACATTTAATACATGGCTCGGCATTGATGCAGTAAATCACTGGAGGCTGAGTGTTAGTTGTTCCCATATGTACTGGAAGTAGCACACTCCTCTACTGTGTTGAGACCTGGACAACATATGCTAGGCAGAATAAAAGGCTGAACTAGTTTCCACCATCACTGTCTCTTCGACATCTCATGGCAGGACAAGGTCACCAGCTCAGAGGTCCTGGAGCATGATAATTACATCAGCATACACTCATTACTAAGTCAACCATGTCTGTGCTGGTTAGGCCACGCTCATTGGATGAATGACAGCTGTATTTCCAAAGATGTTCTGCGTGGTGAAATGGCCACTGGGTCATGACTTCCTAGGCACCTATACCTCCACTACAAGGACACCTGCAAGCATGATATGAAAATGGCAGATCTTGACACTGACAACTGCAAGACAGTCGCTGACGCCGTGACTTCTGGAGGCTGTCTGTTTGGAGGGGGATGGGAAGCGGCGAGCAGAAACAAAAAGCTCTGTGGCCAAGAAGAGGGCCCAAAGAAAACAGAGGCCAGTGAATCATGCATCTTCTCAGCCCACTGTCTTCCTCTGCAACAAATGCAGCAGAGACTGTCATGCCAGGGTGAGGTTCCTAAGTCACACCAGGCGATACTTAACACAGAGTTGACCATCAAGGTACAAACGATCGTCTTACAAGATGGAAGGCTGTCACAGGTCATGTACTGGAAGCTAGATTAATGTAAATGCTAAAGAGTGTGTGCACTATTTCAATCTAACCCTGGCATGCATTAGAGAGAGCGTGCTTCTAACTGTGTTTGGAGTAGCATTCAGTTCCCTGAGCACTTTGCGATGCATAGCACTCCTCTTCATCATCTTAAATGGATTCCAGAAAGAGCTTAAAGTTTAGGCACCTTGGTCTGGTTCTGGATGAGGCTCACCACTGTGTTTTACAACCATGTCATTGCAGGCCTATTATCTGAAGTACCTAAGGAATAATAAATGCTGCCCTGCCAAGCTGCATGTAAAATAGACTAGAATGTTCCAGATAATTAAAATTATGGCCAATACAGCAAGAACCTTGAATTTGTTCTAATTACGTACGGTATTTTGTCTGGTGTTCTGCATATTGTGGAAAGGTGGGTACAGCCTTCAATGTAACATAGAAGGAACTCAGGTGAAGAATCTAATGCACGCCTTTGTTTATATTGTAGAATCACTTGACTCAAACGTCCGAGTGCTGTGGGAAAAAACCCTACTTAGCCGTGAAATTCCACAAGGGTTCTCCTCATCTCAAAAGCCGATTCCAGGTATTTAATTCCGTTACCCTGGAGGGCCTACTCACCTCTCGATGTGGTCACAGTTGGAGATCAGAAGAATTACTGTGGAATTTTGAGGTCTGCACAACGCCTTTGAGATAGCAAAATATCCCACCCAAAGTGCTTCAGATTTGGAGGGCTGGCAGATGTGGCAGAGCAGTTATTGAGAACAACTGGGTGGGAAAGAAAAGGAAAGAAAAGCTTTGTTTTGGACCACAGGGTGCCTGATGAGTGCAAGATGAAAAGCTTCGGCAACATCTCTCCTTTCAGCAATATTCAAGAGCAGGGGAGTTATTCCCGGTGTCCTGGCCAATATTTGTCGTCGATTAACACCACAAAAAGAGGTTATCTGGTCATTATCGCAGTGCTGTGTGTGGGAGCTTGCTCTGCACAAATTGGCTGCCAGCTTTCCTACATTACAACGTTAACTACACCTCAAAAGTACGTCATCGACTGTAGAGTGTTTTAAGATACCTGATTGTCGTGAAAAGCACTGACTTAATGCAATTTTTTATGGCACCTTGCTGTGCACAGTTTGGTTGCCACGTTTCCTACATTGCAACAGTGACTTTACTTCAAAAAGTACTTAGTTGGCTATAGGTTACTTTGAAATGTCCTGAGGTTGGTGAAAGATGCAATCTAAAATCAAGCACTTCTTTTTATTTTTCATTCAGACTGCTTTTCCCCTGTCCTGGGCTTCAGTATTGAGTCAGCTGTTGGTTGGAAAGCAGACTTACTCCCAATTCCTCTGAGGGTGGCTCACTTAGTTTGAACCTTGGACCATCCACAGGCTTTTGACAACAATGAGGTAGTGCAAATGGCGCAAAGTCGGACTTTCTGCTGACAGATGTGCAGGGATTGCATGGAGAACAGCCTCACCCCTCACACAGGCTCATCATTATGGGTATCATCCATAAATTGGAGACAAGATGCATTGGTCTCTATCTACCTTCAGCTGAAATCACATGCTAATAAAGCTGCTGATTCAAAGCACGTCAGAAGAAAATAAAGCAAACACAAGAGGACAATTAAGGGTGTTGCATGAACGATCAGAGGAAATGTGTTGGTAATGGGTACAAAGCCTACCCAGGCCAGATGTTCGCCACTTAACAACTGGAATTCAGAAAAATAAATTTCATTACACTGCGCAATTTGAAATCAAATGATGAAGCCTATGCTATGACAGCCTGATCCGGATTTCTGCAAAAATCTGTAAGTTATTATGAATTGCAAACATTTTTTAAACATGAAAGGGCCTACACTGGCAGATCTTTCCCGCTTGCTATACCTGACTTCTTTTCCCCTCTATATATTTGGGTTGGCTTTACTTGCCTACATGCAGGGTTGAAGGCGCCAGTAAGAAAGTATGCCAGCAATTAAATGGATTCCACACTTTTTTCTTGGTGTATTCTCAATGTACAAATCAGAACATTATTCATCCAAGTCTAGGACAGTATTCTCCATTTTTTTTTGCTTCAATTATTTTCTCGTCTCAGTGATTCTTTCTCCTCTGCCACTCCCCTCCCGCCACCCCCACCATTTTTCATCTGCTCCCTTTCCTTTTCATTTCTGTCTTTCTTTTTTGCTGTTCTTCTCTCATTTCGGTTCTTTATTACTTCTCTCTCTTATTTCTTCGCCTCTTGAGTAAGGAAACTGTGGGCTGGGGTCCCAATGCATATTTTAGCGTAAAATCGAGGCTGACATTCCAGTGCGGCACTGAGGTAATGCTGCACTATCGGAGGTGCCAGCTTTTGAATGAAATGTTGAACCGCCTCGGGTGACACTATTTCAAGAAATGCAGGGGGAGTTATCCCCAGTGTTCTGGGCTGATATTTATCCGTCTGCCAACCTCTAAATGAAAAAAAAACAAGAAGTCAGATAATCTGATCAATTAATACATTGCATTTTGTTGTGTTAGCTGCAGTACAGTTGGTAGCAGTTGGACTGAAGTCCTATTCCAGGATTTCAGAACTAAATCCAGGTTGACAGTCCAGTGAATCACTGAGGGAGTGCTGCACTGATGAAGGTACTGTCTTTCAGATACTAAAACTGAGGGCCCATCTATCCTTCCAAGAGGATGTAAATGATCCAATAGCAATATTTCAAACAGAAGGCGCGTGACTTGGCTCATTTATGCTTGCTAGAAGTGGCATTTATTCATATGCAGGGACTCATTCTCTGCAAACAAAAGGAATATATTCAAGCCTTGCACCTTTTTTGAATGACCTGGGAGTTTAGGGAGCCGACAGTTCTCCATTGCTTTCTCTATGGCAATGCCCCAACCAATCAGAGTCAACTTGTCCAGCAATCAACACCCTTTTCTCCAATAATATAACTTATTGTGATCATTTGAACGTTAGTATTCTTGCACTTGGCCTCATGAATGCAATATAAAAATCATCGGCCGCATGTCTTTCTTTTCAGTAATATTCAAGAGCAGGGGAGTTTTCCCAGGGCTGAATTCTCCACCCGTCAGGAGGGTTGTGTGGGGGCGGTGAGAGCGAGTGTGAACCTGATCAGTGCCCCCCGATCAGTTGCGCGTCGCCATTTTATGTGGGCGAGCCAATTGAGACCTGCCCGGCATGACGCTCGACCAGAAGCGCTGAGCACTCCCTGTGCGGGCGGGGAGGATCCCCTGAGTCGGGACCTGCGCTCAGTGTCACATGAGCTGGGACATGTCAAGGAACATTAATGGAAAACTTTATTTAATTTATAAAAACTTCATGAGACCTCAACTGCCCCTGGATGAGGTTTCATGAAAAATGTGAAGGCCGCCTGGGCTCTTTGCCCACCCGCCAACCTTAAAGTTGGACAAGCAGCTCATTTAACTATTTTAATTAGTTTTTAATGGGCCTTTGACAATTTGGTGGGTGCGCAGCCGACTCAGCTGAGCGCTGGCCAAACTGAAAATCTAAATGACGCGCGGTGACGTTGGGATGCCCGCCTGACATCACCACGTGTCATTTTACGCGTCAGCGAGCAGGCCCCGCCCCCACTCGCCGACCAGAAAATTCTCCCCCAGGTGTCCTGGCCAAAATTTAGCCTACAATTAACATTACAAAAGCAGATTATCTGGTCAATATCATATTGCTGTTTGTGTAAGCTTGCTGTGTGCAAATTGGTTGTCATGGTTCCCACACTGAACAGTGACTACACTTCAAAAGTACTTCAACAGCTGTCGAACAACACTTTAAGACATCTGATGGCCGTGAAAAGCATTAATTTAAAGCAAACCTTTCTTTCTTTGTGGCACCTTGCTGTGCACAGATTGACTGCTATGTTTCCTACACTGCAACAGTGACTACACTTCAAAAAGTACTTAGTTTTCAGGGAGGCACTTTGAAATGTTCTAAGGTCGTGAAAGTTGCTATCTAAACTCAAGCATTTCTCTTTATTTTTCATTCAGACTGCTTTCCCTATTCAAAATACCATTGGCCACTTGGTTAATTTATTCTTCACCAGTAGTCACCTATTGCTGCCACTAGGGTCTTCCTTTTGGCAGGTAATTGGATGTTAAAGATAGTCTAGTTAAAATGCGTAAACAGTGCAAAGAGACTCCCGAGTCTTTGTCTGATATTTACTGATATGTTAATTTGCTGAAATTATGTTTGTTACACACAATCTTAAAAGAAGCTGCTTCTTGATCAAAAGGCATCCAGTATATGAATAAAGAAAACCTTGGCACCTTTCATGACCTCAGGATGCCCTTAAGTGCTATCAACCAATTTAAGTCGTTTTTGAAAACACTGTTGTAATTGTAAGAAATGTGATAACCAGTTTGTGCAGAACAAAGTCACACATACAACAATAAAATGATCAGTTTTAGGTGTTGATTGTTAATTGGATCCACACCGCTTGGTGAAGTTAAAATTAAGACACCGCAGCTTTCTTTGCTGGAGAGAGTTTATTGGCTTAGTTTAAAGTCAACACCTCTCCAACACTCCAGTGCCCCAGCTAGCCCTATCCATAGGTATACAAATACCCATCACCTGTTTAACAATGTAATTGCCATTAAGCCTTAACAATGTAATTAATAAAACATTGACATTGGTAGCCCTAGTTTTCTTCTAAATACTGCCATGGAATCTTTTAGGTCTACCAGGGAGAGCTGATGGTGTTTCAGTTTAATGTCTCATCTGAAATGTCAGGTCTGATAGTCATTGATCAGTTTTCATTACTCATATCACCATAGAAGAGTTTGGATAGAGTTGCATAATTGCAAATTCTAAATACCACCAAAGATTGCATATCCTTCAAGGATTTGTTGAGGGGAACTGAAAGAACAATGAATTCTTTTGAACAGTCTGTATTGTAAGCTACTGATTATGACTGTGCTTTTGTTCTGTGAATCGTTTGATTTATGACTTAAAACTAAAAATATAGTTTAGTCTGAAAAGAACATGGTGGCCAAGATTTTCTCTCCCGAGTCAGGTAGCAGGAGGCATGAAATTTCCTGGTTCGCTGCGCCAACCTCGGGAGCAGCCTATCTGAATGGTGGGATCTTGGCTCCAAGGGAGTAGGTGCAAGATGGAATCAGGTCTGCTGCCCCAGGATGCAGATCAGAGATGGTCATAAGAGCTGCTGAGTGTCGAAGCAGGCTGGTTAAAAGGACTGCCTCAATTCTCTCGGACTTTGTTCGAGTTGCTTTATTAAATATTAGGTCCTCTAGTCCTCATCCCTCATATACCTTCATGCCTGAACCCACTTCCCATGCCATACCAACTCATGCTAACACATGCCCACCACCCGCCCCCCCATGGTCCCATACCCTCCATGCCAACCCATTCCCCCACCCACCCCATGGCACTTTATAGACTTCGTGTCAACTTAATGCCTTGTCATGCCAACCCACCACCACCCTTAGTCCTCACAACCCCCTCATGCCAGCTCAGCCAGTATCCACCATGGACAGCCCTCAGGAGCCATGTTTAGATGAACTAAAATAAAGTTCTGAATATCTATTACAGCCTTTCCTATATTTTTTAAAAACATACTCCCATTCATGAAAGTCCATTCAAAACATTTAAATCTCCGTAAGTATTTATTCCCTTATAAAAACAGACAAGTATTCATAATCTCACATTGATGATACCTTATCCTTCAAAAACCTCTTTGAGCTGTCAATCAAACTGTGAATTTAAGACCCCCTACTGAGATAATGTTAGGTTATGGAAAGCAACCAAGCATTAATAATGGCATATTGATGGCCTTGAGGTAATGTCACCAAACAGTTATTGTAACTGCTAGAACAGAGATTTTTTTCAACTCTCTCTGACACCAGCAGCCTATTTTTTTAATTTTTAAAAGGCTGGCAATTTAAGTAACTGGACAATTCTACAGACCTTATCCTTCCTTCAAGAGCATTTACGACTATTCTAAAAATTCATAATGCCCACACTGCAGGTTAGGGCCCTTGCTACAGCAAAAGTTTTTTTTTAACTCAGCACTGAGTATTTCTCACTGTCCAAAATGGGCAGATGTAGTGAGTGTCTTCCAGCAAAATTAAATCATGATGTTCAAAGTTAATCATTAGACCTTGGCTCAGTTAATGTGTTGCAGGAGAGGAGTAAGCCTCAGGCTTCAGTTTCAGTTTGGAAAGAACTCAAGCTGGAACCTAACTTTACGTTGCTTCTGGAAGGAAACAAGAGTTGGAGAAAGCTACAACTATAATGTAGACAATGGGTAGAAGAGGATTTGGTTCAGCTGTGGTGTTTTCCTCAATTCAGTAGCTTGCCAACATTCACCATCTGGTAAAATGGTGTTCTCATGATAAAATGGTGCTTAACTCATTTCGCAGCACTCTTGCCCAGAAGGTTGAAAGTTTTACCCCAGCTCCATGATCTGAAAACATGATCTAGGCTGACATTTCACTGCATTGTTGCAGTTTTAGTCCTTCAAATGTGAAGCTAGTCTCAGGGTTCATCTGCCTATTTTTGGTGGGCCACATGGATATTAAAGATTCCCATGCACTGTTCAGTGAAAAGCAGAAATCTCTTCTGATGCCCTAGTAATTTTTCTTCCATTAACTCAACTCATTGGCGTTCATGTGATCTTTGTTTCAAACCTCATCATAGCCATCATTCAGGCATGGATGTGAGTAAGTGGCAAGTGTACCTCCCCTTGCCATCAAGGCAATGTTTACTCAGTATGGAACCAAAACATAAACCAATGGGAGTCAAAGGGAAAGGGATTAAAGGGAAAGTACTCCAGTGGCTGGAGTCGTACCTGACACATGGGAGATATTTGTAGTTCTTAAAAGTCAATTGTTGAAATCTCATGAATTCCTTGGCCCAAACTCTCTTTAGATGCTTCAGCAATGGCCTTGCATCTATCATAAAGGCAGGTCATTACCCAGCCTCTGGAGCATGAATGTCACTTACCACTTATCAGCCCAAGGCCGAATATTGTCCAGGTCTTGCTGCATGTAAGCACAGCCTGCTCATGTATCTGAGGAAATGCGAATGGAACTAAACACTGCACAACCTGTGAACATCATCACTTCCAACATTATGATGGGGAAGGACGGTCTATGCAAGGAGCTGAAGATCATTAAGCATAGGGTACTGTCCTGAGGACCTCCAACAACCTCAACCATCTTCCTTCATGTTAGGTAAGATTCAGCTAGTGGATGATTGAGAAATTTTGAGATATATGGAGAGGGGCCACTCATTACAGAGTGCCCTGCTTTTGTCTTGTTCTTGGAGTAATTGTGCTGATGGAGTGTTGCTGTTTGTTTGTGCTTCCATAGCATTCAATTGCATTCACACCCCTTGCAGGACTGGGACAACATCAGGCTCAATGAGATAAGTGGAACCACATACTTGCCAGATAACGATCACCAACAACCAGGCTCAACCACCAACCATTGACCTTCAAAGGCATGACCATTGAAGAGTCCTTCAGCATCAGTATCTTGGAGCTTAATATTAACCATAGCTTAACTGGGCTTTATGTCAGCGCAATAGCTACAAAAGCAAGACAAAATCAGGGCACTCTGTAATGATGGAATATTCTCCACTTGCCTGAATGAGTGTAGCTCCAACACCATCTAGTACAAACCACCCCACTTGATCAACACCACCTTAAACAGTCACTTCTTCCACCACAGGAGCATTGTGGTTACAATATGTACAATCTACAAGATAGCAGCTTCCAAACCTGTGACCTCTGCTTGCTAGAAGGACAAGGGCAGCAGATGGATGGGAACACCAGCACCTGTAAGTTCCCCTCCAAGTCACACATCATCCTGACTTGGGAATATATTGCTGCTGCATCATAGTTGCTGGATCAAAATCCTGGAACTCGCTCCCTAATAACAGTAGGGGCTGAATTTTCTGGTTGGGGGGGGGATGCGGGCAGGATGATCAGGTCCGCACTGCCATTTTATGTAGGTGGGCCAATTAAGGCCCGCCCAGCGTAATGCACGATTCCCAAGCATAGCCGGAGTGGGCGGGAGTGCGTTGTCCGCCGGGTCCAATGGCAACCCAGCAGCCTGTTTATCTGCAGCGCTGGCAGCCTTCGCAAGGCCACTCATAACGGCAAGTGGAGGGGCTCACCAGAGGGCTTCTGGTGAGCAGGCCAGTCCGGAGGGTAGGCCAGCAGAGCAGGTGAGGCTGGAGGGTAGGGCAGCGGGACAGGACAGGCCGGAGGGTAGGGCGGGGTGTCAGTGTGCCCCTCGTTTCTCGGATGACTGCCTTGCTGCCCTCCTCGAGGAGGTGGCAGCATGGCGGGATTTTCTGGTTCCCCCGGATGGGAGGAGGCGGTCCCCCGACATGACGAAATGTGCCTGGGAGGAGGTGATGGAGGTGCTGAGCTCCTGCGATGTGGTGCGGTGCACCTGGATCCAGTGTCACAAGCACTTCAACAACTTGTTGCGCTCTGGCAGGATGGGTACCATGTCGGCATTGGCCATGTAACCCAGCTGGTCAGCTTACCCTCTGCTGCCCCCCACCCCCCCACCCTGGAGCCCTGATATGTCCCACTCTGGATGGGGTGGGCTGTGCATGAAGAGAGTCCATGTGCAATTTGCACTAATCAATGCTCGTCTGTAATTTTCAGGAGAAGAATGCTCATAATGCGGCAAAGCGTGAGAACTGGCGGTGGCCAGGCGCAGATCGCTATTCTTAGCCGCTTTGAGCAGGAGGCCCTGGATTTGGAGAGACGCTATGCACCCAGGTCCACTGGTGTCAGTGAGGCTGGGGTGCCATGGCCAGGTATTTATGCCTAACAGTGAGGACAGCATTGTCCTCCTAACAGCCGTAGCAGTGCTGAATGTTAATTGATTTAATTTTGCAACATGGCTTGACCATTGGTGATGGAAGGATGAGCGCATAATGACCCGGGGGACAGGGATGCACTTTGACTTTGTCTCCACATTAGCTGATCCACTGTCCTTGTTCTTCCTTTCAGCATCAACAGAGCAGGGCTGGGAGGAGGAGCAGCAGAGGCCCCCTCTCACACCTGAGGGGCCTGAAGTCTCACCAGCATCACACCATCTCTGCCAGGCAGGCAACAGCGCAGATACTAGCACCTCGGTGGGAATTCAAACATCGGTTAGTGTCCCAGGATACAGTAGTGAGGGCACTTCATAGTCGCTGGAGGAGCTGGCAGAGACAGAGAGTGCCCATGGCGCTAGCAGTCGGAGGACTGCAGGGAACCAGGCACATGCTCAGTCGGTGCCTGATGATGTCCTGGGGATGCACTCTGACTAGCAAGCCCTTACATTGGCGTTGACCTCAGCTGGTCAGTGCCAATGTGGGAGATGGTCTGGGCACCAACTTTCCCAGCTTGATGCCCATCCATCCACGGTGAGCAGGGAGGCCCGAAGTGACCTCACATTGGCGCAGCAGCTACCTGGCATCTCTGCGGTCACCTCTCAGGGCGTTCCGGATGAGGGCCACAGCTCCCCCACCCCTCTCCCAGTGACTGTAGCATCCAGTGAGGCTGCGACGACTGGGGAGATGCCAGCTGTGGAACAGGCAGCTCCCTCCCAGGCGGGGCCAGCACAGGCTCCATGGGCCAGAGGACGACCACGAAGGTCATCACGGCCAACAGGACAGCAGAGTCAGCAGGCTGGCTCAGATGCCACTCCCAGCGATGGGGCAGCATCAAGACGTACCACCCAGAAATGAAAACATAAGGCACCTTAGGCACACCACAGGTTTTTCACTGGTGCTTTTGTGTTGACCCGAAGTGAGGTCTTTATGATTTGCTTCGATTTGTAGCACTATTGTATTTTGTTTGGAATAAGTTGGCTTGCTTGACAGAATAAATTCAGATATGTCACCATGGCTGAAGGTGCCTCTTTTCTTCTGCATGTGTATGGTTTCCAAAACATTAATGAGTGCTTTGTTGGACATTCAGCTTTATTAACAAGGCCCTTATTAACTGTTCCTAACCTGACAGATTTTGTACTTGGGTGTCGAGTATCGAGCCTACAGCCCAGGCTTGTCCTGGAGGTCCATCTGTGGTGTGCTAGCTGAAGGTTCATTGGATTAAAGCCTCCCGGGTGTCCCTGCCTCCCTGGAGTAGTCCCGGGTCAGCGTCTAACCCCCAGCATTTCTCTGTGCGTGCTTATCCTTGGACTCACTGCTGGACTCATCGTGTGCAGCCGCAGCCACTGCATCAACATCTTCATTGTCCACTGCATCCCCCCCTTTCCAGCGCAAGATTATAGAGAGCGCTGTATGCAACCACTATCACCGAGATACGATCTGGGGGTACTGGAGTGCGCTGTCTGAACAGTCCAGGCATCAGAAGCGCATCTTGAGAAGACCGATGGTTCTCTCCATCACAGTTCTTGTGGAGGCGTGGCTCCAATTGTACCACTGCTCAGCTTCTGCTCTTGGATGGTAGAGAGACGTCATGAGGAGATAGCTTTTGTCATCCAGTAGCCATCCATCAAGCCGGGCTGGAGCACTGAAGAGCCCCGGCACCTTGGAGTGTCTGAGAATGTAGGTGTCAGTTCACCTACTGGCGCCTTGATGGTCGCATGTGTGCAGTCTATTGCACCCTCGACGCAAGGAAAGCCAGCAGTCACCGCAAAGCCTCTGGCTCACTGTGTCTGGCTTGCCTGGTCCCAGTGGTAGTGGATGAAGGTCAATGCACATCTGAATGCACGCTTCTATAACCTGCTTGACACAAGTGTGGACAGCTGATTGGGAGACACCGCAAAGGTCACCCACCAACCCCTGGAAGGAGCCAGAGGCATAGAAGTTGAGGGCAGCTGTGACCTTCAGAGCCTCTGGCATGGGGTGTCCACCCATACAGTTAGTGGAGATCTCAGGCCCTATCATCTGACAGATATAGCTGACTGTCTCCCTTGAGAGACGGTGCCTCATTCGGCACTGCACCCCTGACATATTGAGGTAGCTGCTTTGCCACCTGTATACCCTGGCAGCAGGATAATGGCATCTTCTGGGGCCCCTTCTGCCCTGGACTACCTCTTGGCCCTGCGCCCCTTGTGCCTGCGCCTGTCCTCCCAAAAGTGGCTCCCCTGGAGGCTGAATATGCACTCCTGGCCTCCTCCCCTTTCTAGCCCTCCCTTCCTCCTCAGAGGAGCTGCCTCCAGTGGACAGTTCAGTTCCCATTCCCAGGCTAAGGGAAGGCTTCCTGACACCTGCAGGCCCAAAAAAGATTCCTCACTGCAGAGTGCTGACCTGAAGATTAAGAGTCCAGAAAAAGCAGCTGGGATGCGTTTTGAAGTATTGCAGATCACACAGGCAAGTTTCAAAAACTTTCAAAAATAAATACTTGACTGTGCACACTTGTCACCCCAATGGACCCTCTTATCCCACTCGTGGATGAGGTTTATACAAATGTGTCCTACCCGCCTGCCCGTTGCACCCATGCGTCGACCCATAGGTTGCACGGGTACTGAAAAATCAGCATCGATTGGTGAATCAAGGGCCTTCAGTGGCCCATTAATTAGTGGCAGGCGCACATTGGACATCATCATGCGCCTGCCCAGCGAAATATTGCGATGGCACGCGGTGATTTCAGGACGCTCACCCGATGTCACCACGTGTCATTTTATGCCCGGACGTGCGGGGCCCACCTCCACACACCAACAGGAAAATTCTGCCCTAGGTGTACCTACACTACACGATACAGTGGCTCCAGAAGGCAGCTCCCCATCACCTTCTCAAGGACAATCGGAGGTGGGTAATAAATGCAGGCCTTGCCAGTGATGCCCACTGCATTTTAACAAGAGGCTCAAGTCAGGTGTGTGACGGAATAGTTACCACTCACCTAGACATGTTTTCAAAGTAGACAACATCATCTAGGAAGGAATAGCCTAGTTGATCACCTTGCATGCCACCAGGCTCAATATCCAATCCCTATATTGCGAGTTCACTGTGACTGCAGCATGTATTTTCATCTGAATGCAATACTAAGCTTCCTTGGACAGCTTTGTGACCTCTTCCAAAGAGGGTGAGCAATGTTGCAAGAACACCATCACTTGCAATTTCCCCTCCAACTCACACATCCTGACATGGGCATATATTGCCATTCCTTCATTGTTTTTGGGTCAAAACCAGGAATTCTCTACTTAGTATCAATTTGAGTACAGTAGGCGGCCCACCACCTTCTGAGGGCACCTGTGAATGAACAATAAATGCTTACTTGCCAGTGTCGTCCACAGCCTGAGAACCAATTTTTTTGAAGGGTATGAACATAGGACTGAAGCAAACTACTTATCATTCAACAGGTTTTCAGCTTCAAAAGGTCAATTAAAATTTATAATTTGCATTGTATAAAGAAAAGATTATGAATTACACTTACTGACAGTAATAAGAGAAAAATTAAGCACAAGTCAAACACAAGTTAGGAGGATTACCAATTCAAGGATATTCTACTAGGTCAGTATCAAAGAGAAATTGTACAATTCATTGGCACAGCCAGTGACCAGAATGAGACCTCAATCCCACTTCTACCTGTTACATACAGCATCAAAACAGGCCATTCAGCCCAAATAATTTTAATACTCCATATGAATCTCCTCCCACCTTAATTTCATCTAACCAGACAATCCTCTTAAGCTGACTATCTGAGAATTTGAAATGGGAACACTCCCAGACCTGCATGGAGAATGGTGGCAAGTGGGAAATGAGTGCATTCAGCAACCAGCAATCTGTTCAACTAAGTGTACTCAGCCAAGCAGCAAATGTGTTGCAAAGATGCACTTTCACCAAACAGCTGATGGAATGCATTTTACACACTTCAGATACCATTTCAGTTGCAGTATCCTTTGTGGCACTCTGCATCTTACTGTTATGAGGTGGGAATGAGAAGGGGTTGAATGTGCAGCCTGATCCTTGTTGATGGCTTGCTTTTTTTCTCTCCTCCAAATGTACATGGTTTTCTCTTCCTTTCATGAGAAAGCACGAAAGAGAATCCTGTAAGTGAGCAGTCATCTCCAGGTTTGGTCTTTGTCAGCTTATGTTCCTTGGATGTTGAATGGTGATGTGCAGTGATGTCCATTGGTCCCTGTTCACCCTCCATTCTGCTGGTAGATACGACAGCAACATTTTTCAGAGACCCCACACATGATTGTGGGTGTTCATGAATCATCTATGTAGAGATGGAAATATGATTTATAAACATGGAAACTCCAGACTCAGCTCCAATAGTGAGGGGTTTGTTAAAGATTGCTGCATAGTAAAGAAAACTATATATGGAAAAGTGGGAGATAAGAATTACAGGCATGTTTAAATGCTCTGTGTTTTTGACATTCATATTAAATTAGCCTACAGTATATGTGGTTAGCATTTGAAAATAATGAATAACAAGACATACTGTAAATAAGTAAGTTATCAGAATCCAGAGACGAGGCAGATGTGACCCCCACTACTCATGCAATCTGCAACTGTGGGCACTTACTGCTGGAGGAAGTATTTTTGGATTTTGATGAAGAATTTAATATAAGACCACTTCAAACCTTACCAACCTTTTTGAGATCATGAAGCTACTTCCTGCATTTCTGTACCAAAATCAAACATGCAAGAAGATTCCAATGTTTTATTTTAACTTGTTCGCACTAATGCAAGGTGACTGAGATTTATGATCTTGTGCAGACAATGTTATTGGGACCACTGAGGTACAGAACAATTTGTACTTTGAGAGCTGTGAGATAGAACTCAGTATTTGGAAGCTTAGCATAGCTCAAGTGCCCCGCCTCTTACTATCAAGGACAACTTCATAATTTCTAGCAGCTCTGACTGCTGGCATTTCTCAATACTTTGTGGGGTCCCCAGGATATGATATGCAACCAACATCTGTTTCCCTTTTAACTTATACAGAATTTGAAGCTTTTCTGCAGGGGTATGTGGTGTACTCTCAGAGGGACAGCTTGGTCAGAGCCCCCAACTAAATATAAATAAAATTTAGCAAAGGAACAAAAACCTCAAACTAAGGAGCCATCTGACTAAATTTCATGTCAAATGTAATTTGGCGGAACTTCAAAGCTCGGTGGAAATGTAAGTAGTGAGGAGGACACAAAAGGCTGCAATGGAGACAGGTTAAATGAGTGGGTAACAAGGTGGCAGATGGAGTTGAATGTGGGGAAGTTTAAGGTTATTCACTTTGGCCATAAAGTATAGTAAATCAGAATATTTTTAAAAGGTGTGAAACTTGTAAATGTTCATGTTCAGAGAGACTTGAGTGTACTCGGATAAGGAACACAAAAAATTAGCACCCAGGTACAAGTAATTAGAAAAGCAAATGGTATGTTGTCCTTTATTGTATGGGGATTGGAGTACAAGAATAAGGAAGTCATGCTACAATTGTACAGAGCTTTGGTGAGACCACACCTGGAATACTGTGTGCAATTGTAGCTATCATATTTCAGGAAGGGTATACTTTCATTGGAGACAGTACAGTGAAGGTTCACTAGTTTGATCCCTGGGATGAAAGGGTTGTGCTATGATGAGTGGCTGAGTAAATTGGGTCTATATCCCATGGAGTTTAGAAGAATGAGAGGTGATCTCATTGAAAGATTCAAGATTGTGACGATTCTTGACAGGGTGAATGCTGAAGGGTTGTTTCCCCTGGCTGGGGAATCTAGAACAAGAGGGGCACATCTTCCGCATAAGGGACTGATTGTCCTAAACTGAGATGAGGAGAAATCTCTTCACTCAAAGGATTATGAATCTATGGAATTATCTACCCCAGAGGATTGTGAATGTGCCATCATTGAATATATTTAAGATTGAGATAGGTTTTTGTTCTCAGGGAATTAAGGGATATGGGGAGTGGGTGGGAAAATTGAGTTGTAGCCCAAGATCAGCCATGAACATATTGAATGGCAAAGCAGGTTCAACAGGCCATATGGTCTACTCCTGCTTCTATTTCTTATGTTCTTATTTTCCTGTTTTAATCTTTGTGCAGTTCAAATCCATGAGAGCCCAAAAGCTGCCTATGAAAGAACGTTTTAATTCATAAATCATTGGCTCACATGCAGTTAATATGCCATTAACATATTTTTGTTGTTCAATAGTATTTTTTCTCCTTAAGCTAGTCCCTGCACACAACCTCCTTCAAACTGACATGGCACGCTAGTAAGCTGCAGATGTCTCCATGGTTACATCACATACTCTGCTACCATTTGCTCCTTGGACTCCTTTCCCAAAGTCTAACAGTGTTATTTTCCTATCAGCCTTTCCCAACCAAGCATAATAAAAATATCTTTCTTTCCCATCTACTGAAACACATAATTGCTTCCGAGTTTGTCACTTCTCTTTAAGTGCCGCCATCCTAGATTGTGCAACAGTAAAGCTGTTGCATAATCCAAAAAGCAATAATTTCACCAATGAAATAAAACCACATAAAGCAAAACACTTAACAACAGAGCGTCAACAATCATATCCAAACCACAAACTCGAAAGGAAACAGTGCTTTGTTTAAAAAAGTCTTTGATCTCCCAGAATTTATTTACCAGTCCTTCTGACCAACCTAATGCTACCCATCAGTAAGTCAACGGATGAGAGGACTGTGGGAATAAGGGCCTCTAAATGCCCACACACTTTTAGATATGACCCTCCCATATCTGAGAAATTTGCAAACAACTCACAACTCATCCCACATACAAAGATCAGAGGTTTCCTATCAAGTTACACTAAAATTGTTTGATCACAATTCCTTTGCTGGACCTGTTTGGCTTGTATTTGTTTGATTCAAAGTTGAGACCTATTTGGTGTTCCAATTAAGCTTGTGGGTGTCAACCTTGGATTAGTGGTAACATTCATGCCTCTGAATCAGAACGTTGTGAGTTGAAGCCCTACCCTGCAGGAGTAACGCACTTACCTCTGAGTCAGAAGGTAATCAGTTGACAGTTCCACCCCAGAGACCTGAGCACTTAATTTAGGCTGGCATTTAAATGCAGCACTGGGGAACGGCTGCACTTTTGAAGATGTCATATTTCAGATATAATATTAAACTAAAGTCTTGTCTGACGCTTCTGGAACACAAGGCTGTGAAGGTTATGCTGCAGTTGTTTAAAACTCTGGTTAGACCACATCTGAAGTACTGTTTTCAGTTCTGTGCTCTGCAGAAGGGTATCTTGACCTTGGAGGTGGGCAGTGCAGATTCACCACAATGACATCAGGGTTAAGAGGGTTCCATTATGGGGATAGATTACATAGACCAGGCTCGTATTCCCTTCAGAAAAGATGATTAAGGGAGGGATCTAATTCAGGTGTTTAAGGTGGTTAAATGATTTGATAGAGGAAGTGGCAGGAGGGTCCAGAACAAGGGGCATAATGTTAAAATTAGAGTTAGGCTATTCAGGACAATGTCAAGAAGCATTTTTTGGGAAAACTAGAACTCCCACAAAAAGCTGATGCAGATGGGCCATTTGAAAATTTCAAAACTGAGATTGGTAGACTTTAAACAGCTAAAGGTAATAATAGATGTGGTAACAAGGCAGGTAAATGGAGTTGAGTTCGAGATCAGCCATAATCTAACTGATTTCCAGAACAGGCTCGAGGGGATGGATGGCTCCTAATCCTGTTCTTACCTTCCTCACAGGCGAATGTAAAAAATTCCATAACTTTATTCAAGGAGGAGATGGCATGTTCTGGTCAACTTTTATTCCTCCAGCAACTGCACCAAAAATAGATTATCTGGTCATTTATCTCACTGTTGATAATGGGACCTTGCTGTGTGCAAGCTGATTATTGTCCTTGTTGACAATGCAAGATTGAACTAATCCAAAAGCATGAGAATGGGAGGTGCACAATATAAATGCAAGTTTTTCTAATAAGATTGGGTGCATCAAATTGATATTCCATAAGGCGGCATAGTTCACAGAACCACGGAATCTTAACGCACAGAAGGAGGCCATTCAGCCCATCATGTCTGCACTGGCTCTCCAAATGAGCGTTATGAATTAGTGCCATTGCCCTGCCTTTTCCTCATGCCCTTGCACATTGTTTCTAGTCAAATAATCAACTAATGTCCTCTTGAATGCCTCGATTGAACCTGCCTCCACCACAGTTCCAGGCAATGTATTCTAGACCCGAACCACTTGTTGTGCAAAAGAGTTTTTTCTCATGTCACACTTGCTTCTTTTGCAAATCACTTTAAATCTGTGCCCTCTCATTCTTGATTCTTTTACCAGTGGGAACAGCTTCTCCCTATCTACTCTGTCCAGTTCCCTCATGATTTTGAACATTCCTATCAAATCTCCTCTCAGCCGCCTTCTTTCCAAGGAGAACAGTCCCAACCTTTTCAATCTATCCTCTTGGTTGAAGTTTCTCATCCCTGGAACCATTCTTGTAAACCTCTTCTGCACTCTCTCCATTGTAGTCACATCCTTCCTATAATATGGTGTCCAGAACTGTACACAATATTCCAGCTGAGGTCTAATGAGTGTCTTATATAAATTCAGCATAACCTCCCTGCTCTTGTACTTAATGCCCTTATTAATAAAGCCCATTAACTGCTATCTCCACTGTCCTGCCACCTTCAATGATCTATGCATATATGCACCCATGCCTTTCTGCTCCTGTATCCCCTTCAAAATTTCATTCCTTGTTTTATCTTGTCCTCCATGTTCTTCCTACCAAAATGCATCATCTCACACTTCTCTGCATTGAACTTCATCTGCCACCTATCTGCCCACTCCACCAACTTATCTATGTCTTCTTGAAATTCCACACCGTCCTCCTTGCAGTTCACAACACTCACAAGCTTCATAGCTCTGCAAACCTTGAAACTGTCCCCTACACACCAAGATCTAGATCATTAATATGGTTAACAGGGTGGTATGGTGGCACTATAGGGGACTTTTCCTTTTCTTAAATTGTGAAGTGATAAAAATCGAGGATTATTTGAAAGATAGCTCCTGTGGCAAATTCCCAAGTGTTTACCCATTGACTTCCTTCTTGGTCCTGAACCAATTTTTAAACTTTTTGTTACTTAACTCATTCACAAAACTTGCCTTCAGAGTTTCTTCATAGATTTCTACTTGACCTAAGATTTCAAAAGTTATTCCTTCAAATGTTGTCACTTCACGTAGTTCCGTCCACCAGGCTTCCAGCTTTATCTCCTCTTCTTGTGCCCTGCAATGTACTGCCTAAAAGGGTGCTGGAAACCAGTAAGAACTTTCAAATGGGATGTGGATAAACACTTAAAGGGGAAAAGTTGCAGGAGTAGGGGAAAAAGCCGGCACAGGCACAATGGGCCAAATGGCTTCCTTGGCAGATATGTTCATCATTCTATGATTCTATGTTGTCATTCCCAGGTGGGATTTATTATCATTTGAGGAGCAGCTCAAAGCACATGTAATAAAAGCACAACCACACTTTTGTATTCTGCTTTACGAAGTGATGCAAAAGCTTTGGATTGACCTTCATGAATTCATAAGACTGATCAAGGTGCAACGTCTGCCTCAAATGGTTTACTAGCAGGAAAATGTTATGTCAAAATCATCTTTCGGGCTTAATATTAAACAAAGGATCTTATGCCCCCTCTGGAATACAAGGGATTGGAAGTTGTATACAGTTGTATAAAAATTTGGTTCGACCACATCTGCAGTATTTGTGCCACACAAACAGAAACTTATTTATCCAGAGAGTGATTAAAATGTGTCATTTGCTACCAAATGGAGTCATTGGAGGGAACAGCATAGATGTATTTAAGAGGAAGCTAGATAAGTACATGAGGAAAAAAGGAATAGAAGCATGTGTTGATAGGGTGAGATGATAGGGGGCAGGCTCATGTGGAGCATAAGCACCAGCATATAATGGCTAGGCTTGTTTCTGTGCTGTCAATTCTAAGTAATATGTCTTTAGTAAATGCCTTGGGGCGTAAATGCAAATTGTTTATTACAATTTCTCAATTAAATATTGGTTTCTTGTTTCTAGCTTAATTGTAGCCCCTGTGTCTGTTAAAATTGGTAAATAAACATTCCTGTGTGAAATTGTGATGTACTCTTTGGCCCAGATATTCCTGTAGGGATGGGAAAATGTGAGTTGTGCACTTTTACAGCTTTCAAAACACACTCCCAACTCATGTGATTTTTCCCGGGATGTTCATTTTTTGTCACACAGTGTTCACGTTTCTGGTGCAGTTGGCGAGCTGCGTTGGAGTGTCCGAGGGGTGCGGGTGCAGGTGCGGACTGGTTAGAAGGCCCGCCTCAGTTATCGGAGACAAAAGCCCAGCTCCCAGCATTGTTTAAAGGCCATCTAAACCTCACCCTTTTCCCTCCACCCTCCCCACAAACCGCCATTCCACCTCCATGCCCTCCCAGATTTCCATGACACCACATGCCCCCTCAGATCACTCATGCCACTCTATACTCCCTCCATACCCCATATATCCTCCATAGCAACTTATCCAGTATCCACTGTTTACAGTCTTCAGGAGCCATGCAATGGCAAAAGGAATTATTTTAAATGCAAGTGTAAAAAAATTAAACCTGTGACAATCTAATAAAACTCTTATGCAAAATCTGTCATTGATACTGCTGGAGAAACTGTTCTCCATAAAAAAAAATATAATTCTTGAAGTGGCCATTACATTGTACAAGTAAACAACAATGTACTCTGAAACCACACCAAATGCAGAGTATATTATTATAACCTCATAAAATTATCAATCATACCCCTATACAGCAGTGTCAACAGACTGAGCTAAGTGCTCCAGCAGTTTCTGGAACTCGGATAAGCATTCATAATGACCATAAGCTATCAAATCATTATTGCAACTAATATGACACAGCCAATGGTAATGGCTGAGTTGTTCAAATCCCAGAGGGAAACTTGAAACAACTGTCATAACCCATTTTTGCAATTTGTATGTTTTGAAATGCAGGCTTTGAATTCAGTAGTAATAAGCCCACCAAGTCTCAAGAGGTTTTTTATAAAACTAAATCAAACATTTATTAATACAAGATAGATTGTAAACACATACATATGTCTACAAAATTACTACTATGATAACTATAAAAATTTCCTAATTAATCTGACTCTCAGCTACACCCCTGTTAAGGCAACAGTAAAACTCATAGATTTAACAGGCCTCTGGCAAAGCACATCCTGGACAGTCACATTCAAAATGAGTTTCTTTCAGCTCTGGATCCTTGCAGACAGACTTGAGGCTTACAGGCTGGAGGCTTCTCACACTTGTTGGATCTTAAAATGCCTCTACCTTACACACAATCTCCTTTCTCCTTTATACATATCTTTCTCTTTGAATGTAAATTTTCCATTGTATCACTAGGCTTTTAACTTTACCTCTTCTAACAATGACATCCTTTCATCCCACCAATTTTATTAATAAGCTGAAAAAAAATACATTGCTTGGCATCTTCTAGCTAGGTGCAAGAATTCACCCGCAATCTTGAATGGTTTCTTTTAACAAATGCATATTTACACTTTACCTTCTACCCTCCTTAAGATAACCCAAAACTCTCCTAACCAAGTTAACATCTCAAAACCACTATACAGCAAAGCCCCCCACACCAGCTGGCTTTAATCCAATTAAAACACACACAGACACATACATAGACACAGACCCCACGAGAACTCTATTTTAAAATGATTACCAATAACATTATTATATTGTCTTCACATCTGCCTCCTTTTTGAAAAATGAACCGCCATAATTTTAAAAGACGGCTTAACTTTTAATAACCCATCTTACACTACCTCCTATATTTATTACACTATTACATTACCAGATGCATGCATTAACATAATATATATACAAATCCTTGGTATCAGCAGTAATCATTCCACTTCAGTGTCCAGGTTTTAAAATGTCAATTTTGCTAGATTTTCTCGACCAGCAACATATATAACCTTAGATTAAATGGTTGCTTTAACAAACTCCACCTGAATAGCCTTGCACTTTTGTCTTGAAATTTGCCCAGAAACATTAAACGATTGTGGGCTGTTTAAATAATTGCTTCTGACAAATTGTTTGCAACATAGATTTCAAAATGCTGTAATGCTAACACCAAACCCAGCGTCACCTTTTCAATAGTCGAATATCTTCTCTGTTGTGCATTCCACTTCTGTGAAAAATACCCTATCGGCTTTTCAATTCCAGTATCATCTTCTTGTAACAGTACGGCCCCGATGCCTATAACGCTTGTGTCAATGGCCAACTTAAATTACTTGGTGTAATTGGGTACTGTAGTAGTTAATACAGTTTTCAAACTATCAAATGCCTTCTGACACTCCAGAGTCCATTGAAACTTCTTAGGCAGCTTTTTCTGATCGGCGAGTGGGGGCGGGGCCCACTCGCCGACATGTAAAATGATGTGGGGGTGACATCAGGTGTGCATCCCGATGTCTCCCCGCATCAGTTAGATTTTCAGTTCGGCGGGCGCGCAGCCGTGTCGGCTGTCAATGGCCTATTGAGGCCATTAAAAAAGGTAATTGAAATGGTTAATGAACCTTAAGATTGGCGGGCAGGCAAAGAGCCCAGGTGGCCTTCCGAAAAAGTATGAAACCTCATCCACGGGCAGGAAGAGGTTTCATGGGGGATTTAAAATTTTCAGAATATTTTTAAATATAAGTAATGGACGTGTCCCAGCTCATGGGCAGGATTTTACCGTCGGTGAGCAGTAAAATGATGTGCGGTGACATCAGGCGGAACTCCCAATGTCATCCCGCCCCATTTAAATTTTCAGGAAGGTGGGGGCGCAGCAAAATCAGCTGTGCGCCCGCCGACCTGTCAACAGCCAATTGAGGCCACTGACAGATCAATTAAAGTAATTAGTGGACCTGCCCGTCCAACCTTAAGGCTGGCGGGTAGGCCAGGAACCCCGGTGGGAGCTAGAAAAAATATGAAACCTCATCCACAGGTGGGATGAGGTTTCATGTAGGGTTTGTAAAATTTTAATAAAGTTTTTTTTGGAAATTATGAACATGTCCCAATTCATGTGACATTATCACATGAGGGGACATGTTAGGGAAATTTAATTTTTCTGTTTGAGCTTTTTCACATTTAGAGCCGATCTCCCTGAGGCTGCACTTAGCCTCAGGGAGATGATTGCGCTCTTTCATGCGCATGTGCGAAAGAGCGCACTCTCAATTTTAGGAATCCCTCCCCGCCCGCACAGGGTGCGCATAGCGCTTCCAAGCGGGCATCACGCTGGGTGGGTGTTAATTGACCCGCCCATGTTAAATGGCACCGTGCCTCCGATCGGGAGCCTGCCCGCCCGCTCGTGCCCGCTCCCGAGCTTCCCCCCGCAATGGGGAGAAAATTCAGCCCCATGTGACAGTGTCACATGGGGGGACATGTCAGGAAAATTTTTTCTAACCTTGAAAAAATTTTTATAACTTCAACCAGAGACCGGGGGTGCCAATTGGGGGCCCACCCACGTCCACTCCCTCACAACTCCCCCAGTGAGGGGAAAATGCTGCCCCTTGTTCTTTTTTAATAGTTCAGTAAGTGGAGCAACCACTCGGCTAAACTTTGGTGCAAATTTCTGGTAAAACCCTCTCATGCCCACAAATCTCAAAACTTCTCCTTTTGTTGTTGGCACTGGGAAATCCATGATAGCTTGGATATTCACATTTCTTGGAGCCACCTTACTATGTCCAATGGTATGGCCTAGATACGTAACTTGTACTTTTGCAAATTCACTTTTAGCCAAATTCATCATCAAATTAGCTCCTTGTAACCAAGTAACTAATTCTTCCAGATGCTGTAAAAGCTCCTCCCACATCTAACTGAAAACTATTAAGTCATCAATATAAATTGCTTAGACCTGCAATTATTTGCTTGTCAGTCTTTGAAATGTTGCAGGTGCATTCTTCATACCAAATAGCATGACTATAAACTGATATAGTCCGCTTGGCATTACGAAAGCTGATATCTCCTTTGCCCTGTCCAATAACGGTATTTGCCAATATCCTTTTAGCAACCAGGGGAAGTTCAGGAGCGGGCGCATGCAGGCGCGCCTCCAATTGGTGCCCCCAATCGGGGGCATGCCGTCATTTTAAGTGGGCGGGCCAAATAACACCCACCCAGCATTATGTCTGCCAGGAAGTGCTAAGTGGTCCCTGTGTGTGGGGGGGTGGGGGGGGGGGGGGGGGGGTGGTTGGGGGGTTCCCTAAACTGAGAATACGCTCTTTCACACATGTGAGCGAAAGAGCACATTCATCTCCCTAAGGCTAAGTGCTGCCTCAGGGAGATCGGCACCAAATTTAAAAATGTGAAATATAGACAAATAAAATTTCTCTGACATGTCCCCTCATGCCCCAACTCATGTGGCAGTGTCACACGTCCATCACTTTTAATTCAAATTTTATTAAATTTTTAGAAACCTACCTGAAACCTCATCCCGCCCATGGATGAGTTTTCATGCTTTCTCTGAAGCCCGCCAGTGCTCCCGGCCTGCCCACCAACCTTAAGGTTGGACGGGCAGGTCCTTTAACTACTTCAATTAGTTTTTAAATGGCTTCAATTGGCCGTTGACAGGTCGGCGGGCACACAGCTGATTCGGCTGCGCCCCTACCGACCTGAACATTTAAATGATGCGGGGTGACATCAGGAGTTCCGCCCGATGTCAGCCCACGTCATTTTACATGTCGGTGAGTGGGCCCCATCCCCTGCTTGCCGAACTCAATATCCTGCCCCAATTTTTTATGATAAATTTTGATCATCCCACTTTATCAATGCAATCTTCCAACTGAGGTGTGGGGTATGAATCCCCTTTTGTCACCGCATTCACATTTCGATAGTCCACACATAATCTTTGTGTTCCATCCGGTTTTGGTACCAGTATAATAGGCAAACTCCAGTTACTGCAACTAGATTCAATATCATTTTAAAGCATGAAATCAATTTCTTTCTGTACTTGTGATAACTTTGCTGGATTTAATCTATAAGGATGTTGCCTTATCGAAGATGAAACTGCTACAGAGACATCATGTGTAACTAAATTTATCTACAAATAGCTTTGTATGACTTCATTAGCTTTTTCAAATCACTTTGACACTTGCCTGGAAGGTAACTTAATATTACATTTAAGTTTTCAAGTACCCCCTCATTATCCCATTTGATTGGAAGAAAATCAATTTCAGAGTCCTGCATTTCTACCTTTTTCTCATTATCTACCACCACTAATACCTCTTTTTGTTTCTCTTCTCTGTCAAAGTATTTTTCAAGCATATTTACATTACACCCACTCTGCTTCTTTTTTCAATCTTGTAAGACCCACTGAACCTTATCTTTAATGAGTCACTCAGTACTGGTAATAGAATAAGCACTTTCTCTCCAGCAATAAAACTGCAAGCTTTAGCTTTCTTATCTGCCTTCACTTTCATCACTTGCTGTGATATCTTTAAATGTTCCCAAGCCAACTCACATGCTCTGCCTAATCTCTCTCTGAAATTTGATACATAATCCAGGAGAGTAATTTTGGAATTTTGACCCGCCAGTTTCTCATAAATCAATTTCAGTGGTCCCTTTACCTCATGACCATAAGCTAGTTCAAAAGGACTAAAACAAGTCAGTGCTTTAGGAGCATCCTGAATAGTAAATAACAAGAATGGAACTCCCCTATCCAATCCTGTGGATCATCCTGACTGCCTTCACTCTCATCATGGTTTTTAAAGTGTGATACCATCTTTCCAAAGCCCCTTGTGACTCTGGATAATAAGCTTTTGACTTAAATTGTTTTATCCCCAAAGTGTTCATTACTTCCTTAAACAGCTGTGACATAAAATTTGAACACTGATCTGATTGCATTTCCTTAGGTATACTATATCTTGTAAAAAAAACTTAGTTAACTCTTCCACAATCTTCTTAGTTGTAATATTTCTTAAAGGTATCGCTTCAGGAAACCTGGTAGACACATCCATTATTGTCAGTAAGTACAGAATTCCACTTTTAGTTGTAGGGAGGGGTCCTATGCAATCAATCATGACTCTAGTAAAAGGTTCTCCAAATGCTGATATTTGGATTAAAGGTGCTGGCTTAATCACTGCTTGTGGTTTCCCTATCACCTGACATGTGTAAAATGTTCTACAGAATTTAATTACATCCCTATGCAATCCTGGCCAATAAAAATGTTTCTGCACTTTTGCCTGTGTCTTTCTAATTTCTAAATGTGCCCCACCACCCCACCCCACATTGGAATTTCATGAGCAATCCTCAGAATCTCATTTCTATACCCTAATGGGATAACAATCTGATGTACCTCCCTCCATCTTTCATTTGCTGAAATATGATCTGGCCCATTTTCTTATTTAAATATCACCCTTAAGGTAATAAAATTCTGGAATATATTTTGCCTCTGTTTCTGAGTAAGCTGTCTGATATAGCTATTTTAATTGCAAATCCTTTCACTGCAACTCAATTAACTGCCTTGAGTTAAACACTTCAGCTGAATGGTCCTCTCCTGTGTCTTTCTGAGCAATGTTATCAAACACAGTGCCTGCTAATTGGATTTCAATACCTTCTTCCTGCCTTTGAACTGCCTGTCCTTCTTGTTTTTCTTGATTCAATCTGTGTGCCTGTGATCTCGTTATCACACAATCTGGAAACAATCCTGGATGCTCCTCTTGTAACACCTCTGTTGAAAATACTTCTATTTGCTGTGCAACTACCATAGGCATCACCCACATTTGTGATTCAGCTACATCATTACCCATAATGAATTGAACCCCTGCAATGGGCAATTTTTCCACCACCCCACCAGTCACTTTGCCAGTTTTCCACTTACTCTTTAAATTTATCTTCCATAAGGGAATAGGTTTAGCATCTCCATGAACCCCACTTATTATCACCTGTTCCTGCAATACTCCTTTGGAACAACAAATATCAGTATCCCACAACAATAAGGATTGACTAGCCCCTGTGTCTCTTAAAATTTTAACATCTTTACCAACTCTAGCCTGTACACATGGAAAGACTTTTCCCTCACACACAAAATATTTAAACACTTCTGCAACCTGCTCTTCAGAATTCTCTTGAGTAAACAGAGAACGCATTCCCACTTCTTTGCCTATCACTGATTCTCCCTGTTTGACTTGTACACAAACCACTGGTTTTTCCTGTGTCTGAACCTCAGAACCCACAGTAGTTTTACTTCCAGAATTTTCTGCACCACAATAATTCCAACAGATTTTCCCTGCATTTCCAACACACTGACTTTGTGTGTTGTACTTTATTACATTGAGAACACCTCAACTTTTAAATGTCACTTCTACCCTCAGCACCTTCCTTTTTATCCTGAGAAAAAACTTCCTGGGAATTTTGAGCTACTCTTTCTCTTCCCTAACTACCCACCTTCCTTTCACCTCCCACTTTCTATCCTTTTCAGATTTAAAAGGGTGATGAAAAAAGAGTTTAGCCCAATGCACTAACTCATAATCATCAGCTATCTCTGCTGCTTTTCTTACAGAATCAAACATCTGTTCCTCCACACGAGTTCTCACTACCGAAGGAATTAAATCTTTAAATTCTTCCAAAAGAATTACTTCTCTAAGAGCTGCAAAAGTTGTCTCTATTTTTAATGCTGTATCCACCAGTCAAAATTACTTTGTTTTACTCTCTCAAACTCAATATAAGTTTCCTCAGGCAGGTTTCTCATATTCCTAAATCTCTGCTTGTATACCTCAGGAACCAACTCATACACACTCAAAACAGCCTTCTTCACCATATCATAATTCACCAATACTTATTCAGACAAGAAAGCATATACCTCATGCACTCTACCTACCAACCTGGATTGCAACAATAATGTCCAGTTCTCCTGTGGACATTTCATCTGTTTAGCTATCTTCTCAAATAAAATAAAGAACACTCCACCATCCCTTTCCTCAAACTTTGGAAGACCTTGTACAAATTTAAATATCTCCCCACTGGGTTCTAGTCTGGAGCTAAGTCCTTCCTCACCTCCTGGCATTCTTTTTTTAACTGCCAACATTTTCAGTTGGAATTCTCTCTTTCCTCCTTCTTTATATTCATAATTTCTAACTCCCTTTCTTGTTTTCTTTCTCTCTCCTGCCTTTCTGCCTGTTCTCTTTTGAATGCCCCTCCTCTTTTCTTTTCATCCAATTCAATTGTTTTCATTTGCAACTGAATTTGAACCCATTCCAATGAACCATCCCTTGGAGAACTCTGTTTCTCAGGTATTCCTTCCAATTTCAAATGCTGTGCTATCACTTCAAATATGTCTGATTTCCTTGCCCATGCAGGTAACGCCAATTGTAATTTATGCACCAATTCTGTTAATTTACTCTTCGATGCTTTTTGTAACCTAATAGAAGTTATATCTTCTACTCCCAGAAAAACCTTAACAATTACCAAATCCACCCTGCTGTCTCACCACTTCAAAAATGCCTCACACCCACTCCTGAATTCAAAGTGCTTCCCATACTCATAACCTTAAGATTTACCAATTCCAAAAAAATCAAGGATTTACAAATATATCCCAGATGAGCCCCCAGTTATTATGACATAGCTAGTGGTAAAAGCTGAGTTGTTCAAATCTCACAGGGAAACTTGAAACAACTGTCATAACCCATTTTTGCAATTTATATGTTTCAAGATGCAGGCTTTGAATTCAGTAGTAATGAGACCACCGAGTCTCAAGAGGTTTTTTTTATAAAACTAAATTAAACATTTATTAATACAAGAAAGTTTGTAAACACATACATATGTCTACAAAATTACTACTATAAGAACTACAAAAATCCCCTAATTAATTTGACTCAGTTACACCCGCATTAAGGCAACAGTAAAACTCATAGATTTAACAAACCTTTGGCAAAGCACACAGTCGTATTCAAAATGAGTTTCTTTCAGCTCTGGGTCCTTGCAGACAGACTTGGGGCTTATGGGCTGGAGGCTTCTCACACTTGTTGGATCTTAAAATGCCCCTACCTTACACACAATCTCTTTTCTCTTTTATACATATCTTTCTCTTTGACTATAAATTTTCAATTGTATCACTAGGTTTTTAACTTTACCTTTTCTAACAATAACACCTTTTCATCCCACCAATTTTATTAGTAAGCTGGAAAAAAAAAACGCATTGCTTGGCATCTTCTAGCTAGATTTAAGGTTTCACCCGCCGGCTTGAATGGTTTCTTTTAACAAATGCAAATTTACACTTTACCTCTTAACATTTATCCAATTAACATCTCAAAAGTACTATACATCAAAGCCCCCAGACTAGCTGCCTTTAATCCAATTAAGACACATTCAGACACACATGTAGACACAGACTCCACTAGACCTCTATTTTAAAATGATTTCCAATAACATTATTATATCTTGTTGACACAACTCCAAGAGCCTGAAATTGAAAGAACAGTGGTGTCTTCATCATTTCAAAGCAGATTGTCCCCTCTAAATTAATGGAGGGGACCAGAGACTTAGATTTTTTTAACCTTTCAAAAGCAGGGGATGTTTTTCTCAAAGCTGAACCTGTCTGTACATTTAAGTTTCATAACAAACACGACAAGGTGTGTTTGCCAACACATTTGTCTACACTTTTGAATGCAGTATGGCACTTTCTCAGTGGAAAGAAGTACTATAATGCATGTGACACTTACACAATGCTGGTTAATGTAATGATCAACTTACCTTTGCAAAACAGAGCCCTATGCTGAACCGCTGCATTAAAAACACATCTACTTTACAATACAGCATCTAATTGTGACATTTGAAGGTGTGAAAACATTTTACACTTTCCTGTCAGAATATTCCTGACTCCTCAGTAGGCTTCCCTCAGTGGTCACGGGCTCTCCAAATCCCGGACTAGCACACAAAAATGGTATGCAGGAGGAAATACAATTTTCTTGTAGTCATAACAATGGGGACCATAAACTCAGAAAAGGTCACACAAAAATGGCACTGGATCGGGAAAGCAGAGGAAAATTGTTTCTCCTGCAAAAAAACAGACCACGTTCCCTCAAAGGTTGTCACTTCATGTATTTCCTTCCATCAGATTTTCCCGCCGATTCCCACCTCCATGAGGAGGGAGAAATCTGGCCCTTTGTCTTTGCATGTAAGATAAAAACATAAATCAAGAAAAGGCCACTCGGCCCCTCAAGATTTTCCCTTCCAGAGTTCAAACGTGGACTTGAAGTAGGGTGGGAAGAGGATCATATTCGGCCTAACCATTGTCACAGACCTGTTGGGCCTATTTCTGGACTTCAAATTGTATGGATTTTTTGAATTCATATTACTTTTGGAATAAACCAAATTGAAATGACATGTTCCCTAGTTTATTTCCAGAAGTCAACTCACTGAAGATGTTTTTACAATATGGGAAGGCAGCCCATGGGAAGTGTACAAGTCCCCCTCAACTGGGAGCACCCCTCAGTAAAAACGCCCCATCTTCCAGGGAACCAATGAAAATAAGCAGGAGGGAATAGTCCTATGAGATTAAGAAAGCCTATTTCGGTATGGTGAACTGGTCTCTATGTTTACACATAATTAGTCAGTTGGCTCTCTGCTCCATGCATTGGAGCCCAGCAGAAGCTGTGTCCAACTGAATCTAAAGTCAGAGGGAGAGTGAAAGGAAGAGTCAGAAATCTGCATTTTAAACAAGCAAAAACTTGAATTTACATCTTTATCCATGACCTCAAAAAATTTCAAAGTACAGTGCAACAAATTGGAATAGGATGTTAATTTGTGCACAGCAAGATCCCACAAGCAGTGCTGAGGTAATGACCAGATATTTTGTTTTAAAGATGTTGGTTGAGGACACCAAGGAGAGCTGCCCCCTTCTCTTTGACATAGTGCTGTGGGATCTTTTCCATGGGCCTGGGGTAGGGTCTCTGTTTAACTATTTATCTGAAGGGCTACACCCTCTAACAGGGCAGCACTACACTGAGTATCAGCCTCAAGTTTGTGCTCATGTGGCTGGAAGGAGAGTTGAAACCACAACCTTCTGACTCATAGGCAAGAGTGCTACACACTGAGCCATAACTGATGCTATCATTTCAAAAAATAAGAAACACAGTCTCTTTTGTCAGATGATGCTGTATAGTATCTGATCCCTAATGCCTTCCTTACCTTTTCACATTGATATACACTAGTTGCCAAGGTCCTTTCTGCCCCTCTTGCCTGTTCCACCATTCAATTAGATCATGGTCAGTCCATTGCACATCTCCCTTTGCCCCTTTTTGCATTATGCCTCTTCTGCCCTGGTTAGCACATTCATCATATAATTATAAGAAAACTAAAAGCATTCCAGATGCTAAATTTGGTTCCATGCACCATACTGATGCCAGCACTGCAGAAGCCTGGAAATTCAAAAATGTTGGCCAGGCCACATCCGACCACTTCTGGCACAACCTGCATGTCATGACTGTATGGGGGATAGTGTGGGGGTAACATGTGTACCAGAAGTATGTTGAGTGGAAGATCATGATGTCAAACAGCATATCTAACACTGATTTGGTGACCAATATGCCACTTTAGACTTTGCAGATCCTGTTAATACCTTCTCTTAAACACTTCAAGCCAAACACATGTTCGGTTGCACCAGGGATCATCCCTCACCCCCCCGCCCCTCCCAACTAGCACTATTCAAAGGGATCACCCTGAGATTTCTAGGTGAGGTCCTTTTGACTTTCAGTTGAGTAAGTGGAAGTCCAGGGAGCGTCACTGAAGGAGTCTGGAAAAGATTTGGGATTCACAAGGGACTCGTGCTGGACTTTGACAAAAAGGTGCCAAGGAGTTGGAAGGCCTGTCAGAAGAAAGCCTGCTTTCAGTAAATGTTGAAGCCCCTTATGGACATGGAGCACAGGCACCAATGAGGGGAAGCTGTGCACAGGAGGAGAAAGAGTTGGGGGGCCCTCAGTAGAAGGTTGTTTTGAAGACACCTGTGCTAGCTTATCAAGTTTAATTCATTATATATTAATATTATATCAGGGTACAAATGCCACTATGATCCTGAAAGGGTTAAGAATAATTGAGTTTCTACCTATGTAGACAATGTCATTAAACTGTGGAAGCAGCTTATCTGGCGACAACACGAATGAATGTGCACATAACACACAAGTAGTGATGCCTGCCACTTTAAAGCATAACTCTTTGCATGCTGGCAATGGCATCGAGTCATCTGCACATAGCAACTGACACTCTTCATTCATTTCACTGTGGAATGCTGCAAAAAAACTGCTTTTAAATCAACAGGCAGCCCATGTGCATTTGGATAATGAGGCTTGTTCGAGGGACTGACATCTGTGGAAGAGAAGCAAGTGGCTGTCATCTCCAAATAAAAGTGCAATCTGGCTGAGATGTGAAAAGGAATTCACATATTATTTTGCTTCATGTGACAATCCATAGATTCCAAAAAGGATTGAAGGTGCACAAGGGCAGATTGCTCCTTTATTTAATAATAATTGTAAAACAGCGAAGTTCTTAAAATATTATTTCAAAAAATAAAGGCAAAATTAGGAATATTCCAAATAATGAATGGAATTATATTTTAAAATATCATAATTTATGAATCAGATTTTAATCAGAGTATCTGTTGAGCTATCTGGGCATTTTGATGTATTTAAAAGCAAATTAATGTCCTTTTTCTAAAAATAGCTCACATTCGAAATCAACAGCACTTTATTACTTTGTATACATTACAACAGAATGTGCTTCAAAAATACTTCATCGGTTGTCAAGTGCTTTGGGACATCCTGAGGTTGTTAAAGTCATTATATGAACGCAAGCCTTTTCATTAAAGAATTAAATGAGGATATTTCAGGTTATTTCAGAAAGCTTTGAGATTGCATACTGGCATTTTCACATTTTGCCTTTGTGCGTCTTGATCTTTTGCCCTGAACTATTAAAGGGATGGCTTTTGTTGGAATTTATTTTTTCAATAACCTATGGTACACCAGTACTCACAGACAATGGAAGTCTCAAATGGAGCACAGTTTCTTCACCCCAATTACAGTCATCAGAAGAGTAACACGTCTGAATGCACTTAATTCTAAACTGTATGATGTCATAAGAAATAGGAGCAGGAGAAGGCCATTTGGCCCATTGAGCTTGCTCCATCGTTTATTAATTTCATTGTTGATCCAATTGTAGCCATAAATCCACTTTCTTGCCCCTTGACTCCCTCATAGATAAAAAAAATTGTCTAACTCAGTTTTGGATATATTCAGTGTGCCAGCCTCCATTGCTCTCTGGGGAAGGGGAATCCCAAAGATTACCAGCTGCCTGAAAGAAGAAATTCCTCCACATCTCCATCTTAAATGGGAGGTTCCTTATTTTGAAACTGCCCCCTAGTTCTAGGGGGAAACATCTTCTCAGAATCCACCCTGTCAAGGTCCCTTAGAACCTTGCATGTTTCAAAAAAGATCATCTCTCATTCTTCTAAAATCCAATGACCATAGGCCCAACCTGCTCAACCTTTCCGCATAAGATATTTCCTTCATCTCAAAAATCAGCCTAGTGAACCTTTTCTGAACTACTTCTACTATTTGAGACTTCTTAAGTAAGGAGACCAAAACTGTACACAGTACCCTTTGGGTACAGATGGAGCAAGACTCCTCTACTTTTCTACGCATTCCCCTTGCAGTAAAGACCAACATTCCACCTGCTTTCCTAATTAGTTGCTGTAGGTAGGTAGGTAATTAGCCATAGTCCACAAAGGGTCATAGGCATTTTTCACTATTACGATGAGACAATTGATTGTGTGGCTTGAGGAGCACCATTCTGCATCAAGTGTACAGTAAGGCAAAGAGACAAGCCTCCATAAACTACCACAGCAGGTACAGGGATTGAAGCCGCACTGTTGGCAGCATTCTGCATCACACTCTAGCCAACTGATTTCCAATTACTTAGTATATCTGCATGCTACCTTTTTGTGATTCATATTTTATAGCTTTTTATATCTAACGATTTATTTAATTGATTAGACTCTTGGCCAATGTTTGTGTATATCACAATACCACACAGGAACAAGAACTTGATAGCCTTAAAGAAACAAATTGGATGATTTGATAGTATATGAGGCCCACATAGGGTTGCCAACCTTTCAGGGTTGTACTGAACTCTCCAGGAATTAAAGATTCATCTCTTGGGGCACTGCTGCAAAATCTTTGAACACTTTGGCTTATTAGTTGTAGATGGTGGGGGAGTTGGGGGTTGGGAGGCTGTGGTGGTGAGAAGGCTGTTTGACTGAGTGGGCAGTGGAAGTGAATGGTCACGTAATAACAAGACCTAAATTGTATTTTTGAACGTACATATTGGGCGCATTTGACTCCCAGTTGTCCATCTCTGACTACTGAACGAAAACTCAGGAGCCTTAACGGAAGTCTTAATAGGAATGCCTGTGTGGGTGAGAAAACATACCTTTCATCCTGTTGTTGGGCAAATATGATAGAATGTATGGAGTGCACAGAATGCTTTGAGCATGTACTCGTATTAACAGGCCCCCATTCATGAGGGTATATTGTGGAAGTAAAAGATCTTCACACCCCAGTGAGTATTTATTATCAGCATTCTGCAGAATAATAGACCTGCCACTTCTTTTCCCTCTGGAGTGCATTAATCTTTTGTTGTTGCTGCAGGGAACAGATTATTAGCAATGAAAAGTTTACCTACATTCAGTGACTAATCTGTTTTCCTGGAGTAGTTATTCTGATGTCAATGGCATTAATTATTTGTTAAGGACACCTGTGTGCATTGACCTTCTGATGAAATAAGCTATTTCTGGTTACGAGCCCTGTCGTGAACAGTTATCTTCATTGCTGGCATCAGCTGCGATATAAAAACATATAGTAAAACACCTCTGCCCCACCCAGTGCACATTGCACAAAGTTGTAAAGTACTAGTGCTTTCAAAGTGAACAACTCCTCATGTATCACTGAAAAAAGAGACAAGCTATCAAAGTTTTTCATCTTGTACGCAACAGGGTAGCTCACAAAAAATTACCAACAGTAACGGGAGAACAACAATTTATACTGCATGAGAAGAGAATGCTGATTGGTTGGCATGTGGACTCTGATTGGTGGAGGTGTTGCCATGCAGTATAGAACAGTTAACTGCCCAGCTTTGTTTAATCAGAGTCCACTTGCCAACCAATCAGCACTCTCTTCTCATGCAATATAAATTGTTGCTCACCCATTGGTAATTTCTTGTGAATTATCCTGATGCATGCAAGACAAAAAGCTTTGATGGCATGTTTCTTTTTCCAACAATACTCAAGTTTCATACCACCAAACGATTATTTGAACTCCTCAGATCTTGGAGGGTGACTGGACAGCCCAGTCTGAAACTAAACCAGCTGGATCAGGAGGCCCTGCTGTTTGATCCCAGTCTGAACTGTTGTTAACTGATTCCAGTGATAAAGTACCTATAACTGGCCTCACAAAGGGATGGAAATCAGCTGGGGCTCCTGCTTCTCACTGTTACCAAGAGGAGTCTGCTGGAAAGTTTGGGTGTTATGACTCTTTGTCAAGGATTGGAATAATTTTCTAAAGATTGCTGGGGTAAAATAGCCTGGCAACGGTCATAGTCTAAGTTCCCATATGAAAAATTGTTTAATTGGGTAAGATATTTGTGGATTGTCATTGTCATGAAATCAGGTGGAAATTTAGTAAAACAGGAAAGAGATGGAAATCAAAGAAGGGGTGATTTAAAAGAATGGAGTGAATACAGTATAGGCTTATTGGAATATTTGCAAGATCTCAAGTGTGCACCACCTATCAGCAGTTGAAACATAGAATAAGGATCTAGGTAAGAAAAGAAAATAAACATATAGAGCAAATACTTCAAAAAAAAAGCAAGTAGCAACATGAAGATTTGACAACCAAGTGAAACATGAGTAAATAAATGAAAGAAGATGGAGATGTGGTAGCACTGCACGCCCACAAGCCTTTTCGTTGATGGTGAACCCTGTGGACCTTCTATTCATCCTCAATGATCTCAGTGTTGCCATTTTTTCCTTTCATTACGTCCAAGAAGTTGTGCTCAGGAATTTGAACAGTCATTATCATAAACCATTCCATTGCTTTCTTCAGGAGCAATCTCTCTAGGAGTTCCAGTTCAGGCACCCTCCCAGTCAATGGTTTGTCCTATTTCATTTCAACACAAGATTGGTAAACCCCCTCTTGATCCATGGACCTTTAAAGAAAAGCCTTTATGTTCATTGCATCCAAATACCAATGAGTTTGTCTTCAACTGCGCTATCCTATTTACCAGATGTACATATGTGTGTGTGTGTGTGTGTGTCAAGGGAGATTTACTCTAACTTCATTAATTATGTGTGTTTTTGCTACCTTTTGTTGTTGTAATTTCATTTCGGAATCCAATCTTTTATTATTTTCTAATTAGCTGTCATGATTCTAACTCTAATCCATTAGTGTGCTCCACCATAAGTAGTAGTTAAATATGTGGTAAGCATCGGTTCCATTAGGTCTAATTAGTAAGAAGAAAATTAGATGTTTTAGAATCTCTAGCTAGTCTATTTTGATGGTAGTTCCTCGGTTGTAATTGATAAGTGGGGGACTGGGAATTATTTGAATTCATGGTTTACAGAGTCAGCTGTTCCAACTAATGAGCAATATGCTTGTGTGATGTATGGGGTACATAGAGGGCTCAGGGCTTATTCCAATTAAAGGATGCTGAAATATGTATAAACATTGGACAACTTTCAAACTGCATAGTTAAAAAGTAAATACAATTTATCTTCCACACAACCAGTAGTAGTTATGCTTTCTTTGTTGTCTCTGGTATTTCACAAGTTTTCATCCTTGTTGCTTTATTACCTTTCTTTGAAAGAACACTTGCATCTATGTGGCACCTTTCATGGCCTCAGGATGTCTCAAAGTGCTTTACAGCCAATGAAGTCTTTTTGCTTTATTCATTTCTTTCAGTTTTTTCTTCTGCTTTCTCCTGCATTGTGACCTGCGTTGCTGCTCTCAGGATTTTTGCATTGCTTGCTCTAGCTCATTTTCATCTATAGCTTTTAATTTACATCAATTTGGAGATTAGTTGAGTAATGAGTTCCCACAGTACCTGTGGGAATTTACATTGTTTCAACGGTGGCAAATTGGACGGTGCTGTACAATTGAGGACCAGCAAGGTCGTTCAGAGTGAATGCACACAGATTGTAGTCTTTTCCTGAAGTGGAGTTGGGTTGTTCTTGTAGCACCTGAGATAAGAGGAGGTTGCCTCTCACCTCAGACTGTGTCTCTCACTCTCTCTCACTACTGTATAGGCTGTGTTGTTTGGCCAAGTAGTTTAAAAGAATAGACCATGCAGATTCTTTTCCAGCTTTGGACAGACCCTGAGGAGCAAGGAACCAAACTAATGGTGTTAACATAACTGTTGGCCATTTCCCTTCTTGTTTCTTTTGAGTGTGCAAGAAGGACATGTTGTACAGGGGATGGTGGACGAGGAGACTCTGGCCTCCACATCCAGCCCTGAGCTTTGTGTGAAGGTTACATCCCAGCTCGACTCGTTCCGTATGAGATTGAACAGAAATACAATAAAAGTTTTAAGTCCATATACACTTCCTGCTTACAAAACCGGGAGGTAACAATAACAACTTATATTTATATAGCACTTTTAACGAAATGAAATGTCCCGAAATACTTCACAGGAACATTGTAAAACAAAATATGGCATGCAGCCACATAAGGAGATATTAGGTTAGATGACCAAAAGCTTGGCCAAAGACATTTAAGGAACGCCTTAATGGAGAAAAATGAGAGGGAGAGGTGAAGAGATGTAGGGAGGGTATTCTGGAGGGTCTTCTTAGGGCCTAGGCAACTGATAGCACTACCAACAAAGGTGGAATGATTACAATTGAGGATGCTGAAGAGTCCAGGGTCTGAGGAACTCAGAGGCTTGTGGGGCTTGAGGAATGTCACTAAGCAGGTTATTGTTGAGTAAGTGCCTCTTGATAGCACTGTCAACGACACCTTCCCTCATTTTGGAGAATGGACTGATGGTGCAGTAATTGGCCGGGATGGATTTGTCCTTTTTGTGGACAGGACATATCAGGGCAAGTTTCCACATTGCGGGTAGATGCCAGTGTTGTGGTTGTACTGGAACTGCTTGGCTAGAAATGGATCTGGTTTTGGAGCACTAATCTTTAGTACTGTTGCGGGAATAATGTCAGGGTCCATAACTTTTGCACTATCCAGTGCCTTCAGCTATTACTTGATATCATGTGGAGTGAATCGAATTGGCTGAAGACTGGCATCTGTGATGCTGGGGACCTCAGGAGAAGGCTGAGATGGATCATCCACCTGGTACTTCTGGTTGAAGATGGTTGCAAATGCATCAGCCTTGTCTTTTGCACTGATGTGCTGGGGTCCCTCATTGTTGAGGATGGGGATATTTGTGAAGCCTCCTCCTCCTGTTAGTTGGTTAACAGTCCACCATCATTCATGATTGGATTTGGCAGGACTGCAGAGCATAGATCTGATCCATTGGCTGTGGGACTGCTTAGATCCATCTATCACCTGCTGCTTCCACTGTTTGACATGCAAGTCATTCTGTGTTGTAGCTTCACCAGATTAACACTTCATTTTTAGATATGCCTGGTGCTGCTCTTGGCATGCCCTCCTGCACTCTTCATTGAAGCAGGAAAGAGGCTCCAGTTTGATGATAATGGTGGATTGTGGGATATGCCGAGCAATGAGGTTATAGATTGTGGTTGAGTACAAGTCTGCTGATGGTCCACGGCACCTCATGGATGCCCAGTCTTGAGTTACCAGATCTGTTTGAAATCTATCCCATTAAGCACAGTGATAGTGCCACACAACACGATGGAGGGTATCCTCAACGTGAAGATGGGACTTCGTCTCCACAAGAACTGTGCAGTGGTTACTCCTACCCATACTGTCATGGACAGATGCATCTGCAATAGGTAGATTGGTGAAGATGAGGTCCTGTATCTTTTTCCCTCTTGTTGGTTCCCTTACCACCTGCTGCAGACCCAATCTAGCAGTTATGTCCTTTAGGACTCGGCCAGTTCGGTCAGTTCTGGTCCTACCTAGCCACTTTTGGTAATGGATATTGAAGTCTACCACCCAGAGTACATTTTGTGCCCTTACCGCCCTCAGTGCTTCTTCCAAGTGCTGTTCAACATGGGGGAGCACTGATTCATCAGCTGCAGTAGGTGGTGATCAGCAGGACATTTCCTTGCCCATGATTGAACTGATGACATTACACCTCATGGGGTCACAGTCAATGTTGAGGATGCCCAAGGCAACTCCCTCCTGACTGTATACCACTGTGTCACCACCTCTGGTGTGTCTGTGCTGCCAGTGGGACAGAACGTACCCAGGGATGGTGATGGGGGTGTCCGAGACATTATCTGTAAGGTATGATTCCGTGAGTATGACTATGTGAGGCTGTTGCTTGACTAGTCTGTGAGACAGCTCTCCCACTTTTGGCACAAGCCCCCAGATGTTAGTAACTTGCAGGGTCAACAGTTCTGGGTTTGCTATTGTGGTTTCCAGTGCCTAGGTCGCTGCTGGGTGGTCAGTATGGTTTAATTCCTTTTAGGCTTTGTAGTGGTTTGATGCAACTAAGGTCACCACCACATTCCTGTGGATATGAGTCACATGTAATCAGGTTAGGGTGGCAGATTTCCTTCCCTAAAGAAGAGGAACCAGATTTGGTTTTAAAACAACAATGGGTTCATGGTCATTACCAAGACTAGCTTTATATTCCAGATTTATTAATTGAATTTAAATTCCATCAGCTACCATGGTGGGATTTGAACCCATGTCCCCAAAACATTAGCCTAGGCCTATTGGATTGCTAGTTTAGTGATATAACTACCGTGCCACCTCCTCCCCAAGTATAGGGAAAGGTGAGGCCATGGAGGGATGTGAAAACAAGGAGGAGAATTGTAAAATCCTTGACTGGGAGCCATTGTAAGTCAGTGAGGATGGGGTGATAGGTGAAAGGGAATTGGTACAAGGTAAGACACAGGCAGCAAAGTTTTGACTTGGAGTTGGCAATGGGAAGAATGTGGCAGACCAGTAAAACTGAGGGACTCCAGCACCAAAACAGCTGGAATGCTACAATGGGTCTATTTAAAGTTTCAAAGGGTAGATGTCATTATAAATGTGGACATAGAATCTATAATGTAAAAAATTGACATCAGAACTTAACGTCTTTCAGATAGGAAGTGCCTGTAGAATAAGATTCTTATTTATTTTTTGTTAATCTCTGACAGAGTTGCAAACAGGGATTCAAAAGCATATAAAGTCCTCAGATAAAATGGGTTGCAAAGAATGGGATGATTGCACCAGTCATTCACTCCCCAACTTGACAATATACATTCTGTCCTGGCATTCATTGTAAATTTCTACGTCCACACTTAGAATGGAATTGGCCTCTGTAAACATCGCTTAAGACCAGCATTTATTGTCCAGCCCTAATTGCCCTCGAGGAGGTGGTGGTGAGCCACCTTCTTCAACCATTCCAGTCGTGCGATGTAGGGCAGCCATAGTGCTGTTGGGAAGGCATTTCAGGATTTTGAACCAGTGACAGTGAAGGAATGGGTGATATATTTTCAAATCAGGATGGTGCGTGGCTCGGAAGGAGCTTGCAGCTGGTGGTGTTCCTATATGCCTGCTTCACTTATTCTTCTTGTAGAGATTTGAAGAGCCTGTCAAAAGAGCCTTGGCAAGTTGCTGTAATGTATTTTGTAGATGGTACCTTTCTCTCTAATATCATTTGCCTTTCTTAAACACTGAGATGCTGAAATCATTCACATAGGTGGGCTATCAGGCCATGTAGTTGTGTCGCAATTACATTGCTTTCAAGACACAGAATCCCGGTCTGTTTATGAAGCATTCCACCCATGATTTCACACTGTGGAGTTAGCAGATTTCAATACGCACATCCCTGATGATACTGGAGGTGGTTCTCAATAAGCTTTTTAATTTTCACTGGCAGGTTCATGTACCAATTACTCCTACTCCTCCAAATCACCTCCCATGCTTTAACTCAGTTAACAAAAATGGACTCTGACAATGAACATCAGTCAGCATGCCAACATCATTCAACAAAACAAAATGAAATGATTTAGTCCAGCAGTTTAGTTTGACTGTCTCCATGCTCAGGTTTGACTGTCTCATTTTTCAGCTGACTCTGTTTTTCATCCTGAGCTCTCCATACACCTCAGTTTCAGGTCTAGGTGATGGTTGTAATGCACGTGAAAAAATGTAGAACTGGGGACTTTAAATCTTTCAGTTAATGAATTTCATTTGCAAACGCCACATTTTCTTTTGCCTAATTATGTGCAGGAACAATGCACTGTAAAATTAAACAGTTCAGCTGCCTGCAAAATTTCACTTAACATTCATTTCGCAGGAATCTGCATAAAGAGCTTAGTTCTGTTGGAACATTTCTATTTTGCATTAAGTGAAACTGCAGCCCCTGAGGGCAAAATTCTATTCAATCTGCACTGCTACTAAGTAGAGTTTGTGGCACCATGTGTGGCATGAATATTTTTTTCGATGCTGCTGCAGTGAACAAGAAACAAACATGGATCCTACCGTTCTTGGGCAACAGCAAGGGAGTTCACTGCTCGGCCACAGAAAAAGAGATGGCTATTGAGAAACATGCATACGTGAGGTGTGTCACTCTGTTCGTAGCATTACATTAAGTCAGTCCTAGGGCAGGTGGCACCCAAAGAATACTTTGGAGAATATGTCACCGCACTAAATGAAAGAAAAGCTTACTTGCATTTATATAGCCCTTTTCTTGACGTCCCAAAGTATTTTACAGCCATTGAAGTGTGGTCAATGTTAAAGGAAATGTAGCAACCAATTTGTGCACAGCAAGCTCCCTTGAGCATCAAGCAGGTATTCGCCAGATTACCTAGTTTAGTGATGTTGGTTGAGGGATAAATATTGGGATGGACACCAGGGAGAACATCCCTGCTCTTCTTTGAAATAGTGCCACGGGACCTTCCACCTCCACCTGAGAGGACAGACTGGACCTTGGCTTAACATCTCATCCAAAAAAAATACCTTCAACAGTGCAGTACTAAGGGAATGGGACATTTTTTTATTCATTCATGGAATGTGGATATCACTGGCTAGGTCAGCATTTATTGCCCATCCCTAATTGACCTTGAAAAGGTGGAGATGAGTTGCCTTCTTGAACCTCTGCAGTCCATGTGGTGTAGGTACAGCCACCGTGCTGTTAGGAAGGGAGTTCCAGGATTTTGACCCAGTGAAAGTGAAAGAATGGTGATATATTTCCAAGTCAAGATGGTGTTGCATCTTGAAGGGGGATTTCCAGGTGGTGATGTCCCCATGCATCTGCTGCCCTTGTCCTTCTAGGTGGTAGCAATCGTGGGTTTAGAAGGAACATAGAACAAAAATTGGTGATGAAGAGTCACACGGACTTGAAATGTTAACTCTGTCTTCCTCTCCACAGATGCTGTCAGACCTGCTGAGTTTTTCCGGCAATTTTTGTTTTTGTTTCAGATTTCCAGCATCTACAGTATTTTGCCTTTATATGGGCTTGGAAAGTGCTGCCTAAGGAACTTGGTGAGCTGCTGCAGTGCATCTTGTAGAGGGTACACACTACTGCCGCTGTGCGTCGGTGGTCAAGGGAGTGAATGTTTATGGATAGGATGCCAATCAAGTGGCTTTCTTTGTCCTGGATAGTGTCAAGCATTTTGAGTGTTGTTGGACCTGCACTCATCCAGGCAATTGGACAGTATTTCATCACATTTCTGACTTGTGCCTTGTAGATGGTGGACAGGCTTTGGACAGTCAGGAAGTGAGTTACTCACTGCATGATTCCTAGCCTCTGACCTGGTCTTGTAGCCATAGTATTTACATGGCTAGTCCAGTACAGTTTCTTATCAATGGTAAGCCCCAGCATATTGATAGTGGGGATACGGCAATGCTAATACCATTGAATGTCAAGGGTCAGTGGTTACATTCTCTCTTGTTGAAGATGGTCCTTGCCTGGCACTTGTATGGTGTGAATGTTACTTGCCACTTGTCAGCCCAAGCCTGGATATCATCCAGGTCTTGCTGCATTTGGACTTGGACTGCTTCAGTATCTGAGGAGTCAAAAATAGTGCTGAACATTGTGCAATCATCAGCGAAAATCACCATTTCTGTCCTTGTGATGGAGGAAAGGTCATTGATGAAGCAGCTGAAGATGTTGGGCCAGGACACTATCCTGAGGAACTCCTGCAGTGATGTTTCAGGACTAAGATGATTGACCTCCAACAACCGCAACCATCTTCCTTTATGTTAGGTACGACTGCAACCACTGAAGGTTTTCCCCCCTGATTCCCATTAACTCCAGTTTTGCTAGGGTTCCTTGATACCACACACAGTTAAATGGTGCCTTGATATCAAGGGCAGTCACTCTCACCTCATCTCTTGAGTTCAGTTCTTTTGTCCATGTTTGGACCAAGGCTGTAATAAGGTCAGGAATTGAATGGTCCTGCAGAACCCAAACTGAGTGTCAGTGAGCAGGTTATTTCTGAGCAAGTGTCACTTAACAGCACTTTGCTGAAGATCGAGAATAGACTGATGGGGTGGTAATTAGCTGGATTGGATTTGTCCTGGTTTTTTGTGTGCAGGACACACCTGGGCAATTTTCCTCATTGCCAGGTAGATGCCAGTGTTGTAGCTGTATTAGGACAGCTTGGCTAGGGGCACAGCTAGTTTTGGAGCATATATATGCTGGAATATTGTTAGGGCCCATAACCTTTGCAGTAGCCAGTGCCTTCAGCCATTTCTTGATATCACATATAGCAAATCGAATTGGCTGATGATTGGCATCAGTGATGCTGGGGACCTCAGGAGGAGGTAAAAATGGATCATCCACTCAACACTTCTGGCTGAAAGTGGCAAATGCTTCAGTCTTGTCTTTAGCATTGAATGGCTGGGCTCCATCATTGAGGATCAGGATATTTGTGGACCCTCCTCCTCCAGTTGGTTTAGTTATCCATCATCATTCATGACTGGATGTGGCAGGACTGTAGAGCTTAGATCTGAGCCATTGGCTGTAGGATCACTTAGCTCTGTCTATCATTTGCTGCATACGCTGTTTGGCAAGCAAGTAGTCCTGTGTTGTAGCTTAACCAAGTTGTCACCTCATTTTTAGGTATGCCTGGTGCTGCTCCTGTCATGCCCTCCTGCACTCTTCATTGAACCAGGGTTGGTGCTCTGGCTTGTTGGTAATGGGAGAGTGAGGGATATGCCAGGCCATGAGGTTACAGATTGTGGCTGTAGACAATTCTACAGTTGCTGATGGCTTGCATTGGATCATGGATGCCTAGTTTTGAGTTGCTAGATCTGTTTGAAATCTATCCCATTTAGCATGGTGGTAGTGCCACATAACACGATGGAGGGTATCCTCAATGTGAAGACGGGACTTTGTCTCCACAAGGACTGCACAGTGGTTGCTCCTACCAATCTGTCATGGACAGGTGTATCTGTGACAGGTAGATTGGTGAGGACGAGGTAATGTAGGTATTTCCCTTTGATTGGCTCCCTCACCATCTGCCACAGACCTAATCCAGCAACTATGTCTTTCAGGTCTCAGGCAGCTCAGTCAGTAGTGATGCTACTGAGCCACTCTTAGCAATGGACATTGAAGTCTCCCACCCTTGCTTCTTCCAAGTGGTGTTCAACATGCAGGAGTATTGATTTATCAGCTGAGGGTGAGGTGGAGGGGATGATGGTAGGCGGTAACCAGCAGGAGGTTTCCTTGCCCATGTTTGACCTGACCCATGAGACCGCCTGGGACCTGGAGTCAATGTTGAGGACTCCCAGGGCTACTCCCTCCCGACTCTATACCACTGCACCACCACCTCAAGATTTATAACAGAACGAACTAAACAGAGTGAATGAACATTTCTTGTTAGATTGGCATGTTCTTTGAGCATTACATATTGCAATGGTTTATAAATAATATTCCCAGAACAATGTTATCCTACCTTTTTTCCAGTTAAATTTCCAGATTGCAGGATATGGGCGTCCACGTACTCTAGGTCACCGCATTATTAATAATGGAATCGGATATTTTTCTGCAGTTTAACAACGGGGGGGGGGGGGGGGCGGAATTAACCCAGTTGTGTCTTGTAAGATCTATTAAATATTATCTAATTGGTGGTGGTGGAGAAAGGATTGCACTTTGTTATTGAGACTGAGTGCAGCACAGTAAATATATTAGAATCGTCACCTTTTGTTTAATCCCTTTCAATTGCACTGTCATTTTTGTGATAAGATTTGATCAAATAAATTTTCCTTGTAAAAATAATTGTACCTTTTAGATAAATCTGAAATGCCCTTAAACACGGGTTTCCCGGGAATTTGAGAAGCGGGCTGTTTATCCTCACGGGGCAGTGACATTATTAAATAGGATCATTTGATGGAGATTTTGCTGTTTTCTATATAAAATGCTCTGCTCGTTTATGGATAGAGTTTATGATGACAGCTACGCGTTGTCTTACACCGTCGTGTGCTCTCTCTCTCTCTTTCTCCCTCCCTCTCTCACACACACACACACAAACTCAGAATAATTTTTGGGGTCAACCTTTTGGAAAAAATATTTTTTTTCTTCAAAGTGGATTTTTTTTAACAGTAGAGGGGAGAAGAATCTTGTGGCGAGGCTACTTGTTAAAATTAAAATGCGGTGTGAACAGCGGTGCTTCGTTTCTTGTTACAGGAAAGGTATTTCAGTAATGCAGGACGTCGTTCAGCAGCTTCTCTCCAGAAACACACGTGTTAGAAACCTCATACGGTGACTAGAGTGACTGAGAGTCATCGAAAGTAGGCACGAATTTAGATAGAACAAAGCATTTAATTTCTCTCTCTTTCTCTCTCAACTTCCTCTTTCAAGCTGCGGTTAGTATTGGAAGTCAGTAAATGTCACATTCCGCACCTCATGGCTGTAGCTGCTAAATATCGACATTAAACTCGCTACCTTCGGACCCGGGGTCACGTCAAAGCGGCGAGTGGTGAAACAAAACGTGTCAGACATCGGGCGTACACCTCTGATAATAACCGGCCGCCTTACCTTGTACAGAATAGCAGCAATGAGGCAGCAAGGCAGAGACAAAAGACAAGGGAACACTGGAGGGAACATCGTAAATTATTACTCCGACATAATTGAAGATTTGAGTGCACTTTGATGGTTTATCATTTCTCTGGTCCGTCGCACTAACAAAGCTTTAAATATTTTAAATGTGGTTGGGAATTGACAAGTTAAAAGGCCGAGTAAAGAATACAGTATCTGATTTACACAATCTGGATGATTTGCATGTTTTACCAGACCTACCTTATTCTCTATAAATTATTAGTGAGACAGGTTATGCTTCCTGAACAGACAGGAGTGTTGGAATTTTAAAGTTTAAAAATAAGAGGTTTAGGATGGAGGTGAGTTTTTTCTCTCTCTCTCTCGCTCCTTAGTCTGTGGAATTCACCTCCTCTGAGGGCATTGGGGGCTGGATCATTGAATATATTCAGCTGAGTTAGATTCTTAAATAAATGCAGAGGGTGCTAGAAAAACTCAGCAGGTCAGGCAGCATCTGTGGAGAGAGAAGCACAGTTAATGTTTAGACTCCAATATGACTCTTCATCCAAAGAAAGGTCATATGGGCTCCAAACATTAATTCTATTTCTCTCCCAACAGATGCTGCCTGACCTGCTGAGTTTTCCCTCCTGTTTTTATTTCAGATCTCCAGCATCTGCAGTATTTTGCTTTTAGGTAGATTCTTGGAGGACACGTGTTTGGAGCAGGCACGGAAGTGGAGCTGAGGGCACAATCAGATCAGCCATGATCTTATTGAATGGCAGAGCAGGCTCAAAGGGGACTGAGTGGCTTACTCCTGCTTCTGATTCGTATGTGCGTGGAGCTGGATTTCTCATTCCATTTATCCCGACTGATGAATTTGACCATGTTATTGGACTTCCACACTGATGGGCAAAGGCAGAGCTATTAGTGAATTTAAAAAGCAAGCTGGAAAAACATATTGAATTCTTTTATTCGGACCATGTAATCTGGCCCTGCCTAATTACACTGCAACCTTCCTCCTCAATATCATGTTTAGGTATTTTGTCCCACCATTCTTTTTGGACCAACTAAATTGGTTATTTAGAAGGAAAAAAACAAGTGATCACCTTAGGTATGTTGTTCATTGCCTGCAGTTTCTCCTCCATTTTGTTATAATGCGCAATCGGAGAATTGATCTCCCATTCTGAGACATACACAATGTACGTGGTTTGCTGTCAGCTTTTTAAACACTGGGTAATTAGTGGCTCACTGTCCAAAAACAATATGTGTGGGCTGCTTTGTGTTTTAAAACCACGTTGGGATCCCCTTTGATAGGATCGTTTAACAGTATTGCATGTTTATAATTCACCAGAGAATTGTCCTTTCATTTCAGTCTCTATTCTGACTGCTCCCTCCCAAATAGATCTTCAGGGAGATTGGAAGGGAAGGGGCAGGTTGTTACATGTCTTTGGAATTATTCTGAAACATTATTATTTTGGAAAATTGTGGCACAGCTCATAAGCCTACCATCATTTTCAATGTCTTCGAATTGACCTCTGTTACATTCAGGAATTTCTGCCTTGTGCGCCAGGAATTCCTGGTGACACTTCCCTCTTTGAAGCCTGTTGGTGGTGATATAACAATTCCAATTTACCCTTTCTGTGCTGTACATGAGCACAGAGCTTCGGGCTGTGCACTTTTTTAATAAGCTGCTGAATTCCTGTGCTCATGAATTACTCAGAATGCTCTGGCCCAATGTGTTTCTATATCACACATATATTATAGAGATGACTGGGAACACGCTGCAAATTTATTCACTGTTCACTGGTGCCATAAACCACAAGAGAGAATTAAAAGAACTTAAAATAAACATGCCGAGGCAATTTTCTTCTACGACTCTTCAGAACACCACTTATTGTGGTCATGGTGATGAAAAATCTGTGCAGTGAGTTCATCAGTCAGCAAGAGCTGTCTGATGGAACAAATACCAACACAGCTTAGGTGTGATACAGTGGGAATAGATTGCCTACTACTGCTTATTCATCTGACATGTGACTCATTCAAGGATACTACAAGCTGTTATTCAGTTGTTTAATGTAGACGTGCAGAGAATCTGACTCATATATGTCTCTTACATAACTTGCATTTGTATAGCGCCTTTAATATAAAATGTCCCATGATGCTTCATAGGAGCAGTATCAAACAAAATTTGGCACTGAGCCACATAAGCAGGTAACCAAAAGCTTTCTCAAAGGGGTAGGTTTTTAGGAGAAAGAGGTAAAGAGGGCTGGAGGTTTACAGAAGAAATTAGAGTTTAGTGCCTGGGCATCGTTGCCATTGGTGTAGAGATTAAGATATGGGATACATGAGGAGTCAGAATTGGAGGAGCAGATAGATTGCAGAGGTTTGTAGGGCTTCAGGAGGTTACAGAGCTAGGAAGGACAAGGCCATGGAGGGATTTGAAAACAATTTTAAAATTGAGGTGTTGTCAGACCAGGACACAATATACATCAGCGAGCAAAGGGGTGAGTGGGACCTGTGTACGAAATAATCAAAAGACAGGGACAAAACACAAATAACATATTAGTAACCTTGAAAGCTGAAGTAAGCCATGTCAAAATATTCTAAAAAAAAATCTTTGGATTCAAATGAGACAAACCTGGAATCAGAGGGTTAGGATTTTTTAAAAATTCTTTCATAGGGTCTGGGTGTTGCCGGCGAGGCCAGCATTTATTGCCCATCCCTAATTGCCCTTGAGAAGGTGGTGGTGAGCCACCTTCTTGAACCACTGCAGTCCATGTTGTGTTAGGGATTTTGCTATACTTGCCCATCCCATGATGGATGAATTTGTTCTTTAAGGAATCTGAACCTTGGATCTGCTTCCAAACTTGAGATTTATGTGAGTCTCAGAAGGTGAAGTTTGTGTTCGGAAATCCAAATATTGGATTGGGATTCACAACATCTGACTTTCATTTGAATTCAAGTTGAAATATTGTACTGTTTTCAGCATAACTCTTGAATGTTACTTTGAAACTAGGGCCTTTTGTACTTTCAATGTGGTTTGCTTGAGTCTGTTCCTTTCACATTATATCTTGAAACATTTGATGTACTCTAAACTTCAATCTTTTTTACTGAAGCAGTTGAAGACTTTTGCTTACTGTATTGGTGTACCAAAGGCTGACAGTTGCACAGAATTGCATGGAAGCACTTAGAATGTGCAACAGGGAAACAGACCATTTCAGCACAATTATTCCACATGAGCCTCTCCCACCCTCTACTTCATCAGATCCTATCAGTAAATCTTTCTATTCCTTTCTCTCTCATCAGTTTATCTAGCTGCCCCTTAAATGCACTGAAGGTTCTTAGAATGACCAAGGGGCTGAAAGGGTGAATCTTAAAAACTCACCTGGTCTATTAATGTGGGCTGTCTTTAATATTTCCAGTATCTTTAAATAATTTTTAATGCTTAGGTGTTCCATGTAATATGTAAATGAGGAAACCTGATCATAGTTTAAAGTACAATTGCTCTAGCAGTAAAATGTGCCTAAGTAACACAAGGAATGTGTTTCTTTTCATATCTTGATAGAAATTGGAATGAATCCAACACAGAGATTGCTATTCTTGGTAGGATGTTGCCAGGATTGCTTTGATCTGTTGGCACACGTTATGCTATGATATCTTCATAAATGCTTGAGATGTTCTCCCTGTAATTACGAGGTGCCTAAGCCCATCAGGTTTTCAAACCTATGTTGTTCGTTTGAATGCTGAGTCCCAGAGCATAAGCAGCCTTGTCATATTGTGCAGACATGGTTTGGGAAAATAATATTTTTCAAGGTATTCATGTAATATTGGTCTTTATTTTGTTTTTGTTTTCCAGCTGACAGTCATGCTTTTACTTTTCTGAGAAACTGAATTTATCAGTCATGAGGGTAACAAGGATTACATAACCTAAATGACTACCTTCCCTCCTCCACGTTCAACAATTCAAACGTATCTGAGTTCTTTCATTAGTAGAACTACACTTATAGGTCACTATAGAACTAAAATGACTTCTCTTTGCATACAACTGCTGATGGTGCATTTGAGAGTGCATTAATGTTCATTGCATTTGTGTCAGAACCACATGTACATTTTAGATCCCAAATAACTATTGTGAATTCTACTATCAGATATCACTGGGTTGTCTTGTAAAGGGGAAATGTCAGTGTTTTCTGGTGGCTTTACCTATGCCTACTGATCTGCATTGTCTCCTGGCCCAGCAACGCCTCAGTTTTAAAATTCTTATCTTTGTTTTCGATTCAATTCATGGCCTCACACTCCCCTCCCACTCCCTATTTATGTAATCTCCTCCAGCCCTACAACCCTCTGACATCTCTGCACCTCTGCAATTCTGACCTCTTGGGCATCATTGACCTTCATCGTTCCAGCACTGGTGGCTGTGCCTTCAGCTGCCTAGGCATAAGCTCTGTAATTCCCTCCCTAAATGTTTTTGCCTCTGTATCTCGCTTTCCTCTTTTAAAACACTTTAAGACACTTTTATGCTTAAGTAGGTCTTGTTTAGTTAAATAAAACGTAACTGAAATTTGTTCCATAATGTTTCTTCTGTTGTTTAAACTGGATGCACAATTCACAAGGAAGACACCTAATTCATCAAAACTTGCCTCTTGACCAAGCTTTTGGCACTTGCCAAAATACCTCTATGTGGCTCTGTATCAAATTTTGTTTCATAACATGCCTGTGAAGCCTCTTGGGGTGTTTAACTATATTAAAGGTGCCATATAAATGCCAGTTGTTGTTTGTTTCGATGGGTCAAATGGGGTCTTGTTTCTTGTTTTCTTGTGTTTTTATGAAAATATGCTATTGCTTATATTTGAGGAAAGACGGGGTGTGCCATAAAATGGAATAGGAAGTGCAGGTGCAACCTTCATGCTTAAGTAGTTCTTGCTTAGTTAAATAACACATAACTGAAATTTGTTCCATAATGTCTCTTCTATTGTTTAAACTGGATGCACAATTCACAAGGAAGACACCTAATTCATAGTGTGCTTGCGCTGTTCTCGTCCATGTGTTCAATAGTAAGAATAATAATAGTAAGTTATAGATGGATTGTAATGCTTGATAACTTCCCACCAGACTAATCTCCTGGGATTTGCTAGGTCAGCTCTATTGTGTAATTCATGGCGAGCTCCCAGAGCTTTTTACTTCTGGTGCTGGGAGCTCATCGGGAGGGTGGTGGTTCAGGAAATGAAATGATCTGCCTCCCTTAAAGTACTGCTGCAAAAAGTTAAAGGAGTCTTGAAACATAAGAGGCAATGGTGGGGCCATTGGTTGGATGGGGGTAGGTTGGGTGGGGGGAGTTGTTGCAGCTTTTATAAAGGATGCAAATATATATCTTTTAAAAATGCTTACAAGTTATATTTGATGGCTGATACGTTGCTCCATATGGAAGACAGGGTTAACACTGCACCTGCTGGTTAGGAATAGGTGTGGGAGGAGATTGCATGCTTCAAGAGGGTTGCCTGAGTAAGTCCACCCAATAATGCCATTCACCAGGTAGCTGCCTGAAGTATGTGTACCACTAAGCGTTGCCTATTAACCTGTTCTGTACTTGCTGCTGGTTTATTCCAAGTCCTTTTAGAGCTACCCTGCTGCTTATTTTGCATGTCCATTCTGAAGAGCACATTTAAGCTGCACATTACAACTAATGCACTTGGCACTCTCATATCTTTAAATCTCACCTTGAATGGCTTCTTGAACCTCAACTTGTCTGCCTTCAGTTCCCTTGTCCACTGTAGACAGTATTTCCCTCTGTTAGCCACATACAGCCAAACAACATACACGTCATTTTCACAAAATAGGATGGCCAAACACAACATTCCAGTGTGAAAAGGACCTCCAGGTCTTTTCAGATCACCCAGTGGAAGAGGCTCGGTGTAGTGGCAAGGTTGGGGGAGGGAGTGCTGAATGGCCTACTTCTGTTCTTATTTTCCTAAATAACTTTACCTGGCCCTTGCTGAAGCCATTACTATAATAACGTCTGTGGCCAGCAAAAATTAACAAGATCCTTTATTAATAACTGCAGCTGTTTCCTTGGAGCTTCCCTGAGGCTCACTCAAAATGAGTAAAAGGAGTCCAATCCTATCCTAATTGGATAGAAAAATCATGCTCATCCATTTTAAACCTATTATTAAATAAAGCTATAGTTTTTTTTTAAAAACCTGCCAGAAAATTACACTCACCTCGAACATTCTCAGATATGGACCTAAGCCAGGATTTCCAGTTCACAGCACCTGTTATACTTTATACTGTTATACAGCACCAGCTTTACTGAGTGGACTTTCTGCCCCACTAATCCCCGAAACATAGGAAAGCTATCCTATGGTACATTACAGAATGGACAGCGGAGGGGGAGGCATGTGGCCGGAGTTCACGAGTTAGTGAAGATAGATGAGGAGGCTTTTGAAAGTGAGATGGGGGCCTGGTGAAAGTATTTGGGAAGAGAAGTCCAGAGTGCAGGAACATGTGAGTTGGTTAGCGTGGGATGGGGAGGAGACAGAAAACCAGCTCACGCAACCAATATGCAGCAGACTTAATGGTCGACAGCAATTTGAAGGGGGAGAAAATGAAACTGCACCATCGGCATGAGCTGGCTTTTTTTTAATTGAATTATTATTTAAATCATGCCTATCATCAATTCTCCTGACGTAAGCGATGGTCCTGCTCACAACATGCATTTCATTCCTACATAAACTGGTAGCATTGTGACCCGGGGGTCTGATCTGTTCAAGTGGGCAGCTTAAAGCAAGCTTGCTGCAATTATATAGAGTCTTGGTGAGACCACACCTAGACTATTGTGTCCAGTTATGATCTCCTTACCTAGGGAAAGATATACTTGCTTTAGACGGAGTGCAATGAAACTAATTCCTGGGATGGAGGGATTGTGCTATGAGGTAGATAGATGGGGCCTTTTATTCTCTTCAGTTTAGAAGAACGATAGGTGATCTCTTTCAAACATACAAAATTCTTACAGGGCTCGATAGGGTAGATGCAGGAAGGATTTCTCCCCTGGCTGGGGAGTCTAGTACCAGGGGACATAGTCTCAGAATAAGGGGCAGACTGAGATGAGGAGGAATTTCTTCAGTTAGAGGGTGGTGAACATTTGGAACTCTCTGCCCCAGAGGGCTGTGGAGGTTCAGCTGTTGAGTATGTTCAAGACTGAGATCGATAGATTTCCACATATGAAAAAACATCAAGGGATGCAGGGATAGTGCAGGAAAATGGCGTTGAAGTAGAAGATTAGCCATGAGCTCATTAAATGATGGAGTGGGCTTGAAGGGCTGAATGGCCTACTGCTGCTCCTATTTCTTATGTTCTTCTGTTCTTAAAGCTAGAATAATGTACCATGGGCCAGCCGAAGCTCATTGTTAGCATATACAGAAAATCAAATCTTTGCCTACTCGTAGCGTTCAGTTCTTTGATGTACTTTTATTTTAAGATTCTTCATCATTCTCCTACTACATTTTTATAATCAGCACCCTTGTGGAACAGGCAGTAGATAAGATTTGTGTTAGTAAAGGGCTTTAATGATTTCGGAACCATATATAAATGTGGTATAAATGGAGTTACAATACAGATCAGCCATTATTTAATTGAATAGAAGAACTGGCTCAAGAGGCTGAATGGCCTACCCCTGTTCCTGTGCTACTGGTGCCATTTTCTATTGAGAAAGGTTTGTCATTCGCAATAATCGAGCACAAGGCTGCTGGTATCAACTACAGAACATGCTCTACAAAGCTATCAAGCTCCGTGCCTGTCTCTCCATGGTCTGGTTTGCTTAGATAAAAGGATAGTGTTTGTTTCGTTGTGGCTTCAACAAATATGAAACCGCAACAGTGGCAGAGCCACTGGGCCACAAGCTGTTAAGTTTCAGGTTTAAGACCAGTGAAAATTTGCAGATTCCCACAGCCTTGTGTCACCACATGGGGGCAGTTGGCTGGGATTTGCACTTGTCGGGAAGGCTTAGTGGCTGACTCCATGTATCCTTCCTAAAGCGCTGTTACGGCTTGTTCGGTTATACAGGGCCTTTGTGCTTGGATTTGATTTGACTCAATTACTCGAATCTTCCTGAGGATTAGAAGCCACGGTAGTCATTCTACTTTTAATCAAGAAGCGGTTGAGTGTGAGAATGGAATCCCCTTGCTGGAGGTCTCCCTTTGTGTCGGTTCCATATTTACTGTGTGAAATATGTAGGAGACGCAACCAGAGGTGAAACCTTTTGATTACACGTAGAGCACAGTGATTGGCAACCATGTAAAGCAGACTTATTCTCAGTATGTGCTACTGGGTCTCGCATTTATTGTTTGAGTCTTTGGAGCATGAGGCAAGTGTCATGAGTTGAGAACACAGTCTGCCCTACACAGTTAATGATCCCCATAACCTATCTCTTTTAATTCACAGTCCAGTTTGCCTGTGGATACATAATCACATTAATTAAACTTGATTGAATAGCACAAAATCTGGTCACAGTTAGAATCTCCATTCTTACTGTGTCAAATGATTGTGCAGGCTGCCTCATAGTTCTATATTGCATTATTTGCTTTCTTAATGTGCGGCAAGAACAGTCCAAGTGTAATCTGCTTGTTCTTCATGGGTATTTCTGTCGGCATCCAATTAAGTGAGGAGAACAGGAGGTTTACCCTTTGCCCAATGACTATCTAAGTGAGAGAAATCAATAACACTGGGTCACCCCCTCTCCGTTTTAATGATAACGTTCAGCAGCGAAGGGGTTAAACAAAGAATTAAATTTCCCTCACTTCTTGCTGTTTAGTCCAAATCAAAGAATCATGGACTAGTCAACTTAATAAGGAGCACTGTACTTCCAGTAGCTACTGTACACTTTCCACAGAGTGTACGGCACCACTACAAAGAGGGACCCCCGGCTAAGCAGTTCTATCCGCTCAGTTGCCTGCCTCTTGATTAAAGTTAGAATGACCACAGTGGGCTCTAATCCTTCAGAAGACTCAAGTAAAATTGAGTTGAATCGAACCAGAGCACAAAAGGAGTGCATAACTGAACGAGCCATAACAACGTTTCACGGGAAAAACGCACGGAGCCGGGATCTAAGGCTCCCCAACAAGTGCAAATCCTGATCAGCTGCCCCCATGTGGTGATGCAAGGCTGGAAGAATCTTCTGCATTTCAGGTCCAACACTTAATGCGTACACTTAGCAACCCATGTGGTTTTCATCGCTATTTGAATTTCAATTTATCTTTTAAAACTAAGATGCAGCAAAAATATACATTGCAAGAAAGGTAACTTATTTCCCAATCTATTATAATAAATTTAAATGACTGATTCTTGTCAATGCTTGGAAGTTTATATTTATGAATAAACAATATTGTTGCTTCAGTGACCCGTTCACCTTCTGATACAGATTCATACTCAATGTGTATCAGACTTGGCATCAGATGCAAGATTTGTGCAACCCCGTGATGGATTATCTTTTTTATTCATTCATGGGATTTGAGCATCACTGGCAAGGCCAACACTTATTGCCCATCTCTGGAGCAGGTGGTAGTGAGCCATGTTCTTGAACCGCCGTAGTCGATGTAGTGTCGGTACACCCACAGTGCTGTTAGGGAGGGAGTGCCAAGTGTTGGACTCTGTGACAGTGATGGAAGAGCGATAAAGTTCTAATAAGCAGGATGGTGTGTGACTTTGAAGGGAACTTGTCGCTGGTGGTGTTCCCATGTTCGTGCTGCCCTGGTTTTTCCAGTTGGTAGAGGTTGTGGATTTGGAAGGTGCTATCGAAGGAGATTATGCAACGTGTACCTGATTCTTGGAAAACTGGGAAAAGTTCCAGGACTAAATGCAAAGTGACAGGGTCTTTTAGAAAGAAGCTGGATTGGAGAGAAGTTTAAGAAAATTAATTTCTATAATATTGAGAAAAAATCCCTCCACTTTTCCCTTGACTACCATCATCTTCTCAAGCTTGTTCAGTATGAAAATTGATTATTTAAGTAAAAGACATCTTAAAACAAAGTATATTTATTAAACATCTCATTAATATAAATACTTAAAATGCTATCAATAACAGACACACCTGATAACTTATGTCAAATACTAATGTTTCCTAAAGGTTAAGGAGGTATTTCATTTGCTATGACTTTATATCTTAATGGTAATTTATGTCTAAGCTTTTGGATAAGCTATCAGGAACAGCTTTTACCTATAGCAATGTTGACATATTTTCAGGTCGAGTAAGGGAGGGATGGCTCCAGTCCAGCAGAGCGATATCCCTCCTTCCAGTCCTGTAGAAATAGTGAGAATGACTGTGAGGAAGTTGGGTCATTTGGGAAAGGCCCTAATTTGCACTGGGTTTCCTTTACTTGCTTTGCTGCAGGGATCTGAAGCCATGTATTACAGCAACATAATGGCCACATTAAATAAATCTTTAAGAGTATGGGCTTCTACTGCCAGCCTTATGTAACCCCATTCATTTCTCCCCTTTATATTTTTTTTAATGAAAGACACATATTCAGATGTTTCTGTTTAGCTTTGCATTCTAAAAAATTATGTTTCTTCTAATACTGAGTACAGCGTAGCTATGAGATAAGGCAATTGTTCCCCAGAAGTAATACAATAGGCATCTTTAACACACTTGCATTTTTTTTAATTCATTCAAGGGATGTGGGTGTTGCTGTCTAGGCCAGCATATATTGCCCCACCCTTAATTGCCCTTGAGAAGGGGGTGGTGAGCTGCCTTCTTGAACTGCTGCAGTCCATGTGGTGGAGGCACACCCACAGTGCTGTTGGGAAGGGAGTTCCAGGATTTTGATCTAGCGACAGTGAAGGAATTGTGATATAGTTCCAAGTCAGGATGGTAAGTGGCTTGGAGCGGAACTTGCAGCTTGCGGTGTTCCCATGCATCTGCTGCCCTTGTCTTTCTAGGTGGTAGAGGTCCCACATTTGGAAGGTGCTGTCGAGGAGCTAGTGTTAGTGCCATGAACACAGAAAACCTATTGGATCCTGTAAAATTAGAACAGTCAAAGGAACAACCAATAAGACAAATCTTTTTTAACTGAGTGTTCATATTTACTATGTTATCTTATAGATTTTTATTCCCAGTTGGGAACATTGGGACACTTTGATCCGGATTTATTGTGAAGCAAAGAAAAAATTATCCACAATCTACTCTATTACAAGCTATACTTCACTTATTAATGAAAAGCCCCAATTGCTCCCAGCACAAAGGACTCATTTGTATATGGTTAACCTAACTTTAATAATGAGTTATATCTGAAGTGTTTTAATTAGCTTATTCAGAACTAATCAGTCGGAGCATTGGATGATAATTGTGTCTGATTTGCTGCTGCTGAGGAAGATTTCTCAAACGATGACTGTAATTATTTTGATCAGAGTACTCCAGAATCCTTGATGTTTCATTTCCGCTACCAGCACGCCACCCAAGCAATGGACTTGCTAAGGCCTATGGATCTTCTTGAACCTGTAGCAGAGCCTCTTACTCCTCCAGGAGGTTATCACAACCTGGCATCTGGACTTCTTATTTTCTGCAACCATTTTGATGGAATTTGCGTTTGTTGAGCTTGGGCAAACAGTACTATATTACACTTTTAAACTCTACTATACAACGATCTCTCTTTGCATAGGGTTCCTTAGTGCATTATTATCAACAAAGTTAAATTCCCAGGTCGCATGATTCAAACGTAGGATCTAAGTATCAAATTCCAGCAAATAGTGCTGTCTGCCAACAGCAAGGTCCATGGGGACAGTTTTGACTGATGGGATCAGGAGCAACACAGATTTCACGCCCCACTCGATTTTACTCCTCATTGAAGTCAACAGCCAGGATCCTGCCAGGCTGATGGGGATTTCACCCACCAGTCAGAGAACCAGCAGGGAAGCCCCCGCCTGTTCCGCGGGGAAACCCTGATAGAATCTCATGCCCTTCAGGCACTTAAGTGGCCACTGTCGGGCCTTCCCCAACATGAAGGTCCCCGGAGGCGGAAGCTCTGAGTGCTGAGAGCTGCCAGCCTCCTCAATGCCCCCAGCACAATGGGAGCAGTGGGGTGACTTTCAGCAGCCACCTCCCCCTCAGTCGAGGGCAGAGTGCTTGACTACCAGGGACGACCCCACCGGCAAGTTAGGCTAAAATTAGCCCACTGTGTTTCCCATTATGCATGACCCAGAGCTTCTGCATTTGTAAATATTTGGCTCATTCTTTGGGATCAAGCATCAAACTGAGCACTCAAGGGTTTCAAGAACTTCAGTTAGGGATGGGCAATAAATGCTGGCCCAGCCAGCAATGCACACATCCCCTAAATTAATAATTAAAAAAAAAAGGATGAGATCAAAAGATGGGCGTTGCATTCCAGACTATCCCTGTAAGCCAGTAGATTTCCATCAGAATGAATGGTGAATAAATCAGTGCCTGAGTAAATGTTCCCTTTGAGTGATGTTCCCAGTAACTGCCACATTTTTTAAAGTTTTATCAAAACCATATTCCTTGATGATAGATGTCATCTTTCACTTCACTAGGCCTCAACTACACTGGGCCCTGTGTTGATTTTACTCCAAGCCATACCTCCACAGTTCAGTCTTGACAGGACCACTGTTGATGACACACTTTCAGCTTTGCAAGGTCATTTGTGTCAGAATGTCGCTTTGTTAGAATGTGAATTCCTCCTGTTGATTATTCTACCCACGTTATATGAGCAGCCTTTCTCCTTTTGGTTAGATGAATCGCTGATGAAATTTTGCGTCAATGGCATGTTGTATTCAATTCACAATCACCTGCCATTGTACAAAAAAGGCAGATCACACAGCAAAGCTAGAACCTGTAGGACTGAACAGGTGCTGTTTTATCATGCCATCTCCACCTTCAAAATTATCTTGTGCACTGACTGACGTTTTCAGAATTGCAAGCATGTGTTTTTTTTTCCTCTTGTAATATTTGCAGAAATTATTTTCCATGATATTCTCACACTGAAAATTGAAAACGTTGGTACTTTATGAACATATGGAACATATTCCTGGGATCGACTAAGATAATTGGAAAATTCTTTTAAGTTTAATTCTGATGCAAGAATTGTTCCTGCCGTTAAGAGAGGGGTTTCTTGTATTAAAGACCACTGAGGAAATTCCCACTTCTCTGCTAAATGGTTATTATTCCAGTGATTTCAAATCATTGGGATTTCTTGTGTTTTATTGGAGAAACCACATGACCCCCTTTTAAAATAATAGCAAACCATTGTGAAGATTATCTTAATGTGAACCTTACTTTGTTTTTTTTTCCCCCCACTCGGCCACTTATTTATGTTGTTACTTTGAATTTGTTTTCTCTTTAAATAATGAGTGTTCATTAACGAGGGGACCTGACTCGGAGGAGTTACAGGGTCTAACAGAGTATACGAGTTGAATTGACATGAGATAAATAATAACAACGAGGATCAAACTGCAGGGAATTCAGTTATTTCTGGATAGGTGGTGTTGTCTCTCCCACTGAACAAGGACTTTATAGCGCATTTATGTCATTTCAAGAAGCAGCAGCAACAACAACCTATATTTATATAGCACCTGTAATATAATGAAACATCCCAACACGCTTAACAGGAGCAATAGTGCGACACCAAGCCATATAAGAAGCTATTAGGTCAGATGACCAAAAGCTTGGCCAAAGAGTTAGGTTTTAAGGAGTGTCCTAAAGGAGAAAAGTGAGGCAGAGGTTTAGGGTGGAATTCTGGAGCTTGGACAAGAAGGTGCGGCCACCAATGGTGGAGCAATCAAAATCGGGGATGCACAAGAGGCCAGAATTAGAGGAACGCAGATATCCTGGAGGGTTGTGGGGCTGGAGGAGGTTACAGAGATGGGAGGGGCAAGGACATGGTTCAATTTGTAAACAGGGATTAGAATTTTAAAATCAAGATGTTGCATGACTGGGAGCCAATGTAGGTTAGCGAGCACATGGGATGATAGGTGAATGGGACTGGATGAGATTTAAGATACAGCCAGCAGAATTTTGGACCATCTCAAGTTTACAGTGAGCAGAAATTTTACCTCATCGGGCAGGCAGGGCCAGGAGTGGTGGACCACTGCCTGCAATCAGGCCCTGACCGTGATTTCACGCTGTCTGGCCAATTAACAGCCAGCCAGCGTGAAACAGGCGCTGATGACCTCAGCGCTGCTGATGAGGGCAGGAGGAGCATGAGCACTGAAGTTTGCACATGTGCAACGGGTGCGCTCACTGAAAGCTTCCTGAAGGCACAGAGCTGCCTCAGGGAGCTGAAGATTTCTAACGTTGAAAATAAAGAATTCAAACATAAGGAAAACATGTTCCCCCATGTGACTCTGTTGCAAGTGCATATTAAAACCAAATGGCATCACCAGTATAAGAATAACTGACTCTCTGAATTGGCTCGTTAATTTTCCAACTGCTACCAAGATGATCCTGAAGTAAATTTATGCACCAACGTATATGTTGTGTATGTCTTTCTATGCCCATGTCATAGAATGAACCAGTTTGTACAACACTGGTGTCCTATTGAGGTCTCCTTCACTCTGTCACATGAGCAGGGACATGTTAAAAATGAGTTTTTAAAATTTTTATTTCTGTTTTTAGTCACAGTTCGAAGTCTTATCCTGCCCGTGGATCAGGCTTCGCAAAAATGCAAAGGCCGCTTGTCCTATTCACCTGCTCGCCAACCATAAGGTTGGGACGGGCAGGGAAAATCTCACTTTAATTAATTAATTAATTAATTAATGGGCTTAACAGCCCTCTTAATTGTCTGCGGGCGCACTGCCGACTCCGGCACACACCTGCCGACCAAAATATCGCGTGAGTGCCCGATGACGTCGGGACACTCGCCCAATGTCATCACACGCTATTTGACGCTTGTGCGTGTCGGGCGCACGCCCACACACCAAGCTGAAAACCCTGGCCAGAGGGTAGAAGGAGTCCTCAATAGGGCACTAGTGTTATAGAAACTGGTACATTCTATGACATGGGCATAGAAATATACATTGGTGTGCCAAGTTTACTTTAGCATCATCTTGGTAGCAGTTGGAAAATTAACAAGACAATTCAGAGAGTCAGTCATTCTTATACTGTTGATGGCATTTTGCTTCAACATGCACTTGCAATTGGATAGCAACTAGTAATGCAGCCTGGTGTCTGTGAAGGTTGACACCTGGGCTCCAGTACTAGGGACTTCGGAGGGTTAGGGGAAGGTAGGTGAAAGTGGGAGGTTTGTACAAATTTCAAACTGCCAGTCATGTGCCTATTCTTTAACAGCAGCAAAAACAAAGAGCAAATGCATTTTGTGGGCTTCTGTTGGTGGATTGAGTTGAACTGACTGGTCACACACAATAGTCGTAAAAGGAGTGCATTCAATAGGGCCAAAGTTGGGAATTTGATGAAAGTGGGAACCACATGCCAAGTATTGGTGAGTATGTCTCAAACCAAAATCTATTTTTACATTTTAGATTTAACTTGGAAATTTTAAAACTGTGAAAGAAACGCCAAGTTAGTTAACAGAAGTCGCCTATTAATTAACTGTCAACCAGCTGTAAATAATGCCCTGAATAAATGAGAATCACTATGGGACTGGCTTTTACAGGGTACCATGGTCCCCATGCCACCCTGGCTAAAAAGTCACGGGGGAGCCTGCCCATGATCCCAATGGCTACACCACAGCAATTTAACAATGGGGGCAGCGTTAACTGCATTAAGGCGAGACTTCCTCCCCTTTCTCAGGAGGAGGTACAGCCTTAGAGACCTGTCGGCCTATCGGATGTCTGGCAGCTCCATAGTCCCAGAGGTGCCAGCCTGGACAGGTGGGCCACTGCTGGGACGACAGGCACTCCCACCATGCTGAGGAGCCCAGGTAAGCCCAGAGTCGAGGTCCTTGGCGAGTGGGCTGAGTTCAAGAGGCCAGGGAGGGGGGGGTGGTTAAAGGGGGGTCAACTTTGGGGGAGAATGTCTCCAATGGGCCCAGGGGGCCTGCAAAGGGGATACCCCACTGCCTGACACCAGCCTGCGAGGCTAAAGCTGCCGGCTTCCTGCACGGCATGGGACTCTCCCTGTCACGAGTGAAATACTGGCAGGGGCCAGATCAGGCCCTTAGGTGGCCACATTGATGGCCACTTGAAGGCCTCAATAGACCTCAGGGCGTGCAGGGTCGCCCGATGCCTCTGCTGCCCCTGTAAAAATTTCAGACAGATCTGGGGTGGGCGGATAGGCAGCAGGAAGGACACCTGTTTGATTTTACATGTCCTCTCGTCTTCAAACCAGCTGGCAACAGAGTGTAAAATCCAGCCCTATTTGTAGGTATCTGAGTAAGCATGTAACTTGGTGTGGTTCAAATAAGTTTATATAAGCAAACAGTATCCGCTGACACACAGAGTGGTCATAATGGAGTGCAAAAGTTGGGAACCTGGTGAGATTGGGAATTTGGCTCAGGGGGAAGGAGATCTGTTTTTTGCTTCCAATAATTGCTGTGGTTTTGCTAAGCTTAATGGAATAAGAATTTGTAACTTTTGCCCGGTTTTTTAGTGCTTCGTGTACGTTAGTGTGCAGAAAAAGAAAAAAACTTAAAAACAGATTGAAAAGCAGATATAAATAATCTAGAGTAAGAGATGTGGTGCAGTTTTTGTATCTGAGCTGCAGTACATGCGAGTTTGTGGACAGCAAGACTGTCCACAGTGAAAAAATCTTCAGTTGATGTCTCCATCTTGAATCTCTCTGGCGCAGAGTCATTAGGTGGAATTTCATGCCACCCACCCTGGGAACAGGCTGGCAGGCAGGGGGTGCTTAAGATTGGGTGCCATGAAAGTGCGCTATGTCTGTTGCTTTACCCACCCCCGCTGGAATTTTACATGGGGAGATGAAGGCATAGTGGTAATGTCACAGGATTCATAATCCAGAGGCCTGAACTAATTCTCTGGGGACATGGGTTCAAATCCCACCATGGCAGCTGGTGGAATTTAGATACCATTAATAAAATCAATTGATTAATTTTTTAAAAATTCACATTGAAAGCTAGTCTCAGTAATGTTGACCATGAAACGATCATCGATTGCTGTAAAAACCCATCTTGTTCACTAATGTGCTTTGGGGAAGGAAATCTGACAACCTTCCCTGGTCTGGCCTACATGTGACTGCAGACCCACAGCAATGTGGCTGACTCGTAAGAGCAATTAGGGGTAGGCAACAAATGCTGGCCTTGTTAACGATGCCCACATCCCATGAACTAATAAAGAAATGGCCAACCAAGGCTGTTAAGGGCCTTGATGCAGCTCACCTCCTCATGTAAATATGTCTCTCTAAGTAAGGTACTCAGAAATATTTGTGTGTATACATAGGAACTTAGGACATCCAGCCCCTTGAACCTGTTACACTGATACATGGATGAGACAATAAATTATGATGCAATTTATTTCTATTTAGCATTTGTTATCTATTATGTTTAGTGTCTGCCTTATTCAAAAATACTTTTGCTTAAATTCATTTGTAAAGAACAAGCTTCTTTTGAGCTTGAGTTCAACTCTGTTGTAGTGTTTGGCTTAATAAACCCTTCAAGCCAGAGTGGGACAGCTTCAGCACAGACTGATCAGAGACCTACAGAAGTAAAATTTAAAAGCTGATAGTTTGTTTTAGCCTTTTAATTTTTAAAAAGGGGAGAGGTGGCATAATACTCCAGTTCTGTTGCTGTGCAAAGTTGCTTCCGAGAACAAAATCCTTTAACACACATTGTCCTTCTCAGTTTGCAAATAGGATCACTTACTAAAATACATTTACCTGCTAATGTAAATCAAACAACCTTACACATCATAATCTAAAGTCACAAACAACAGAGTTGAAGAACAGAACTTGTCCCACCCCCCCACTTAAACCAGCTTATATTTCACCTCTTTTCTATTTTGCCTTAGCTCTGTTGAAGAGTCATACGGACTCGAAACATTAACTGTGTTCCTCTCCGCAGATGCTATCAGACCTGCTGAGTTTTTCCAGGTATTTTTATTTTTGTTTTGGATTTCCAGCAACCACAGTTTTTTGCTTTTAACAGAGTTGAAGGGTTATCTATGGAGGAAAGGGTTATTTAATGCACAAAGACATGCTGTATTTGCCATGTCACAAAGTGTTTGTGTGATTGTTATTGACTCAAAGTATACCCCATTTGTACTGAGTGAGTAAGTACAGTAGTTCAGTTGTTGACCTTTGCATTTTTACAGGATTTGGGGCTTTAAAGGACATTGTGTGAACTTCCTGCATTCAGTCCTTTAGCCTTACATGGGTAGTGAATAAGAAATTTTCAAACCTACAGAGAATTCTCAACTGCACTCAACATCAGAGTTTAATTGTTTGGCAAATACACAGCCATAAAGAATCAAGCAGCATAGTAAATGTCATGCAGCATCAGAAACATTGCTGGAACTGCATTCTATGAACAGCACTCGCACCTGAGTCAGAAGGTTGTGGCTTCAAATCATACTCCGGACACTTGAGCTTAAAAATCTAGGCTGATGCTCCAATACAGTACTAAGGGAGTGCTGCACTGTTGGAGGCACCATCTTTTCGATGAAACCTTTAATCGTCTGCTCTTTCAAGTGGATGTAAAGGATCTCATGACATTATTTCAAAAAAGAGAAAGGGAGTTATTCCCCAGTGTCCTGGCCAATATTTATCTCTTAACCAACATCATAAAAACAAAGAATTTGGTCATAATCACATTACTGTTTGTGAAAACCTGCTGTGCACAAATTAGCCCACTTAACAAATGTGGCAACATTGCAAAGGGGTATTCAGTCAGGAACAAGTGGCCCTGGGAGTCCTCAACATTGACTCCAGAGTCCCTGACCCCATGATGTCTCATGACATCAGGCCAAATATGCACAAGGATTGATTAAGCTGATTACCATCTACCACTCTCCCTCAGCTGATGAATCAGTGCTCCTCCGTGTTGAACACCACCTGAAAGAAACACTGAGGATATCAAGGGCATAGAATGTGCTCTGGGTAGGGGGTGTTGGTGGGGTGGGGTGTTGGTGGGGGGTGGGGGGTGGGGGGTGGTGGTGCGCAGTTGGGGGCACTTCAATATCTATTACCAAGAGTGTCTTGGTAGCACCAATACTGGGCCTGCAACAGGTGATGAAAGAGCCAACAAGAGGGAAAAACCTAATTGATCTCATCCTCACTGACCTTCCTGTCACAGATGCATCTGCCCATGACAGCATTGGTAGAAGTGACCACTGTACAATCCTTGTGGTGGCGAAGGCCCTCCATGGCGTTAAACAGGATAGACTCAGGACAGACCTAGCAGTTCAAAACTGGGTGTCCATGAGGTGATGTGGGCCATCAGCAGCAGCAGGATTGGATTCAACCACAATCTGCTACCTCATGGGCCCAGCATATCCCCCACTCTACCTGCTTGTGGGAATACAAAAGATCTCACAGTGTCATTGGAAGTGAAGCAAAGAGTTCCTCCAGTGTGAGATGAACATTCCTCCCTCATCCAACACCACCCAGAGCAAGTCATTGCAGCAGCTGGTTGTATGTAAAATTAGTGTTGGTGTTTGATAGCATATCATTGGTTGCACTTCAAAAGTAATCCATTGGTATAAAGAGCCTTAGAACATCCTGAGAATATGAAACATGTTTTATAAAGGCATTATTATTTTTACTGAAATGTGAAGTAATACTTGCGCTCTTAGTCACTTGCAAACACCAAGGATCAATGTTAGCTCAGAAAAGCTGAAAGAGGAACAAAGCTTCTATTTCAGCTTCCTATATTAAAAGGACCATGCTGTCCCATGAGCCATTGCACCAGACATAGGTTGGCTGAACCATCTGAAAGACCCCAGACTGATGCCTTCAGTGAAATTTTCAAAGTTGTTTTATCTTCTAAGACATCAATCCCAGACAATACAGACCATTAAAGCAAATGCTACTTGCTTCTGAAATATTTATTTGATTGACTGGTAATTCTGAAACCATTTTTCATGAATTTTGTTTAAGATATGAGTACATCATGGCTATAGCTCAGCATGGAGCAAGAGTGCTGAATCAAAACGCCTCCAACCTGCTTTCTGATTTGCAACCCTTGTGGTTTTAGAGAATTTTTAATGCTTTACGAAATGCAGTGCAGCAGGTGGTTTTGGGAGTTCGAACACACTGTGCCGCAGAACAGTGGGATACGGATTTGCAGATTGTTGGAGGAAGGAAAAGACTGTAGATTTTCAGCAATCTTTCCTCCCCCTCACAAGCTGCAGGCTCTTAAAACCCAAGCTTGGCATCACTTAATCACTACTTCCTGATTTATCTCTTCGGCAACTTTGTTTCTTAATTGGACCCTGGATTCTTCTGAAGCAGAAGGCCCAGTGTATCTCCATAGGTGTTGGGATGTAGAATGTCAACAATAGGAAGCCAGTCCAAGTAACCCATACTCCCTGCCTGAACAAAGACCAACAGGCAGAAAATAGGAATAGGCCAATGAATTGCCCACCCTTCAATCTAAAATAATACATAGTGTAGGGAAACCAATGAGAAAAAAAACAAACATTTTGCAAAATATATTTTTAAACATGCAGTACGTATGTATTTTTATCTCAGTCTTATCTTTCCCCTAGATGCATAGGCCCTGAATTTCCATTAGGGTGATTCCAGCCTCCTGCTTTAGCTATGCTGAGAAACTGACAGAATCCCAACCGAAATGGTATCCATGGCTGAAAATAATGGGAGACCAAGAGAATGACCCCGAAGCCCACCCACATCCCAATTAATTCCAGTGGCTGTATTTGAAAGGTGGGTAGCTCCATGGTACAATATTAGTACCACAGTTTGAGAGGGCCAGGTTCAAATGCCGCCTTTGTCCAACTTCAGCTTCACTTCAGAGAAGGGTTCTGACCCTTGACCTGGTCTGAGTGGAGTTGACTGAAGGGAGCAGAACTTAGAAGGGTTCTGCTTCAGAAAAATCCAGTGTCCAGGTTAAGAAACAAAGTTGCAGAAGAGATAAATCAGGAAGCGCTGATTAAGTGATGCCAAGCTTGGGTTTTAAGAGCCTGCAGCTTGTGAGGGGGAGGAAAGATTGCTGAAAAGCTTCTCATGAATACACCAGCCTGGCCCCAACTGGCTGGTCACTTGGTGACATTGACAGAGCCTTCCAGTTACCAAGCATGGAGCCCATCAGAGTGGGTCAGCGAATGGTGGTGTTTAAGGCTCGGGAAAGCTCCCAGCCAGGGCCCAGGCTCTGCAGTTAAGGAGGCCCTATCAGAATGGTGTAAAAAGGAAGAGGGGGGTTTGAAAAGGAGAACAAAATATAAAACTTTAATAAAAGAAACTAAAACTGCCTTGAAAGTGGACACCTGACATTCAACATGATCCACTAAGAGAAATAAATGATGTATCCATGGACTGATTCCTCAATCACAGTCACAGCATCACAGAGAGTGCATCAAAAGAGGCCTTGTTGCCCTCCCAGAAGGATGGTGGCAAGAACCCTTAACTCAGCAATTTTTTGTACACTTTTTGTAGTAGCCCGATGAAGAACGGCACTGGCAGAGACCAGGCATCAATTGATTGCCAAACATCTGGATTGGTAGGTGACACCGACAGATGAGGCATAAACAGGATATAAAAAGAGAAAACTGTTGATATTTGATGACTGATGAACCTGTTAACACTGCTCCAACTTTCTTATCTTCTGCTTGGAATATGTCCAACTGTCTCAGTTCTCCAGCGTATATCTTAAACATTGATGAGATGCTCAAAGGTGTGCACAAATCTTAAAATAATGACCAACATTTCATTTTATATTGTCAAGGAGGCACAAGATTTAGACAGAAATGTTGGTCTGCAAAGAATTGAATGGCATTTTTAACAAAGTTGAGTGTATAAACTAATTGAAAAGCTTGGGCACTTCTAACTATATTATATACATTTGACATTCTATAGCATTGAATTACCGTCTTACAGTCACTTTAATGGACAACAGTGTGTGCACTACTTCATCATATGATTAATGCTTCAGCATCCCCCAAGGCAAAACCAAAAGGATTAAATGGATACTTGGATGGTAATGTCACCAGAACCTCTAATTACTGCATTTAGATTAGGCATTTTCTGAAACAATACTTGCTTTGTATTAAACATATTGAAAGCATGCTATGCAAAAGGAACTCCTGAATGTAAATATGGCACCAATCTTGATTTATCCAAAATGGTGGTGGAAATGAACTCCATTATCCCTCTTACGATGATAATGTTGGACAGAATCTATATATGGCCTTTGGAATCCCTCAAAGCAAAAGCTAGTGGCAAAATTACAAGGGACAGCCATTGCAATTTTACTGACTTCCTCTAATGGGCTTCATGCTCACATCCAATGTTTCCCTGCTGCCCCAAACAAGTTCCTATCGCAGTGCACCTTTAAAGGGTAATTTAACTTTGCCTTGAGTATTATCATAGGCAAACATTGTTTCCTGAACATACAGAACCAATCCGCATTCCCATCCCTCAAAAATTGAATTCCTTATGCTCTGAGGAATCACTATGTATCATTTCCTATTGCCAGAGAGGACCAGAGGCAGAGAACTCTAAGATTCAACAGGATACAAGAGTAATGAAGACTGATTGTAATTGTATAAGGCTTTGGTGAGACCACACCTGGAGTAGAGTGTACAGTCTTGAAAGGATATACGTGTCTCAGAGGGAGTGCAACAAAGGTTCACTAGACTAATTCCTAGGAGGAGGGGCTTGGGAGAGATTGAGTAGACTAGGCGTTTATTCCTTAGAGTTTAGAAGATTGACAGGTTATCACATTGAAACAGAAAATTCTTAAGGGGCTTTACAGGGTCGAAGTTGGGAGGATGTTTTCCATGGCTGGGGAGTCTAGGGCAATGGGTCACAAACTCAGAATAAGGGGTCAGCCACTCAGGATTCGGAGGAGAAGTTTCTTCACTCAATGTTGTGAAATTTTAAAATTCTCAATGCTGGGGAGCTGTGAATGCTCAAGGGATGTGCAGATAATGAGGGAAAATGTAGCTGAGGAAAATGATCAGCCACACTCGTACTGAATGGAGGAGCAGACTCAAGAGGCCAAATGGCCTACTCCTACTATTCCTTATGTTCTTAACAAATATAATTTTTATTATTAGTGATTGGATTGCATTATTGATGATCCTTGTCACAAACTGCATGCACATGCATTTTGTTATTTATGGGTTGTGGGCATCCCTGGCATTTATTGCCCATCTGACCAGTCACTAACCCATGATGCTGTACTTGACTTTCTTGCTGACGTGTATCGACCGCCTTATCAAATAAAATGTTCCAACACTTTTCACTGAGTATTAAATCCTGATATTTTTTCGGATTAGTGGAAAACAGGTGATGCAACACTATAATTATATGAAGCCTCATATGCCATTTGTTACTGTTTCCAAAGATATCATTCAAAACAACAAAGGGGGAAATTTTGCAGCCCCTCCCACCGGCAGGACTTTCCATTCTCGCCGAAGTCATTGGAGTTTTGAACGATTGGCCACATTTTACAGCCACGACAGGGCCGTGGATTCTGTCCAATAACTATACTTCAAAATTAATTAACTGGATGGAAAACATCTTCAGACACTCTGAAGATCTTTCTTCTCCTTTCTAACCTTAGTATGTAAACATAATAGATATTACCGTTGCTGATTTTAATACAATCCTATGACATTTTTCCTTCGTAATTCATTCATGGGACATGGGCATCACTGGCTAGGCCAGCATTCATTGCCGTTTATCGGCATTTTCACAGAGGCACCAATCCACCTAAAGTAAATAGCTATAAATCAGGAAGTGGAGGGGATACTAGGCTAGGAGATTGGTCGATAGAGCAGCAGTGGCAGACGTTTAAGATGATATTCCAGAATACTCAGAATGAGTATATCCCTATATAAAGACAAATTCTAAGGGGACGACCCACTATTCATGGTTAAGTAAAGAAGTTAAGGATAGCATCAAACTTAAGGAACAAACATAACTGTGCAAAACTGAGAGGCTAGAGTATAAAGAACAGCAGAGAATGACTAAAAGCTTAAACAGGAGGAAGAAGTTCGAGTATGAGAGGAAGCTGGCTAGAAATGTAAAAACAGATAGCAAGAGTATCTACAGATATTTAAAAAGGAAAAGAATAAGTAGAGAGTGTTGGTCCTCTAGAGAGGCAATGCAGGGTTAATAGTTGATAATAAGGAAATGGCGGATGAAATGAACAAATATTTTGCTTGTCTTCACTATAGACAATACAAAACACATTCTATTAATAGCTGCAAATCAGGAGGTGGAAGAAAGAGGGGAACTTGGTGAAATTACAATCACTAGGGAAGCGGGATTGACCAAACTGATGGAGCCATGGGCTGACAAGTCTCTGGGTCCTGACGGACTTCATCCTAAGTCTTAAAAGAGGTGGCTAATGAGGTAGTCGATGTATTGCTGTTATTGTCCGAAATTCCCTAGATTCTGGAGGGGTTCCATCAGACTGGAAAGTAACAAATATAACCCCTCTGTTCAAGGAGGGAGGGAGGCAGAAAACAGGAAACTATAGGCCGGTTAGCTTGGCGTCTGTCATGGGGAAGGTGTTAAGTTGATCATTAAAGAGGTTATAGCTGGGCACTTAGAAAAATACAAGATAATCGGGAAGAGTCAGCATAGTTTTGTGAAAGGAAAGTCATGTTTAACCAATTTATTAACGTTCTTTGAAGGCATAACATGTGCTGTGGATAAAGGGGAACCTGTAGACATGCTGTACTTGGATTTCCAGAAGGTATTAGATAAGGTGCCACATCAAAGGTCATTGTGGAAAATAAAAGCCCGTGGTATAGGGGGCTAACATATTAGCCTGGATAGAGGATTGGCTGCCTGGCAGAAAACAGAGAGTATGCATAAATGGCTCTATTTCTGATTGGCAGGATGTGACTAGTGTTGTCCTACAGGGGACTGTGCCGGGAACTCAACTTTTTACAGTTTACATTAATGATTTAGATGAGGGGAGCAAAGGCATGGTAGCTAAATTTCCAGGTGACACAAAGATAGGTAGAAAAATATTTTGTGAAGAGGGCATAAGGAGTTTGCAGTCGTATGTAGATAGTTTGAATGAGTGGCCAAAAATATGGCAGATGGATATATTGTGAGAAAATGTGAAGTTGTTCATTTGGCAGGAAGAATAAAAAAGCAGAACATTACTTGAATGGAGAACGGCTGCTGAATTCCAAGGTGCAGAGGGATCTACGTGTTCTAGTGCATGAGTCACAAAAAGTTAGTATGCAGGTACAGCAAGTAATTAAGAAAGCTAATGGAATGCCAACCTTTATTACGAGAGGAATTGAACATAGAAGTAAGGATGTTATGCTTCAGTTATACAGGGCATTGGTGAGACCAAATCTCAATATTGTGTACAGGTTTGGTCTCCTTATTTAAGGATGTAAATGTGTTGGAGGCAGTTCAGAGGAAGTTTGTTGTATTGATACCTGGAAAGAGTGGGTTGTCTTATGAGGAAAGGTTGGACAGACTGGGCTTGTTTCCACTGGAGTTTAGAAAAATAAGGAGTAACTTGATTGAACTATGTGAGATCCTCAACAGTATTGACAAGGTGGACATGGAAAGGATATTTCCTCCTGTAGGTGAGTCAGGAACTAGAGGGCACTGTTTTAAAATTAGGAGTTGCTTTTTTTAGGACAGAGATGAAGAGAATTTTTTTCTCTCAGAGGGTTGTGCGACTTTGGAACTCTCTGCCTCTGAAGGCAGTGGAAGTGGGCTCACTGAATATTTTTAAGGCAGAGGTAGATAGATTCTTGGATCTTGGATTCTTCAAGGGAATCACAGGTTATCAGGGATAGATGGGAATGTAGAATTTGAAACACAAGCAGATCAGCCGTGATCTTATTGAATGGCGGAGCAAGCTTGAGGGGCTGAATGGCCTACTCCTGCTCCTATGTTCATATGTAAAAGAAATGAAAGCGAGTCATGGAAACTCATTAAGGCTCCACCCGCTTGTGTTGTCCAAAATTATAATTGCTGATTGGTCTCCTGCTTTGCTCATCGTATTTAGCATCAGTTGAACCTCCCTGGAACGTCACATCACAATATTTGGAACTGCAGGCCAAGGAACAACGAGAAAGACAGTTCCATGAAAATAATGGGCCAGAGCTTCCGTCGAGTGGTACTCACCGTGCGATTGCCACTCTGCTCCTTTTTATTTACCCAGGTCGGAAGCTGCACATTTCTCACCCGGACTTGCGTCCTGGGCCTGGTGAGGAATGTGCAACGCAGAAGCTCCAGAGCCCTTCCAGTGCAGGGCTGCAGCGCTGGGGGAAGTGAAGTGCCCCTTTTTTACAGCATTAACTGTTGTGGTTGTGGGGAGGGGGCACCATGTGGGTAGTCGGTGGGGTAGGGGGGTATTTGGGTGGTGTCGGGGGATAGTTGTGGGTTGGGAGGGGCCGGGCATAGGGGTGTGGTTGGGAGGGTAGTCAGGAGCCCCTGTGAGGGGCCAGGGAGGTGTAAATACCATAGTTACCCAGGCGTTAGAAGTGGTTTTAATCCTTTTAAGTTTTCCTGGGTAACTATTTCTGCTAAAAGAGTCAGAACCATGCCAAGTCTCTGATTTAAATCGGGATATTGGATGGTTCCAGGTGTGGGGTAATTGCCCATTCAAAGTTTAAACTTCCAGGGCAATTGTCACGCAGTCCTTGTTTGGGCACTTCCATGGGATAGCTCAGGGGAACGGATATTCGGGGTCAATGTTATTTTAGCAGTTCCTGCTACTCGCAAGTGGCATATCAGGATGGTGGAAATGAACAGGAAGATTAGTTGAAGGAATTTCTACGTATTGAATGGTTTTTTTTATCAAAGAGTGTTTTTTTTTAAAATATTGACATTATCAATAGACTCAAACTTATTTTATGTCAGTGTGGTTCCTGAGGTTTTCCCACGGTGGATACTAGGTGAGTTGACATGGAGGGGTTAGGGGAAAAGGGTGGTGGGTGGGGGCATGGGTTGGCATGAGTTGGCACTAAATTGGCATAGGGGCTATGGGGGGGCCATGGTGGGGGGTAGAGGGTATGCGTTGGCATAGGGGAAGGGGGGCCAAACAAAGTCTAGTATTTTGATTCTCGGCCCAAGTCTGAATGAGGGGAGCTTTGTAAAGTGCGTTGTTTTCATTATGGCACCAACATTTAATCTGAAAAATGGGATGTCCTTCAAGGCAGCATTCTCTCCATGCAGAACTGAAGATCATGGCCCATATTTTTGCTCCCGGGTCCAGTGCACAGAGTCAGGAGAATTCCCGGCTTTGCAAACTCGACCTTTAAAAGCGGCCACCCGCAGGTCTGATTTTCATTCTGGTGGTGGCAAGGGGCTGAGAGCTGGATTATAAGTCAGACCCACCTCTCCGTAACGAGTGCAGAGGCTGTCGGGTGCAGAGGCAGGCTGGGTGGCTGCTGCTGTGCTCTGGCACTTTGTTAAATTAAATTTAAAAAATGATTAAAGCAAATATCAGCCATCCAGCCCTCTCCCCTCATCCCCCATAGGCTGCCCAAGCTCCATTCATGTCAACCTATACCACATGGCCCCATCCACACCTATGGCCCCCCTACCCCTATGGCAACCCATGCCCTCTACCCACCTCATAGCCCCTATGCCAATTTAGTGCCAACTCATGCCAACCCATGCCCCCACCCACCACTTTTTCCCTTAACCCCTCCACGTCAACTCAACCAGTATCCACCGTGGGAAAACCTCAGGAACCACACTGACATAAAATAAATTCATGTCTATTGATAATGTCACTATTTAGAAAATAACACTGATAAAAAAAAACGTTCAGTATGTAGAAATTCCTTCAACTAATCTCTTATGAAACCAAACATGTCAGGGGATGTAGCTCAATGGTAGAGCATTTGAATGCAGATCAAGATGTCCTTGATTCATATCCATGTATCTCCTGGTTTTCATAAGAAATGTTTGAAAGTATGTATGTTTTCCTTTATCTGGGCCGAAGGGCCTCTTCTGCACTGTGATTCTGTGATTTCTATTCTATAACCACTTGGAGCTGTCAATCAAACTGCTCACCTAACAGGCACCCCACTGTGATCAGGTTAATTTGTAAAATCAGTCATTGCAGCGCAAATCCTATAATGATAATCCTCAGGCTTATGTCAGCAAACAGAATGAAGTATCAAGCACTGATTTTTTTTTTTTAATTCAGCCCGTTCTTTTAACTTTTGCCCAGTAGAGTTAAATCCATTGATAGCTTTGATAGTTCCAATGAGTTTTGACAGCTCCAATGGGCAAAATTTTACGTCCCACAGGCGGACACGTACCCAACCTGATCAGGCGTAAAATAGCACACGATGACATCAGGCGAATGTCCTGACATCAACACGCGCTCGTGCGATATTTTGATTGGCGGGCGCGCCGCCGACTTTCATGCGCACCTGCCGACAATTAAGAGGCCTATTAAGGCCATTAATGTATTAATTAAGAGCGATTTTCATTGCCCGTCCAACCTTATGGTTGGCGGTCAGACGTATCGGCCAAGCGGCCTTTGGATTTTTGAGGAAACCTCATCCACGGGCGGGATGAGGTTTCCAAGATTTTTTTTTTAAATGTTTTGACAGAATTTTTATTATCTATATGTTCAGGTGAGTGAGCCCTGTGTGTGGAATTTTTTTTCTGGAATTTTAAAATCCTTACTTTTGTTGTGAAAGTTTTTTCCGCTCTCTGAGGCAGCTCTTCGCCTTCAGGGAGCTTTCATTGCATGTTCCCTTGTGCCTGCGCAGACTTCAGCACTCGCTCTCCTCCCGGCCCCCACCCCAGCAGCGCTGAGCCTTTCAGCACATGTTTCACACTGGCTGGCCGTTAATTGGCCAGCCAGTGTGAAATCACAGTCGGGGGCTGATTGTGGTTGGTGGGCCATTTCCCAGCCACTCCTGTGCCTGCCTGGCAACCAAATATCCTGCCAGGTGAGTTTTGACAGTTCTTTGACAGCTTTTAAAGTTCTTTGATAGCTTGACAGTTCCAATGAGTTTATGCACTGTTTACTTTTAACAATCCCAAAGTCTGCCTTACCTACCCCAAATGGGTACCTTACCTCCCCAAAGGGGTGCCCTGGCAATCCACCAAGTTCACACCAGCTCTTACCTGGTCTAATCTATACATGTCGGGTTTCACACACCTGGCCTACCAAAATCCCCCTTCAGCAGAGGCAGCTATTGATTTAACTTGCTAGCTGCATCTGTAAACTGTGCGTGTGCGAATTGTGGTCCGACTCCATTTCCACCCCCATGAAAATATGAAGTGCTGTGTTCAGGGGTGGGACTTAGGATTTCAGGGCTCATCTACAATTTTCGCCACATTGGAGAGCCACTCCGACGTGGTAAAAATCTGGGCCTCTGTGTTCAAATCCTGAAGTGAGACTTGAATCCATGATCTGGCTCAGAGGCAAATATAATACCAACTGACAATGTACAGGTATTTCTCCACATGCACAATAATTTTACTGTCAGTCACTTGAAGTTCAAAAGTTGAATATCACTAAGAAGAGAGACATGTTCCAAAGCTTTTCATCTTGCATTCATCAGAACAAACGCAAGAATGCCAAATGTCAAACGAATCTAACACTTCATACTACAGGAGAAAAGGATGCTGATTGGTTGACAAATTGACTCTGATTGGCCTAGGCATTGCCTAGGAGAAGGCAACAGAGAACTATAGGCTTCCCACATTCCTGGGAAATTCAAAAAAGGTGCAAAGCTTTTTGTTTGCAAAGAATGGGCCCCTGCGCATGAATGTATGTTCCTTCTAGCAAGAATAAGTAAGCTACATTACGGTTGACTTATTGTCTTAAAATGGTTGTTAGTGTAGCTATTAGCACCCTCAGGATTGTTCAGCAAGTGCTGTTCAATCACGGAATCACATCTAACAGTGGACATTTTGTTTTGGGTTTTACAAATGCGGGCTGGTTGAATATAGTCTGTACTCTGCCTACTATGAACAACTGAAGGAACGTGGTGTTTGATTTGATCAGCCAGTCACTGGGATGTATGGCCTACATACCTGGCATTGTACCAGCACTGAAATCCATACACAAAATTACTCAATTGTGTGGTAAGCAAAATATCTTTTTTGACTGACAGCAGCGCCCTGTTAGTGGAAAATACCACTCACATAGCCACTTCATAGTAACATTCTTGCATTTGTCCTGATGCGTACAAGACAAAAAGCTTCAGCAGCACGCCTCTCTTTTCAGCAATATTTAATTTTAATGTGGAGTGAAGGACTAACCTTTCATCTCTGAAACATGTTTGGAAATCCAGCCCAGGCTCACAGGTAAAAGTTTTCATCTGTGTGCTCATGATCATGGCCCAACAGTTTGAACAGTTATAAACCCAGTTTCTACTGGCGTTGGCCTGGAGCACAAAACTACCCGTAATCTTGGGATATATTGGAATTAATTGTGTAATGTCTAGCATGGAAAATAAAAAAAAAACATCTACAGTACTACAAATGTCACTCTAATTGTTTTGATATAGCTACATGGAGGATTCAGAGCGTAGGACCAATGATATTCCATGAATAGGAAAACCTACAAATTCATGTGGGACAAAATTATGAATGAATTATAATCAGCATCAAGAAGTGGAATGCGAATGCTTCCCACAGTTCATTATATATTCTGTTTATACCTTAACTAGAGCAAGTAATTAAAATGATACAACTTAAAAGTTAATTTTAATTTGAAATTTGAACTGACTTGATGCACACATTGCATGCTTGGTCCCAGAAACATCTCTGAATTGCTTTTTCTGCACTATCTTTCATTCCCCATTGTTTCATTAAATATTTCAAAATGGCCTTGATTAGTTCCCTTCACCATCAATAATAGCTATACACATCATGGCAGTCATATTGACCCAACTTAGATGAAGTCAACATCAGTCTCTTAGTCAATGGAATTGACTTTAGTTGATATTAAAGAAAGAAATGTAATTCTAACAATTTTCTTACAGTTGATGTTTTACACTAAATTGGAGTTGACAAAAGTTATCAGCAAATGTTGACATGTCAAATAATTTGATTGTTTTCTTTCAACTGCTATATTAAAACAGAAGGACATATGAAAGATGCTGTTGAGTTGAGTAACTAGTTTCTGCAATTAATTGACCATTGTACCATAATCAGCTAGTTCTCTTGATAGATCCATACACATGATTGACAAATTGCTCTCCAAGTTTGTTGACAAAGTCCCATTTTAATGATTAAACAGCAAACAAATTGCTCTCTTACACCTCATGATCCTTTTGACCTATGACACAAACAAAGGATTTTATCTCGGGTTTAGCATTCTAATGGCATTTTTAATTGTGTTATGATACATTAGATTTTTTTAAAAAGCAGCTTTACACACTGTAAAAACATACTGCAGTTTTATTTTAATATGGATATTACAGATTTTGGTCACAACTAGATATTCAAGGGAGATGCCCAAGGGAGGGGAAAGGCCAAGCTAGTCAATTCAAATACTAACATCTTGTAAGATCTGTTGAAAATGTGTTTAATTGACAGCTTTTTAAATAAATTTAGTAGGCAGATATGTAAATTGGTTTGCTCCTGCCAATTTATGCAAGAGTATCTCTCCGCCTAACTAAATCAAATCGAAATCTCTGCCTAAAGCCTGCAGAGAGTGACAGCCGTGTGAGATAGCTTCCTTGGATTTTGAGGAAAATAACTGCTACCTAAGAATTAGCAATCACTGAAATTTTCTACATATTTGAGGGGACAATCAAGTTTGTTAATTACTATAAAATCTATGTTGTGTCATTGCTAACAACCACTCATTCTTTTACACTGTGGCCCTGAGGGATTTGCCTAGTTCCCATCGGCATCAGGGTAAGACACTGGGAGAAGGCCTGTGGAATTTCAGGGTCAATGGTTCCGTTTGGTACATTCTGCAGTGCTGGATACCCTCTGGTACCCCAGCCACTGCATGTGCATGGACAATAAACATTGGCAAGCCATTCGAGAATGAGGGACATCCCAACCAGACTCAGTCCTCTCCTGGTTTGTCACCCACTGGCGCCTTTCAGTGTGATCACAGAATTAATGATCAGAAGTGGAAAACCTGTGTGATTTCTTTTTCACCCACTAGCCCACAGGAGCTGAGGCCAATTGAAAAGCCACAATTATAGCTCTGGTTGTGATCAATTAACTCACTACAAACCAAGAATCAAAGGTAGTTTTTCAACCTATGTTTAGGGTGAGGAGGCAGTGATACCTATAATATCTGCAATGGAGCTACCCAAATTTGTATTTATTTTTGGGGCTACATTGGTAGAAAGTGGCACTATTCACTTTTTTTTAATTGCTCCAATAAAAGGCTCAGGTGGCCTACTTGAGAGTCTCACATAAGTATAGGGAGGTATTAGATTACAAATTAAGAGGATCTTCCCCACCCCGCAATAGATTAGAATTTAAGGTGATGCAGCTCGGATAATTGACGTCAGTGTCCCCGGGCTAGGGAGGGGAAAAGAAAATCAGTCTGCTTCTGACCACTATCCACTGACTCCTTCTGGAAATGTGTGTACGTGCATATGTTTGTTTACGGGCACATCAGAAAAGGACATGTTTAAACCTGGCTGTGACATTAAACCCCTCCTCCTCAGGCAGACTGCCTGCCAATACTCACTGCGTCAGACTTGGCTCGGAATTGTACTCTCGCCCCAGAATCAGAAGGTCGTGGGTTGAGGCTGCACTTCAAAGACGTAAGTGCAAAATTTAGGCTGACGCAGCCAGTGGCACTATCGGAGATGCCATCGTTCGGCTGAGACATTAAATCTTATTGTTTAGGAGGGCCCTGTCAATCCTCTAAGGTGGGCTTAAAAGATCCCATGACTGCCAGAGGGCTGCAACTGCCCACTGAACCATCTGCCAGCACAAGTCACCAGCTTTAAGAGTGAAAGGAAGAATAAATTATGAAACAAAAACTTGCCCTTTGATATCCTGTGTGCTGGACATCAAAACTTGACTACACACTTGATGGGAGAATGTTATCCGCCAAACCCAGAACTCCCTACTTTTACCATCAATTGACATTAACATTTATTGTGAGAGTACAGTGCCATCACAGCAGGAAATCCTTTTAGGCTTTTTTCAGGGATGAAAAGGACTGCCTGCTGGGAGGGCAGTGCACTCTTGTAATGAAATGTTAATGTCGCTCAGTGGATGGCTCAGTGCTGGAGCTGGGATCTCATTGGTTCCATGTCTGGAATGCCTGTTTGGTTCTGGAGTCCCACAGCATTCTGAAAATAAACAGCACAGTGGGACCATATTTGCAGGTGCCATTAGTGGGCAATTTATTTGGTTATTTAAAAAAAAAATAAAGCAATAATGTGAAGGCAAGTTTCCATTTTTTCCAACTTAGAGCCTTGCTATTCTTTAAAAACATTTTATGTCAGCCTTCTTGAAATATTGGTAAATGAAAACACTTTATCTTAACTTTGAACCCCAAAGGGGTTCTTAATTGCCCTAGCACCATTCCTTTCTAACATTTCTGTATAATCACGAAACAAAATCATTGTACACAAACTGTGGGAAAAATAATCACAATTTAAACATCCAAGAAGAAGGCAGATGAGCACATGGGAAAGAGGATTAGTTTATGCTGATTGGGTTAAAAGAAAAAGGGCGGGAGGAGCTCATGTGGAGCGCAAGTACTGGTATGGGACAGTTGGGCTGAATGGCCTGTTTCTGTCATGTAAATTCTTTGTCGTTATGTTATGGTTTCTGTACCAGTGTACAGTGGGATAAGATAGTGTTTCCCAGTCTTACACACCAAGAGTTTCAGTATGACCTGGCTCATATTAAGAGTAAACCACCACCACCTGCAAGCTCCAAGTTACACGCCATCCTGACTTGGAACAATATTGTTGTTCTTTCACTGTTGTTTGGTCAAACATTACGTACTCTCTCCAAATATATTCTAGATGAACTGCAATGGTTCACCACTATCTTCTTGAGGGCAGTTAGGGATGGGTAACAAATTCTGGCTTTGCCAACAACATTCAAATCCCATGAAAGAATGAACAAAATAAAAATTAAATTATTATATATACATATATTATATATAAATTTATATATATCACTGAAAATAGAGACTTGCTGCCAAAGCTTTTCATCTTGCACTCATCAGGATAGATGCAAGAATACCAAATTTCAGAAGGACTGACAACTTGGTAGGCAAGTGGTCTCGGATTGGTTGAGACATTGCCATGGGGAGTGCACCAGGGAGCATATATTCAAATGCAGGGTCTTGTCCTATGCAAGCATAAAGAACATGTTCAGGCATCGCACCTTTTTCAATTAAATTAAAGCATGGGGGAACAACAGCTCCCTGGTGCATTCCTCATGGCAATGCCTCAACCAGAATCAACTTGCCTTTTTTGAATTTAAACAAAAGCCTGAGGGATAACTGTTCCCTGGTGCATTTTCCATGGCAATGCCTTGACCAATCACAGTCCACTTGCCAACCAATCAGCACCCTTTTCTCATGCAGTACAAATTGTTGTTCCCTTTGGAATTCGGTATTCTTGTGTCTGTCCAATGAGTGCAAGACGAAAAGCTTCAACAGCATGTCTCTTTTTTTCAGCAACATTCAATTCTGTACTACCAAGCGTATATAAATTTCCCTGGCAAGTCCAGCGATTTACATTCCCCCAGCTCCAATTGTGTCTTGTAAAGTTCCAGAACAGGAGGACTGTTTATGCTGGAACACAAAATGGAGGCTGTTGTGACACAGTCCATCCCAGTACCTCAGCCCAGGCACAACATTTCAAAAGAGAATGGCCACCTGCTTATTTTGCTAAATATATTATTTAAGTAAATTACAACCCAAGTCAGGGGAGGAAACATTCTGACCATCTTTTTAAGTTTCACTGGAATCAAAGGACACTTAAGATGACAAAAGAAAAATGCTGTGGATTCCAGAAATCTGAAATAAAAAACAGAAGATGCCATTTGGCTGGGTGGGCAGCACCTGTGGGACAGAAATGGAGTTAACATTTCATTTTGATGACCTTTCATTAGAACTGAAAAAAGGGCTGGCAGTGTAACTAGCCACATTACAGTTAAGTAATGTTCTATGCCCTGACAAGCTGCGTCATGGAGTGGGGTGACCCAGTTTTGTGCCGTGATCATCTATATGCGGAGCTACTGACATCAAACTGTTACCATGGAAACTTAACAACCGGAGCTTAGGTGCATCTCTCTCTCCCGTCTTCCAAGAGGGAAGGCAAAGTGGTGGAAGAGTCAAGCTAGGCCATTCTGGAGGCTTGCTTCAGTGGGATAGTACTGGGATATAGCAACAGTTCATTTGCCCCTCCACTTGGCTGGGAATGGTAATTGCCATAGGAATACCCAAGAAAGGAGATGGGAGAAGAAATAAAATCTCAAAACAAGGAATAAAGACACAAGTTATATCAACATTCTATGTATAAAAAACTGCATTTGATAAAACAATTTAGACTCTATGCCATGGATATTTAGCACACAATGAAAAAGACGTACCTAGAGCAACCAGCCCTTGTCATAAATGGAAAGGCACACGGTGAAGACAAAGGGAACACTTAAGACAATATTAAATCCCATTCACAGCCATTCTTCAAAATGGAAGAATGTCACCCAGTTAGAAGCCCTGAAGGTTCAATGAATTTTCACAGTTTTGAAGATAACCACCCAAATCACCCTAAGTACCTAAATGATTTTCCCTCCTTTTCAGGGGGATTATTTTGGATGAAATTTTTTTTCTCAGTTTCCTTCGTGTCATGCACTGTTCTCTGACTGAGACAGTACAACAAGTGTTCTGCTCCCAGATTTCAGCCAACACTATCGTGAAATCAAGCTCCAGGGAGCAGCCACGTTGAGTCCAAGTCAAGAGTTTTCCTCATTCTCTGAGGAAGGTCCCCACTCCTCACGATCCAGGTGAGACCGGGGAACAGCTTTTAGAACAGTGCCCCAAGAGCCATGGTCAAATTACCAAACCACTACAATGGTTTTAACTCCAAACAAAATGAATATGCCGAAAAGAAACATTTTGAAGGTCAGCAAGAAGGTTTATGGATCCCAAGTTGTTTGACCAAGGTGCATGCAACTACTAGAATTCACATCATTATGAAGGCATAGAATTCATAGCAGAGCACAAAATTTAACTTAATAATGGAATAGCTCAGTAACATTTCACATTTTATTTGTGATTAAAAATAGCAGATGCAGTAGTAACTTTCAAAAGGGATCCGGATAAATACTTATAAAGGAAAAGCTTATAGGGCCATGGGGAAAGAGTTGGGTAGTGGCACTAATTGGATAGCTCTTTCAGAGACCCTGCATTGGTATGATGGACTGAATGGCCGCCTTCTGTGCTGCATGCTGCCATTCTCGTTGTTAAATGTTTGCCTGAACACTGAAAACAAATGAATCCTAATTGAAATAAAACGCTGCTTTGATAACATGTAATGAAACTAGACTACAGTAATTTGTCGGATTTTTTGATTTAGCAAGACATAGTCAAGAGAGAAAGAGGTGGCCTTCATCTGCAGTCAGCTAGGTCTTTACAAAGCTGCAGTATCCTGATGACACAAAGTAAACTACTTTGCTTTCAGGATGAGAGCTCCTCTTTTCAAAAGCCTTCTGCAGAATAAAAGATGACAAGAGGTTCTCGTTCTCATTTTCCGGCCTGTGAGGGGCTGAACTGAATGTAATCATGTACTTGGCTGCTAATAAAGTCCCATTTTGAATGGATAAAAGGAAAACGAATTTCCAGACCTTTCCTTTTAACCAGCACCATTTTTGAAGCTGCATATTCCTGATCATCCAGATTAGTTTGTAATAGATCACGAGCAATAATTAAGAATTGAGAGCAAATTTTATTCCTTTGATGTTATCGCTGAAGCTTGTGATATGGTAGCTTCACTAAAGCTGAGAAGCTTTAGCAATGAGCTTCTGCAGTACAAAATTAAGCGAGAATACAAAAGAGCTAAAATTTCATGTTTCTTTCTAAATCTCTTTCAATTTCAGATCTTAGAGACATCAAAGTTTAATTATTTGGCATCCAAAACAAAATTGCTGCTGTATTTGAAAAGATCTAAATTGTACATTTTGTTCAAGTAATTACTTTGTGCCCTCTTTAACCACTTGCCTTTGCGATACAACAGAAAGTAATTTTCTGATTTTACTATTTTAATTTGTCAAATACAGTGTTACTATTTGGCTGAGTCTGAATTGGAGCTTCATGCTATGAAACTCATTCCTAATTGATCTTTTCTTGTGTAAGTAGGACAATTGCATTTCTTCCTGATGTTAAACTGCTCCAGCTATCTCTGCTCTTATATTCATGCTGAATTAAATTCTTCTGACTCGAATCCAATTTATACTTTTCCCAAAGATTTGACCTTTTGATCTGTCTCAGGTAGCTAGAGTTTATTTTGAGCAAAGAGCTGACATTTTGTTAATATAGTGGAAATAGGAATGGGCATGAAGTGTCAGTTTGATTTAGCCAGTAATACTCCCGCTGCAGAAGGTTGCAGTGTATAAGCCAGTGCAGTACGCTGAGTGAATGTTGCGCAGTCAGAAGTGTTATCCTTCGGATGAAACATTAATCCAAAGCTTGTCTGCTTGCGTCAGTGGTTCAACTGGACACAAGAAGACTTGTGGATTATTCAGAGAACAGCAACAAGTTCCACTGGTGCCCAGGCTAACAGTTCTCCCTCCACAAAAATTACCAAAAGCAGATTAATTTTTAATTCATCTCACTGCTATTTGTGAGGCTCTGCCAATTATAAAACGACTGCCACATTTACTCACATGCCAACAATTGCTTCACTGTGGGCAAGATTTTTAGGTCATCGTGCGGGCGTGATCGACGGGCCAGAGAGTGGCTGGGGAATGGACCGCTGCCCGCGATTTCATGCTGGCTGGCCAATAAATGGCTGAAGTCAGCACAGGTGCAAGGGAGCACAGAATGAAAGCTCCCTGAAGGCAGAGAGCTGCCTCAGGGAGGTGAAGAATTTAAATGCAATAAAAACAGATTTTAAAATCCAGAAACAAATGCCCCCGCATCACTCACCTGAACATATTCAAGATGAAAATTCTGTCCATATGTTTTTATTTTTTTAATTTAATAACGGAAACCTCATCCCAGCCCATGAATGAGGTTTCCTGAAAAATGCAAAGGTCGCCTGGCCAATTTGCCTGCCTGCCAACTGTAACGTTGGTTGGGCAATGAAAAATCTCCATCAATTACAACTTTAAAAGCCTTAATAGGTCACTTAATCTCTTAATTGTTGGTGGGCGCACTTCTGATTCTCACGCGCACACGCCGACCGAAATATCACACGAGTGCACGATGACATGGGGATGCTCGCCCGATGTCATCACTTGCTATTTCACTCTTGAACGTGCCTGCACACCGAGCAAAAAATTCTGCCCTATGTAACATTCAATGTAGAACGCTTTGGGCAGTTTCCAAGGGATACAAGGCATTATATAAATGCAAGTTCGTCTAAGCAACTAGATGTTTGAAAGGTTTCACCCCAAATTAGTCCTTTGGTTATTGGTGACTCCTTCTATTCGAGCGTTCATTCATGAGGTAATCTTGTCATTCTGTAAGGTAGTGGCCTGTCAGAGATGGTCACTAGTAATTGAAAGTCTGTTTACTAGGACATTATGTAGTTATTCTTATAGTTAGGATGATCTGACTTCCACAAAGCAGTAATTTTTTTTGGTAGTTAGTCTCCTAATAATGGGAAGCCCAGTGCCTTAGAACTACTCTCATAGCCTACAATTAATGCAGCTGAACAAGCCACTGATCCCAAATTCTGTAATTTGAACACTTGCCTGGTTTCAATCCTTTTTGAACAGTTAAAGAAAAAGACAAATGGATAACATAGTAGATGAAAGCTCATCTTAAATGGACTTAACTCTTGCCAGAAGCTAAGGATAGGTTTGTTTAATTGGTTTCAAGTATTATTGCAGATTCACTGAGATCACTGTGGCAAAACTGACTGGAATTCATCTTTTCCACAACTGCCTTAGGGCAGACTTCTAGTTCACATCAACCAATGGGAATTTCTAATTGCAAAATGCTCCCAACCACCACCCCTGCCCCTGCCATGTCATGTGACACTGCTTCCTAGCTTACTGTGATCCTTACCAACTGGCTAGGATCAGTAGTGAGGTCCTTCCATTCAACTTGCAACATCCTTCTTAGTTATACCATGGAAGAGCATATATAGTACTGTATGTGAAATTAGCCCTCGCTAAGCCTTTTTTTTATTATAAATAAAGCAATATTGATTAACCATAAGGCAAAATCTGGCACAGTACTGCAGCCTATATTCTGTAATTATTGCCAAACTCATGATCCAAGTTGTGTCAAACAGTTCTGAAAATAAATTCTATGTTTAGTGCTGGGAGGGTTGTGTGAGGAGAAATATTACTGTACATTAAAGATTGTAGTATAAGGCATTGGCACATATAGGGTTAATGTGGGACTGAATACAGTACCGCCCACATAGTGATATAAAAGAACACATGACCCACACCTCGGGGTCAGTCTAGTGTTAGACAGAGTCATGCGCACAAACAAGCATAGAGACAGCTCCGAGTTTGAACCCTTTTGTGTATATATGTACATAATTCTTGTAGTTAATAAATACATATAGGGTGGAGTCATCCCAGATTTGCAACAAGTGTGATAGCGGGCGGGTAAAATGTTATTTTACCCACCAGTCGCAATGGCGGCTTCCCTGGATACACGCCATTTTGATGGCGGGCGGGCTCTGATTCACCTGCCACACCATCACCTCGCCGCTTCATCATGCCAGGCACCGCATTTAAAGTACTAGCCGGTCTCAGTGCTTCCAACCCAGAAATACATGGCCCTGAAAGGCAAGAAGACTGCAGCCCATGAGTGCTTTTTGGACACTGTGGAGGCCTGCTGTGATGTTCTCTATCCCCACCCTAACCACTGGAGGGTTAGCTACATTACCACGTCAGCTTGGTAGGTGATGGAAGTGATGATCAGTGCCAATGTTGCACAGAAGAGGTTGGCCATCCAATGCAGATAGAGGATGAATGATCTCATCCATGCAGCCAGGGTAAGGCAACCATCTCAACACATTAAACTTAAACACTCAAGCCCATCACACACTCACTGGCTTCTCACTCACTGCCAGCTCAAGGGACATCATCACCCACTCTCACACACACACCCTCACATATCCATCTGGCCTTATCTCCTCTGGAGAATGCCTCCTCAGCCATCACCAACTTGAGGCCACTTGTACAGATCAACATGTGTCCCCAAACACACCCTAGAATATCTTCCTTCCCTCAGTATGGCTCTCATCCTTGTGTCTGCTTGGCCCACTCCATTTCCCAGCATCAGATCCAGCAATGCCTCCTGTCTAGTTGGGCCGAGAACATGCTGATCAAGGAAATTCTTCTGAACAAATTTCAGAAATTCTTCCCATCTTTCCCTTTACTTTAACATTATCCCAGTTGATATTTGGGTAATTAAATTCCCATAATACCACCGCTCAATAGCTCTTGAACAGCTCTGTGATATCCCTGCAGATTTGCTTCTCTCTCGCTCTCTTTCTCCCCCTCCCATCCTCTCTTTTTGACATTACAACCTCTTCCCTAGTCAGTGTTGCCACCCTTCCCCATCTTTTCTGTTGAATATTAGGCAGCCAGTCCTCACCATTTTTATGTCACGTTTCCGTTATTGCAGCTACATAACACTGCCAGAAGGCAATTTGTAGCAACCTTATTCACCACACTTTGTGTATTTATATACATGCTTTGTAAACCTGTCTATGCATTCCCCATAATCCCCCTTAGTCTACTCCTATTTAATATGATACCACTCTCTTCTCTCGTCAGTATTGCCTCTCTTCTCTCGTCAGTATTGCCTCTCTTCTCTCGTCAGTATTACCACCCTTCCCCATCTTTTCTGAGCACCTTGTACCCTCTCTTCCCTTGCCTGAGGCCACTTTTCTCCCTTCCCCAAGCAAGGCCTTGCCCTGCAGCCATTAAAAAGCCACCCATATGTGGCTGATCTGGTAGGTAGAGACCTGCCGTGAGCCCCCCTAAAGGTGATGCAGTGCTGTCTGCGAAGCCTGGCACTGATGACTGCGAGTGCTGACCGAAGAAAGGTAGGCAAACAAACCTTGAAGTCCCGAGTGAAGTGCAGTTCACCAAGTGCATACCTTATACAGGCTGTTGTGAAACATGTCGGCATGTTTTCCCTCTGACATGGGCGGTCAATCCAGTGTGGGGGATGAGTCCAGCGGGCTGGCCTTATAACGATATGCTGATGTATTACAGTGAGGGTCCTGATGTCCAAAGGTGGGGAACACAGCCCACCAGTAGCAGGCTGAGTGGGCAATCGCAAACTGGCTTTCACGACATCGTGAAACCGATTTTTGGCCTTCTCGCTATATGTCTGGTCACACCACCCAACACGTCCGGCGCCAGGGTGGGAGGGGTGAGGGGGGTGGCGGGGGGGGTGGCGGGGTGGGGGGGCGGGGGGGCACGGAAAATCTTGGCCATAGTTAACCTACTTAAGATTACAAAGACTTCATAACAAATGGTATCCAACGCCCTACAACAAAGATCACTACAGTACCACTGGCCTATTATAGCAGGTAGTGCCAGTGAGGAAATGGATGCCATGAAGTAGTCTTTAGGTTCAATAATTTATGCTCAAATACAGTGCAACTACAATCCACACAGCTAGGTAATTTGTATACCTGAACTAGCACACATGAGCTCTGTAGCTGTGATCAGCATGACTGAAGTTGGGATATTATTTGTGAGGAATTGTGAGTTTACTTCTTTTAATAACTTTGCAAGTCCGGATGATGTTAATGATGATTCCTTCTATTTACATTGAGCCACTCTCCCTCATCTGCGGTTGATAACACAAGAGTACCATCACAGACTTAAGAGGTGATCACCAGCCTATCCTGTCAGCAGCCTTTCCTGTTAAGCCAAGGGCCGAAAATCTGCATGAAGAGTTTCACAGAGGAGAAAATATGAAGAGAAGAAATTACAACAACAAATTGTATTTATATAGCATCTTTAATGCAGTAAAATGTCCCAAGGGGTTTTATAGAAGCATTACTGGACAAAATTTGACACCAAAGCACATAGAGGGATATTGGGGCAGATGACCAAAAGCTTGATCAAAGAGGCAGGTTTCAATGAGTATCCTAAATGAGGAAAGATAGAGAAGCAGAGAGGTCTAGAGAAGGAATTCCAGAGCTTTGAACCTAGGCAGCTTCAAAACGATAGCAGCAATTTTATAATGTATATTGCAAGTTTTGAATTTAAGAGAAGATGGTCTTGAAGATACTGAACATTTCGTTGGTACAGAGTTTGGAAAATTAATGTTTATGGATGCCAGTGACCTTGTATCACATGATATCATCAATTCGTCAATAATCATTTCCACATACCACATCAAATTAAGATATAACAGTGGAAGTGGTTTTCATCCTCTCCTACATATAAAACTCTACTTCACTCTTTCTCTTGCACACCAGATTGTCATGATTCACCCTTTCTCATACCCAATGCTGACTTCTCCTCTGTCAGCCAGCCCTTGCTGCCTATCAACTAAAGATTGGTGACATGCATGAGGTAATCAGGGAAAGCAGGCCACAAGAACAATTAACTCTTTTGCTATTGAAGCATGCATTAGAAATACTTTAGGATCTCACTTCATGCTCCTGATCTCTCTGACTGATGGACAAATAACAATCTAATAGATCACATATCTAAACCCTACAGTCATGAATCAAGTTAATTAAATGAAAATAAGATGTAACAGAGCAGCAGCTTTTAGCTAGGTTATAATGGAATTTATCGCTGTCATGATGGCAAAACTATCAGCCTTCACTGTCATGACTCCACTGAAACTTTAGGAGTCCGCACTTATGCAGAATAACACCGAGATCCGGAAGGTGCTGTCAGTGATTCTATGCTTCTCCAGAAAGTACATTGTAGAGGTTCCCACAGGTACAACCTCTATTCCAATCATGAAGTGGTGAAAACTTCTAGTTTTACACTGTTAACTTCACTGTAAAACGTCTTTGAAAAAGTTACACTTTGTTAAATGAACAATAACTGGGTTTTAATGACTTATTAACTTTAATGTTACTGCTAAACACCCTCACTCATCTAGAAAATGTGACTTTACATTTGTGGATTGTCAAATTTCTCCATAATGATAATAAAGTTCACATTATTCAAAAATAATTTATAATTTTTAAGCTTGTTCACCTTTATTTTCACTTTTATCTTAATCCAATCATAATCATTTATTTTACCATCTGAAAATTTAAATTAAAAGTGAAAGATATTCAGTGCTTGTAACTTCCCGGTTTGCTGTGTGTGAACATGTCAATGTGATTGATTCCCTATCAGCTTGCTAACATGACTACTGCTGCACGCCAAGCCATCCCCTTGACTTGGCGTCAGGTTTAAACTGCAGTTGGCAAAGGGGAAAATCACGCCACACAGATCGCCAGATACTTGTGGGAAACTTTCTTCAAGGCCAGCAGCAAGTGCCCTTGCTCCTTTGCTGACCACAAAATCCAGGCCAAAACCAAATGACCCTCACGGTGTCTCTTTCCAAGTACTATTAGTCAAGAAACCTTTAACCGCTTTCTCCAGTAAACAACCTGTGTCCTTGATAAAACACTTCTATGTGAGAAAGACAACTCTCAGCTCTTGGCTTCTTCCCGTACAGGAGTAGAGGGAGCAGAGAGCTAGTGAACTCGCAAAAGCATGTTGCACTTTTACATTTTCAGAATTGCCAATCAAAATAGACTCCTGCTGCTCTGCCGAAGTCTGTCTCTGGCCCTTCATCCACTTCCAAGATGAAGCAGTGCTGTGAGATGGGTAAACGCGACCCCAGTTAATAGAGAACTCAGCTCCAGTATCTTCAAAGGCCTTGTATAATAGGAAATGAAATGGACTGTAAATATGAATAGATCACAGCCAGTGATCCGCATTAATGGTTTCTATCAGCTGGGCGGGCCATGAGCCTTTTCTCACTCTGTCGAACAAAATGACAAGAGCCCATCCATTCCCCATGGGGAGGTTCCTCAGTCTTGCACATTTCCTCAATTATAATCAGATATCGCAGAAGAAAAGTAATTCAAAATCACACTATTTAAATAGTTATGATCCATTAATGTTGAAGTCCTAGTGTGTGTGTTTTCCATCATGGCAACCTGTTTCTGGCGAGAGCAACCAATTTCCAGTGATAACAGTTCTGTGACCCCACCAGACCATTCCACAAAGAAACAAAAATGTACAAATTCTTATTAAACAGGTCAAAACTCCAGCATGTTATATACACTTCCCCTTGTGTGACTCTCTCTCAGCTAATGTACAGACACAATCACCTCCTTCGCAAACACTTGGAGCTGAATTTCCAGGTGCCGCCAAGGGCAGGAACAGAAATGGGGGGTGGCATAATGGGAAAATATCAGTGCCAGCCTGCATGCTGGTTTCCTGATGGTGTTCCCAGCCCCAGCGATTTTTCACTTGGGTAAGGGGGGAACAGCAACCATGAGATCCCATCCAATCCATGAAGACAACCAATTAACAATGTTAAAAAAAAACTCACTGAGAGTTCGTCAAGGCACATGTTCTGATTTTCAAAGGGGCGCAAGGGCTGTCTGGTGTGCTGTCTGGTGTAGACCAGCGAAATGGAGGAGGACACAAAGTGGGGAGCCAGACATAGCTGCCCAGCTATGCAGAGTGGGGCATAGCCAATAGGAAATAAATGCCATCAAGTCAGTGCAAGTGGTGAAGAGAGTGGGTAGTAAGTGCTGAGGCATCATGGGGCATAAGCGTACCCGGCACTGCATCCATGTGTGCCTCAGCATGTTGTCGCTGCTCACCTGGGATGCCACCACCTCCCTCTATGCCTTCTTGGTGAGGTGCGGTGGCCATGTCCTCCTGTCTCTAGGGACAAGGGTGTCCTTTCTAGCAGCCATCTCCTCCAGGAGGGCAGCGAGGCACTCGTTGGAGAAATGCGGGGCCAACTACCCCGCTGACCTCATCTCCCACGTGGATTCTCCTTCCTGGACCGCTATGTCGCTGCTGCAACTCAAACACAGGCAACCTCCCCAGGGGCTGCCTGCGCTACTATTGAGTCAGACGCCAGGTCGCCATTGGACCCAGCGGACAACAGGCCCCCACCCCCCCATCCGCTCCTTCTTGAAAAATTGGCAGCTGGCGTTCACACTGGGCGGGCTTTAATTGGCCTGCCAGTGTGAAGCCGCCTTCCGGCCCTGATCGCAGGTGGTGTTCAGCTTCCCAACCACCCCCGCCAAGCCTGCCTGCCAAGGACAAAATTCTACCCTTTGTTTCATTTCAGAAGATAGCTAAACAGATGAAGAGGCCAAAGGAAATCTGGACATTGCCCATGCAGAGCAAATTGATAGGTAGAGCACAGGAAATTTATGCTTCACTGTCAGAGGAGGTTTCTAGGGATTATGATGCGATGAAAAAGGCCATTTTGAGTGCATATGAGCTGGTCCCTGAAGCATACAGACAAAAATTTCAAAATTTAAGGAAACAGACTGGGCAAACTTACGATGAATTTGAAAGGATTAAGCAAAGGAGTTTTGACAGATGGATACGAGCATTAGGAGTTGAAACTACCTATGAAGTTCTGAGAGAGACCAATCTCTTGGAGGAATTTAAAAACTCCCAACCTCCTGTAATAAGAACCCATGTTGAAGACCAAAGGGTTGCAACTGCTGGACAGACAGCAGTAATGGCTGATGATTATGAGCTGATCCATAAAACTAAACCTTTTTTCCATCACCCCCATAAATTTGAAAAGATTAGAAAGTAGGAGAGTGAAAGGAAGGCAAGGAGCCAGGGTAAAGAATGGATAGCTAGGAATACCTTGAGGTCTCCTTCCCAGATCAGGAAGGAAGGTACTGAGAGTGGAGGTGAAACTCAAAGGCCTAAGTGTTTCCATTGTAATGAAGTGGGGCACTTTCGTTCAGAATGCTGGAAGTTGAGAAGGAAGCCTTATTGGAGTTCGTAAGAGTGAGTTTGAAAAGGGAACTCAGAAAGAAAATTCCATGGATCAAATTGTAACTTTAACTACAAATAAGGGTCTGGAGGTAAACATTGCTGCGAATGCAGGTGAAGTGAATAAGGTAGGTGAGAGATATAAAGGGTTTTTGTCTAAAGGAAAGATAGCCCCTTTTTCATCAAATGATGCAGCTAAACCCGTAACTATATTAAGGGACAGGAGCTACTCAGGCTCTTTTAAATCCCGGTTCCATTGTACAAGGTGCAATTGGAGTGTGGTTTGTTGTCTGGATCGGCGGTTGTAGGAGTAGTTAACAAATTACCTGAGGATGGAGTTGATTTACTCCTGGGGAATGATTTGGCAGGATTGAAGGTTATAGCTTCGCCCATGATTACGGAAAGTCCAAGAGAGGCTAAAGAGATGAAACAGTTACAAGAACAAGTTACTGGTATTTTTCCATCTTGTGTGGTGACCAGAGCAATGGCTAAGCAAAGTCCATCACCAGAGGTCAAAGTAATACCACAAGCAGATGTTAGAGTGGCCGAAACTTTCTTTAAGGATGAGGATACTCAAAGCAAGTGTTTGGCAGGTTTTCATTAATTTAGGCTCAAAGAGCAGATCCAGAGCTAAACAAGCTAGCAGTCAGCTCACACTGAAGCTAAGGCAGAAGGAGTTCCGGAGTGCTATTACATTAAAAACGGAGTTCTGGTGAAGAAGTGGAGACACCCTTGCAGACCTGCGGATGGGGAATGGACAGTAGTTCATCAGATAGTGGTACCGCCCAAATATCGTAAGGAGATACTGTGAGTAGCACATGAAATCTCTTGGCAGGACATGTAGGAATATGGAAAACCCAAGCATCAATAAATAGGCATTTTACCTGGCCAACACTTCGTAAGATGTTATGCAATTTTATAAAAAATGTCATACATGTCAGGTAGTAGGTAAACTTCAACATGTAATCAAATCTGCACCTTTATTACCCAAACCAGTTTTTGAAGAGCCATTCAGTCAGCTTTAGTGGATTGCGTAGGACCATTACCCAAAATGAAAGCCGAACACTTGTATATCCTTACAATCCTGGATATGACAGCCCAATTTCAAGAAGCTATTCCTTTAAGGACAATTGCAGCTAAGGCGGTAGTGGAAAAGTTAATTCAGTTTTTCACACGTTATGGCCTACCAATTGAAATACAATCTGACCAAGGTTCTAACTTCATGTCTAGAATTTTCCAAGACATAATCAGCAATTTAGGTAACAACTACCGCCTACCACCCACAGACACAGGGAGCTTTAGAGAGATACCATCAGACCCTCAAAACTACGATTAGGACCTATTGCCATGAATGCCCAAAGGATTGGGACAAAGGATTAGATTTCTTACTATTTACTACCAGAGGTCCTCCAAATGAATCTACTGGATGTAGTCCATTCAAATTGATCTATGGTCATGAAATAAGAAGTCCATTAAAAGTGATTAAGGAAAAGTTCGTCAAGCAGAAAGATGAATCCTCCATGTTGGATTACGTGACCATCTTTCGAGAAAGACTCACAGGAGCATGTAAAGTAGCACGAGAGCACTTAACAATTTCCCAAGCCAAAATGAAAGAATGGGTAGACAAACATGATACAACTAGAAATTTCCAAGCAGGAGATGAAGCGTTGGTATTGTTGCCTTTGCATGGTGAACCACTGAAAGCAAAATCTGGTGGCTCATTAAGAGAGTTAGTAAAGTGACTTATCTGTTAGATACTCCTGGGCGTAGGAAGAAGAAACGGTTATGTCGCATAAACATGTTGAAGTAATATCTTTGCAGAGAAGATGATAAGACAGAGCAAATGTGTCAGGTGGTAGGAGTAGTGGAGGATGACAGAGACAATAAGGGCAGGGTAGAAGGAGAAGTAGACAGTGCCCAAAGCAAACCTCCTACAATTCCACTAGCCAACATGACAGTACTGGGACAGTTAGACACTGTGTTCTCATATTTAGAAGAAGGACCAAGGAAAGATCTAATAAGGTTACTTAGGGAGTATAAGGGAATTTGTAGGGATACACCTAGATGTACTATGTTAGATAAACATGACCTAGACGTAGGAGACTCAGGGCCAATAAAGCAACATCATTATCGGTTAAGCCCAAAAAAACAAGCTCAGTTAGAAACAGAGATCCAATGTATGCTGGACAGTCAACTGATCGAGCCTAGCTAAAGTGCTGGAGGTCACCAGCAGTATTGGTTCCTAAGCCAGATGGATCCACTAGATTTTGTATAAACTGCAGGAAAGTGAATGCAGTAACGAGGACCAATTAGAAGATTGCATTGATAGGGTTGGCAGTGCTTCATTTCTTTCTAAAATTGATCTAGGGTACTGGCAAGTGCCATTAACATCAAGGGCTAAAGAAATAACCGCCTTTGTTACACTAAGTCGGTTGTATCAATGCCTGGTATTACCATTTGGGTTTAAAAACGCCACAGCTACTTTCCAGAGACTTGTGAATCAAGTCATAGCTGAAGTACCTAACTGTGTGGTTTATCTAGACAATATCATAATCTATAGTAACACTTGGGAAGAACATGTGAAGCAGTTAGACGACCTGTTTAAGCAGTTAGCTGGCTTAGTCACAAATTTGACCAAAAGCAAATTTGCAAAAGCAAGGGGAGAATTTTGTCCCCGTCAGAGGGGGCTGAGCAGAAGTGGGTGCAGGCAGACGTGCAGCCAATCGCTGCCCCCGATAGGCTGCATGCCGCCATTTTACATTGCATGGGCAGGCCAATTAAGGCCCGCCCAGCGTGATGCACACCCAGAAGCGCAGAGCTGCCTCATGGAGTTTAAATTCATTATTAAAAATTTAAATAAAGAAAAAAAATTTTCAGATGTGTCCCCTCATGTGACAGTGTCACATGAGTTGGGACATATAGTTGGGACATGTCAATGAATTTTAATGAAAAGATTTATAAATCCTTCATGAAACCTCATCCCTCCCGTGGATGTGGTTTCATGATAAATGAGAAGTCCGCCTGAGCTCTTCGCCTGCCCGCCAACCTTAAGGTTGGGTGGGTAGCTCTGTTAATCATTTGAATTAGTTTTTAAATGTCCTTAATAGGCCTTTGACAGTACGGCGCACGCCTGCCGAACTGAAGATCAGAATGACGCTCGGTGACATCGGGACGCTT